>NC_048304.1:81580836-81786859 GCF_013100865.1 Trachemys scripta elegans | reverse complement strand
GGGGGGGGGCAGCGCGGGGCTCGGGACTTGGGGGGGGGGGGTTCTGGTGCGCGGCGCTCGGTGGGGGTGCGGCGTGGGCGCGGCGCTGGAGGGGGGTTCCGGTGGTGCTCGGCGCAGGGGGGGGGGGGGGCCGGGGCGCGGGGGGGGGGGGGGGGCGGGGCGCGGGGGGGGGGGGCTTGGGGGCGACGCATTTTTTTGCTGCTTGGGGCAGCAAAAAAGCTAGAGCCAGCCCTGCGCTGAACCCCATCTGAAAAAGCCATGGATGATGCGGCTACTTGCTGCACAAGTAGAAAATCAAAGATTTCTTTTTGTGTGACTGTGGTGGGAACATCTGAACATTATAATACAGTGCCCCACATATGAATTCAAAGGTGAAATGTACGATAGCCACAACATCACAGAGGAGGCCTTGAAATGGCTTATGGACCTACAATTGCATCTAAAGAATATTGCTCTGCAAGAGAAAGGGAGACAGAGGTTGAAAAATTGTCAGCATTGCAGGGATTTACACTAGGAAGGACAGGTATTTCAAAGTTGCTGCTCTAAACCATTCTCTCCATTCAGATTTTATGTAAAACTGACTACTTATAATTATTAAAGAACCCATGGCCCTCTTTGCACTTAATGAGTTGTTAATGAGTTTGATATCCTTGCCAGAATCAAATTTGGGTTCTGCCTTAAACTGTCACATAGAACTGTATCCTGTTGCAAAGTGCTGCATTCCAATGAAATGTTCTTGTGTGCATTGTTATTTATAAAGTACTCTTCAATTCTTCTGAATGAATGTTACTATTTAAATTTGAATCATTTCATGATGACTGAATGGGCATGTGCCTTTTGATCTGTATGGGTGAATTAATTGGTAAAGAAGGACGCTCGTGCTTGTGTGTTTTTAGACTATGCTAACTACCAAAGGAAGAAGGTAGCAAAACAGGATTAATTTTTTTTTCACAAATCCAGTTAAGTATCAAAACATTAATATAAAACTTTTACTATAGCCGTCCACTTAAAGGATAAGTTCTACAACAAATGTATGTTTTTTCAGTTTTACAAGAATTTGGAGAACTCCACTGATTTTTTTTTCTTGATGAAACTAACTTTATTAGTATCTTCAGATGTTCATCTACTTGTAACAAATAGCTTAATCTTCATATTTACTTTACCAGCTATTAAAATGGCAATATGCCTTGGCCCTGGGAATAGATGACTGAAAAGTTTGAGAAGTAGTCTGAATGTTCATATATGGAATCCTGAAATCTATTCACTTGATGTTTTGCTTATGTGCATTTTCTGTATTTGTTAATTATGTCATTGTGACAGAACTACTCAGGGGGGAAAACAATAACAGAAAATGTGGAAATGGCAGAGGTGCTTAATGACTTATTTGTTTTGGTTTTCACCAAGAGGTTGGTGGTGATTGGATATCTAACATAGTGAATGCCAGTGAAAATGAGGTAGGATCAGAGGCTAAAATAGGGAAACAACCTGTTAAAATAACTTGGACAAATTAGATGTTTTCAAGTTACCAGGGCCTGATGAAATGCATCCTAGAATACCCAAGGAGCTGATTGATGAGATATCTGAGCCGTTAGCGATTATCTTTGAAAAGCCATGGAAAATGGCACTCTATTTGCCCATCTATAAAAAGGGACATAAGGACAATCTGGGGAATTACAGACCAGTCAGCTTAATTTCTGTACCCAGAAATATAATGAAGCAAATAATTAAGCAGTCAATAATTGATAAGAAGAAGATAATAAGGTGATAAGTAACAGTCAGCATGGATTTGTCAAGAACAAATCATGTCAAATCAACCTGATAGCTTTCCTTGAATGGGCAACAAGCCTTGTGGATAGGGAGGAACTGGTAGACATGGCATATCTTGTCTTTTCTAAAGCTTTTGGTACAGTCTCGCATGACCTTCTCATAAACAAACTAGGGAAATGCAACCTAGATGGAGTTACTATAAGGTGGGTGCAAAACTGGTTGGAAAACCATTCCCAGAGAGTAGTTATCAGTGGGCCACAGTCATGCTGGAAGGGCATAACAAATGGGGTCCTGCAAAGATTAGGTTTGGTCCAGTTCAGATCAATATCTTCATCGATGATTTAGATAACGGTATAGAGAGTACACTGATAAAATTTGCGGACAATATGGAGCTGGGAGGGTTGCAACTGCATAGGATAGGATTAAAATTCAAAATGATCTGGACAAACTGGAGAAATGGTCTGAAGTAAACAGGAGGAAATTCAATAAGCATAAATGCAGAATACTCCATTTAGGAAGGAACAATCAGTTGCACAAAAAATGGGAAATGACTGCCTAGGAAGGAATACTGTGGAAAGAGATCTGGGGGTCATAGTGGACCACAAGCTAAATATGAGTCAACAGTATAACAATGTTGCAAAAAAAGTGAACGTCATTCTGGGATGTATTAGAAGGAGTGTTGTAAGCAAGACATGAGAAGTAATTCTTCCGCTCTACTCCGCGCTGATTAGGCCTCAACTGAAGTATTGTGTCCAGTTCTGGGTACCACATTTTCAGGAAAGATGTGGACAAATTGGAGAACATCTAGAGAAGAGCAACAAAAATGATTAAAGGTCTAGAAAACATGACCTAGGAGGGAAGATTGAAAAAAATTGGGTTTGTTTAGTTTGAGAGGGGACATAACAGAAAAGAGAAGACTGAGAGGGGACATAACAGTTTTCAAGTACATAAAAGGTTGATACAAGGAGGAGAGAGAAGAATTGTTCTTAACCTCTGAGGATAGGACAAGAAGCAATGGGCTTAAATTGCAGCAAGGGAGGTTTAGGTTGGACTTTAGGAAAAACTTCCTAACTGTCAGGGTGGTTAAGCACTGGAATAAATTGCCTAGGGAAGTTGAGGAATCTCCATTAGTGGAGATTTTTAAGAGCAGTGTAGTTGGGTGATCACCCCGCTCCTGCCCGGAGGGGTTAAAAGCAGTCCTGGGGAGGGCAATGGCTGGGGAAAGGCTGATTGGGGAAGCAGCCTCAGCTGTGGCCATGCCCTAATCAGGACCCAGCTGGCCCTTATAAAGGCCAGGGAAGCCAGGAGCAAAGTGAGTCTCTCTCTAGCTTGCTGAGGGAGAAGGACCTGGCTGCTGGGGAGCTGAACGGAGTACCTAAAGTGGAGCAGGTTGGGGGAAGGCTAGAGGAGCTGGGGCAGCTCCATCCTGGAAACCCCCCAGGCTGCAGGCCTTGTTAAAGGCTGGAAAGGGTACTGGGGTTGCAGAGGGGCAGCCCGAGGGTAGGGAGAGGCAGCAGGTTCAAACACCCCTTGCCGGTGATGAGTAGCATTTACACTGCAGTCTACCCCAGTGAATGGGGGCTATATTGAGACTGGCAGTGGCCATAGTCTGAGGTGAGGTGGGGTTAGAGGGTGGGGGTTTCCTGGGGAGGGGAGACCCAGATCTGTGGGGGTACTGCCAGTGGGCAGCACCTCGGCCTGAAAGGAACACCAGGGTCCAGGAGAGACTCAGGCCCAGCAGGACAGTGGGACAGTGGCCTGCAGATGGTGCTCCAGAGGCTGGAAACGCTAATTCCTTAGATGACCAGCAGGAGGCGCCACAGCGGTGAGCCCTGCCCTGTGACAAGCAGGTTAGACAAACACCTGTCAGGAATGGTCTAGATAATCTTAGTCCTGCCATGAGCACAGGGGACTGGATTAGATGATCTCTTGAGGTCCCTTCCAGTCCTATGATTCTATGATTTATAGATTCTAAGGCCATAAGGGACCATTGTGATAATCTAGTCTGACCTTCTTTAACACAGGCTATAGGACTTACCTGAACTATTTCCTGTTAGAACTAGAGCATATCTCTTATAAAATATACCATATTGGTTTAAAAATTGCCAGTGGTGGAGAGTCCACCACAACCCTTTGTAAATTGTACCAGTGGTTAATTACCCTCACAGTTAAAATTCTGCACCTTATTTCTAGTCTGAATTTGTCTAGCTTTCAGCCAGTGGATCTTCTTCACTAGACTGAAGAGCCCTTTATCAAAGTTTTGTTCTTCATGTAGATTGTCTTTTTTTCAAGCTAGATAGATTGAGCTCCTGGCTCCTTTCACTCATGGAGGCATGTTTTCCTATTCTTTATTCATTCTCATGGCTCTTCTCTGAACCCTCTCCAATTTATCAACATCCTTTTTAATTGTGGACACCTACAATGAACACCTTATTCCAGTGTCTGGGAAGGTGGGGGCTTGAGCTCCATTGCTTTGTTGAAAGTGGGGTGAGAAGATGAGATGTTTGAGAATCACTAGCTTATTGAAAAACTCATCAACTTCTGTTCTGTAGCGAAATGACCAAAGCATTGAAATGTCACATATATTTCTTTCTTAATAAACATGTCAGTCTCTCCTGTCATGTGTTATGGATACTCATGGAATAATGCACGGATTAATCTCTCTTGTTCTGTAACCAATGAAGGAATCATTTAATAAACAATTAAGAAAAATGGTAAACTAAATTTTGCTCATGTCATTTTAATCAGAAAGTCTAGTGGTGTCTTGACAGGACAGTACAGACTAGATGAACTAAGATCATTTAATCTTGCATTTAGAAATATCAGGCATACAAATCAACATATGTTAACTTCCAAAAATAGAAATGCAGGATATATTTTTGGATGCCCATTTGTTGGGGGTGAAAGTTGGGAAACTGAGTCACAAGTCCACCCAATTTAGGCTTAATTGATATTTGCCTGTATAATACGATTTCAGACAGAATTATTGTCACTTACTGTGTCCAGACATATGTTTATAGCAGATGGATAATAACAGACAGGAAATTGGCAAATGGGTCCAAGTTATCAACTTCTATGATAGTTGTGGCCATCTCTGATCCCTTGGTGTGGTCCTGCAGTCCTGTCCTTCAGCTTCTGGTCCAGTGTTTCTCCAGTTCACTTATGTCTTTTATACATTTCTACATTATAGATTACTTAACCTTTATCCACTTGGCTTGTAACACATCAGTTTTTTGGGTTTTAGGTAACCCAAACATTATGCATACACAAGCTTCACTTACCCAATTTATGTATTTTTTTTCCTGTTGATTTTGCAGTTTCAGTGTCTTGTTTTTGTGTCAGTTTGCCCTAGGCTTTCCCAGCGAAAGGGGGGTTTGTTAGAGGTTTGTGTGTGTTCTACCTCAAACCTTCCAGCATGATGTAACTTTTGTTCGGTCAGTAATAACATAATTTTAAGCAGATCAGCAACTCTGTATAGAAGAAGAATTGGCAAAACCACACTTATTGCAGCAAGGCTTTGGCCTAAGTGTTACCTCTTCTGTACTCATTCATTATACATAATTACACATTATTAAAATATAACAAAGCTTTTAATTTTACCATTTCACTGTCCTTCATTTTATATTTCAATGTTATAAGTCATTATATGTGTGTTATCCTATGCCTCATGATGATTCTTTAATGTCAGTATTTCTTTAAACATGGGTTTTTCATTCACAGTCTAGCTTTGTCTGTAAATAATTACAAAGAAATGTCATTAGAAGTTTTCCTGCAAATACATTTTGAAGAAGTGTCTCAATTTTAGGGCCTTCATATTTAGTTGCTTTTGCTGGTATCCCAACACATTAAAGTAGACTTTGGTTTTATTTCTGCAGCAGGAATGTTTGCGTTTCTGAAACAAAATATTCCATATTTCACTTCCACAATTGTTTTGAGATTTTGGCTTTTCGTCCTGATTTGGGATGATTTTTCCCCCTAAACAGCAAAACTTTTGCAGAAGTGAAATTCACTTTTCTGGCCAGCTCCAATCCCATGCCACTTTTTTTGGGGGGGGAAAAGAGGGGATAATGCTGGTCTCCCTGGTAATATACAGTCTATTATTATGAGAGAATGAAACAGCCAAGGCTATAAGACAGCTGTTGAAAATGCGTGCTACTTAATTTCCTTTGCAAAGTGCTTTGCTGTCTGTGGATGAAAAACATTATATAAGAGGTAAGCATTTCCCTGCAGATTCACTGCAGTACTAGTAGACAGAAAAGTTCTATGAGAGATACCTTAAGTATGAAAAATACTATATAAAACCAAAATGGATTGTCTTCTTAATAGGTCTAAATAATAAGATGGGTGAACTAGAGTGCCTTGTATTAAATGAGGATATTGATATAATAGGCATCACAGAGACTTGGTGGAATGAGGATAATCAATGGGACACAGTAATATCAGGGTACAAAATATATTGGAAGGACAGAACAGGTCGTGCTGGTGGGGTTCAAAAAAGCAAACAATGTTGGGAATCATTAAGAAAAGGGTAGATAAGACAGAAAATATCATATTGCCTCTATATAAATCAGTGGTACTCCCACATGTTGAATACTGCGTGCAGATGTGGTCACCCTGTCTCAAAAAAGATATATTGGAATTGGAAAAGGTTCAGTAAAAGGCAACAAAAATGAGTAGGGGTATAGAACGGCTGCCATATGAGGAGAGATTAATAAGACTGGGAGTTTTCAGCTTGGATAAGAGACGACTAAGAGGGGATATGATAAAGGTCTATAAAATCATTACTGGTGTGGAGAAAGTAAATAAGGAAGTGTTTCTTCTCATAACGCAAGAACTAGGGGTCACCAAATGAAATTAATAGGCAGTAGGTTTAAAACAAACAAAAGGAAGTGTTTTTTCACACAATGCAGTCAACTTGTGGAACTCCTTGCCAGAGGATGTTGTGAAGGCCAAGGCTATAACAGGGTTCAAAAAAGAACTAGATAAATTCATGGAGGGTAGGTCCATCAATGGCTATTAGCCAGGATGGGCAGGGATGGTGTTCCTAGCCTCTGTTTGCCAGAATCTCGGAAGACAGGATACTGGGCTAGATGGACCTTTGGTCTGACCCAGTATGGCTGTTCTTAAGTGTTCCCTAATCATAGTGCAATTTGATATAATTATGTCAGGATTCCAGTAAATTTATGGAAAATATTACAAACGCCCCAGCCTTGTGGCCTCTGTCATTCCACCTCCTGCTCTTAGATGAGGAGGCAGAGGTTTTATAACTGAGCAGAGTCCATGGGGTAGACCAGGAAGGCTCTACCTCTGTGGTGGAGTCAAGCTAGAATATGCCGGAATGCCGTTCGGGTACTACTGCAGAAGCCATGTTCAGGCCACTGCCTGCCTCACAGTTGTGCCCTCCGCTGCTGCTCCTCTTGCTGTTTCCGCCGCCTGTCAGCAACTGGTGCACATGGGATGTGCCTGTACACTGCAGTTGCTTGGTGCCTGCCCTGGAGTTTGTGCTGCCTGCAGTCTCCTGGCTGCTTCATGCCTATTTTAGTTATAGCAGCAGTGCATGTGGGGCAGCTCACATACTTGCAGTGGGGAGAGGCTGCATCCAGGAGTCCTGAGGAGATTCAGCAACAGAGTCCTAGGTGCTGGTACTTGAAGTCTGTGGCTGGGAAACTTGGGTGTGGACCTGGCTCCAGCCGTGAAGACAGAGATGAAGGAGCGGCATTCTTGCTGGGCTGCTCTGGGCCCTGGAGCCACTGCTGACATGTGGGGATCCTCCCCAGCATCAGCTACAGCTCCCAGCAGGGAGACCAGAGACATCCCCCTAGGCAGGGACCCTAGACATGATATCTGAAGTGTGCATCCAAGTGGCGGCAGGCCATTTCCAGCACAAGCTGTTTGTGTTGGCAACTGAGCCCCCATCTGAAGCCCCTTGAGTCTCCCCAGCCCCCACGCTGAGCCCCCAGCCCTCTCATTCCCCAATTGAGTCCCCATCCCCCCCTAGCTCCCATTGCAGGACAGAGAGGTGGCTGGGGCACAAACATGGAGGCATTTTCTATTTACAGCCCTCAAGGGAGGAGGGGTGTCTCTGAGCAGGGGCTGAAATTGAAGGTTTGCTGCCGGGAGCAAACATAAGAACGGCCATACTGGGTCAGACCAAAGGTCCATCCAGCCCAGTATCCTGTCGGCCAACAGTGGCCAATGCCAAGTGCCCCAGAGGGAGTGAACCTAACAGGTAATGATCAAGTGATCTCTCTCCTGCCATCCATCTCCACCCTCTGACAAACAGAGTCTAGGGACACCATTCCTTACCCATCCTGGCTAATAGACACTAATGGACTTAACCTCCATGAATTTATCTAGTTCTCTTTTTAAACCCTGTTATAGTCCTAACCTTCACACCTCCTCAGGCAAGGAGTTTCACAGGTTGACTGTGTGCGGTGTGAAGAAGAACTTCTTTTTATTTGTTTTAAACCTGCTGCCCATTAGTTTCATTTGATGGCTCCTACTTCTTATATTATGGGAAACAAGTAAATAACTTTTCTTTATTCACTTTCTCCACACCACTCATGATTTTATATATCTCTATCATATCCCCCCTTAGTCTCCTCTTTTTCCAAGCTGAAAAGTCCTAGCCTCTTTAATCTCTCCTCATATGGGACCCGTTCCAAACCCCTAATCATTTTAGTTGCCCTTCTCTGAACCTTTTCTAATGCCAGTATATCTTTTTTGAGATAAGGAGACCACATCTGTACGCAGTATTCAAGATGTGGGCATATCATGGATTTATATAAGGGCAATAAGATGTACTCCATCTTATTCTCTATCCCTTTTTGAATGATTCCTAAGATCTCTTTCCTGATTAGTTGTAGCTAAATTAGCCCCCATCATATTGTATGTATAGTTGGGGTTATTTTTTCCAATGTGCATTACTTTACATTTATCCACATTAAATTTCATTTGCTGTTTGGTTGCCCAATCACTTAGTTTTGTGAGATCTTTTTGAAGTTCTTCACAGTCTGCTTTGGTCTTAACTATCTTGAGCAGTTCAGTATCGTCTGCAAATTTTGCCACCTCACTGTTTACCCCTTTCTCCAGATCATTTATGAATAAGTTGAATCAGATTGGTCCTGGGACTGACCCTTGGGGGAACACCACTGGTTACCCCTCTCCATTCTGAAAATTTACCATTTATTCCTACCCTTTGTTCCCTGTCTTTTAACCAGTTCTTAATCCATGAAAGGATCTTCCCTCTTATCCCATGACAACTTAATTAACGTAAGAGCCTTTGGTCAAAGGCTTTCTGGAAATCTAAGTACACTATGTCCACTGGATCCCCCTTGTCCACCTGTTTGTTGACCCCTTCAAAGAACTCTATTAGATTAGTAAGACATGATTTCCATTTACAGAAACGATGTTGACTTTTGCCCAACAATTTATGTTCTTCTATGTGTCTGACTATTTTATTCTTTATTATAAATTTGTTAGTCTCTAAGGCCTTGTCTACACTACGAGAGTAGTTCGATTTTACTTAAATCGAATATTTGGAATCGATATTGCAAAGTCGAACGTGTGTGTCCACACTAAGGACAGTAATTCGACTTTGTGAGTCCACACTAACGGGGAAAGCGTCGACATTGGAAGCGGTGCACTGAGGGCAGCTATCCCACAGTTCCCGGAGTCCCCGCCGCCCATTGGAATTCTGGGTGGAGCCGCAAATGCCTTCTGGGTAAAAAAAAAAGGGGCCAGGGTGCTTTTGGGTAACTGTCGTCATCCGTCCATCACTCCCGCCCTCCCTCCCTCCCTGAAAGCGCCGGCGGGAAATCATTTCGCGCACTTTTCAAGTCATTGACAGCGCGGACGCCACAGCACTGTGAGCATGGAGCCCACTGCAACCATCGCTGCAGTTGTGGCCGCTCTCAACGCCTCGCAGCTTATCATACAGGTTGCCCTGAGGCAGATGCAGAAAAGTCAGGCGAGGAGGCTACGTCAACGCGGTGATGACCTGAAGTCTGAGAGTAGCACAGACCTCTCAGAAAGCAGGGGACCCAGCGCCGAGGACATCACGGTGGCAATGGGTCATGTTGATGCTGTGAAACGGCGATTCTGGGCACGGGAAACAAGCACTGAGTGGTGGGACCGCATAGTGCTGCAGGTCTGGGATGAATCACAGTGGCTGCGAAACTTCCGCATGCGGAAGGGAACTTTCCTTGAACTTTGTGAGTTGCTGTCCCCTGCCCTGAAGCGCAATGACACCCGGATGCGACCAGCCCTGACTGTCCAGAAGCGAGTGGCCATAGCCCTCTGGAAGCTTGCAACGCCTGACAGCTACCGGTCAGTCGCGAGCCAGTTTGGGGTGGGCAAATCTACCGTGGGGGTTGTTGTGATGCAAGTAGCCAAGGCAATCGTTGATGTACTGCTGCCAAAGGTAGTGACCCTGGGAAACTTGGAGGCGATCATAGATGGCTTCGCAGCGATGGGATTCCCAAACTGCGGTGGGGCCATAGATGGAACTCACATCCCTATCCTGGCACCGGACCACCAGGCCAGCCAGTACATTAACAGAAAGGGCTACTTTTCCATGGTGCTGCAAGCACTGGTGGACCACAGGGGACGTTTTACCAACATCAATGTCGGATGGCCGGGCAAGGTTCATGACGCTCGTGTTTTCAGGAACTCTGGTCTGTTTAGACGGCTGCAGCAAGGTATTTACTTCCCGGACCACAAAATAACTGTTGGGGATGTGGAGATGCCTATAGTCATCCTCGGGGACCCAGCCTACCCGCTAATGCCCTGGCTCATGAAGCCCTATACAGGTGCCCTGGACACTGAAAAAGAACTCTTCAACTACCGGCTGAGCAAGTGCAGAATGGTGGTGGAGTGTGCTTTTGGACGTCTCAAGGGGAGATGGAGAAGCTTGCTGACTCGCTGTGATCTCAGCGAAACCAATATCCCCATTGTTATAGCAGCTTGCTGTGTGCTCCACAATCTCTGTGAGAGCAAGGGGGAGACCTTTATGGCGGGGTGGGAGGTTGAGGAAATTAGCCTGGCTGCTGATTACTCACAGCCAGACAGCCGGGCGATTAGAAGAGACCAGCGGGAAGCGCTGTGCATCCGGGAGGCTTTGAAAGCAAAGTTCCTGAGTGAGCAGGGTAACCTGTGACTTTCTAATTTTGTGTACAGAGAAGCCTTCACCCCACTTCCAACACACGTTTCAAAATAAAAATAGTTCTACTTTGTTAAAGCACACCGTTTTCTTTAATACTGTTTTCGCGGGAATTTTTTAAAACTGGGACGCAGACTGTGGTGCGGAGCGGGTGTAGTGTAGTCGCGCGAATGCAGCTTCTAAACTCAAGGACTGACAGGCTCCGCTGCGGTGGGATGGTTCTTTCAACGGAGCCTGTCACCCCTCCTGATACGGACTGTGTGTATGGGGGGTCTATGTGAGTTTGTGGCAGGGGTGGGACGGTTACAGATCCCCTGCTGTGTGGCTCTGTGATCCTGCCTAAGGACCGCCGCTTAAGATCTCTAACTGCCCTCCCCTGACACAAAGTCACAGAGCAACCCACCCCCCACCACATAACATGAAAAGAACCTCCCAGACTAACCAGGGTAAGTAGTCACTGCATCACTGCACTATGTATGTGCCCTGCTGCTGTGCCTGCCCCCTACTATGTACCCTGCCAAAGGTGACTGTCCTGTCCAATTACCAACCCCCTTTCCCCCCCCTCCTCCAAAAGAACATGATGGAAACAGTAGTTAACAGAAACATATTTTTTATTATCAACTACACATGGGACTGGGAAGTGAAACTTGGACGGGGGCTTGTGTCAGGCGGGAAGGAAAGAACTTGTCAAACTTTGGGGAATGAGAGCCTTCTGCTGCTCGAGCTCTCTGCAGGGGTGGAGTGAGAGTTAGCAGGGACTCTGCCGCCTCTCCTTCTGTGCACTTTGGGTGAAGGGAGTATGGGACTTGGTGGCGGGGGAGGGCGGTTAGAGATGGACTGCAGCGGGGCTCTGTCCTCCTGCCTCCGTTCCTGCAGAACATCCACAAGGCGCCGGAGCGTGTCCGTTTGCTCCCTCAGTAGTCCAAGCAGGGTTTGAGTCGCCTGCTGGTCTTCCTGACGCCACCTCTCCTCCCGATCCATGTTGGCTTGGTGCATTTGGGACAAGTTCTCCCGCCACTGGGTCTGCTGTGCTGCCTGGGCTCGGGAGCAGGCTATAAGCTCTGAGAACATGTCCTCCCGTGTCCTCTTCTTCTTATGCCTAATCCTCCCTAGCCTCTGGGAGTGTGATGACAGGCTAGGTTGTGAGACAGTCGCAGATGGGGCTGTGGGAATGGGAAAAAGGGAGTGAATTCCTCAGAAAGATAAATGTAGTTGTGAACAAAGAACATAGTCTTTCTCTGTGAACAGGACCATGCACAGCACCTATCACATGCGCACTCAGCACAAGGTCGAATTCTCGGCCTTCGCATTCAGTGTCTGGGGTTTTGCAGAGCACTTTTGAGAACCCTGTCAGGACAACGGAATTGCTCTTGCACGCAGACATGGTAAGCCGTAGATTCGTGGCAGCTTAAAACTTTAATATTAGCAATGGCCTCATTTCACATTGAAATCAATGTCGGTCCCTGCTGCCAGCAATCCGGCAAGCAGGAAGTCTGCTCCTGTCCCACACCCTCGCGGCTGTCCCCGGGAACGATCCCTTTCGGCTGACCCTCTCCCGCCTCCACCGCGTGGCTGCAAACCAGCGGTTACAGTTCTGTAAAGGAACGGTAAAGCAGTCCCAACACTAACATTCCCCTACCTCATTCAAAGCAGGTCATCATGAGCGACATCACCCTCATGAGGATCTCTGAGAGCGACAGACAGAGAATGCTCCGGGAAAGCCTTCAAAGACCAGGGCCGTATGCCGCCATGCTGTGCCAAGCAATGATTCCAGAGTACTTGCTAGTCTCGTGGCGCGGCAACGTGTCCTACTACGGAGGACCCAATAAGGCCGCTCTCCCCAAGAACCTAATGCAGCGGATTTCAAATTACCTGCAGGAGAGCTTCCTTGAGATGTCCCAGGAGGATTTCTGCTCCATCCCCGGACATATAGACCGCATCTTACTGTAGCTGCAGTAGCAGGGACTAAACAGTAGAGCGGCTTGGGCAGGACAATCATGCAAAACCGGACATTGCTAGATTTTTTTCAAATAGTTGCACTGCCCATGACTGAACCGTTAAGTTAATCAAACTAATCATGAGAAACCCATTTTTTAAATTGTTAATAATCATGTTCTGTTACAAATAAATGTTTAGATGTTTACAACACTTACTGGATGATCCTTCACCAGATTCTGTGTCTGGGGTAACGGCTGGGGAGGGTTGGTAGGGGATCTCTGTAAGGGTGATGAAGAGATCCTGGCTGTCGGGGAAATCAGCGTTGTGAGCGCTGTCGACTGCCTCGTCCTCCTCATCTCCTTCCTCATCTTCCCCGTCCGCTAACATGTCCGAGGATCCGGCCGTGGACACTATCCCATCCTCAGAGTCCACAGTCAGTGGTGGGGTAGTGGTGGCGGCCGCACCGAGGATGGAATGCAGTGCCTCGTAGAAACGGGATGTCTGGGGATGGGATCCGGAGCGTCCGTTTGCCTCTTTGGTCTTCTGGTAGCCTTGCCTCAGCTCCTTGATTTTCACGCGGCACTGCGTTACATCCCGGCTGTATCCTCTCTCTGCCATGTCTTTAGAGATCTTCTCATAGATCTTTGCATTCCGTCTTTTGGATCGCAGCTCGGAAAGCACGGACTCATCGCCCCACACAGCGATGAGATCCAAGACTTCCCGATCAGTCCATGCTGGGGCCCTCTTTCTATTCTGAGATTGCACTGCCATCAGTGCTGGAGAGCTCTGCATCGTTGCCAGTGCTGCTGAGCTCGCCACGATGTCCAGACAGGAAATGAGATTCAAACTGGCCAGACAGGAAAAGGAATTCAAATTCAAATTTTCCCGGGGCTTTTCCTGTGTGGCAGTTCAGAACATCCGAGCTCTTACTGCTGTCCAGAGCGTCAACAGAGTGGTGCACTGTGGGATAGCTCCTGGAGCTATTAGCGTCGATTTCCATCCACACCTAGCCTAATTCGACATGGCCATGTCGAATTTAGCGCTACTCCCCTCGTCGGGGAGGAGTACAGAAGTCGAATTAAAGAGACCTCTATGTCGAACTAAATACCTTCGCGGTGTGGACGGGTGCAGGGTTAATTCGATGTAACGGCGCTAACTTCGACATAAACGCCTAGTGTAGACCAGGCCTAAGGTGCCACAAGTACTCCTGTTCTTTTTGCGGATACAGACTAACACGGCTGCTACTCTGAAACCATTCTTTACTATTGTTTCAACTAATTTGCCAGGTACTGATGTTAGACTTACCGGTCTGTAATTGCCGGGATCACGTCTAGAGCCCCTTTTAAATATTGGCGTTACGTTAGCTATCTTCCAGTCATTGGGTACAGAAGCTGATTTAAAGGACAGGTTACAAACCATAGTTAATAGTTCCACAATTTCACATTTGAGTTCTTTCAGAACTCTTGGGTGAATGCCTTCTGGTCGCAGTGACTTGTTACTGTTAAGTTTATCAATTAATTCTAAAACCTCCTCTAATGACACTTCAGTCTGTGACAATTCCTCAGATTTGTCACCTACAAAGGTTGGCTCAGGTTTGGGAATCTCCCTAACATCCTCAGCCGTGAAGACTGAAGCAAAGAATTCATTTAGTTTCTCTGCAATGACTTTATCATCTTTAAGTGCTCCTTTTTTATCTCAAACATCCTGGGGCCCCACTGGTTGTTTAGCAAGCTTCCTGCTTCTGATGTACTTAAAAAACATTTTGTTATTATCTTTTGAATTTTTGGCTAGCTGTTCTTCACAACAAGAGAAACTTCCCTGGGATTCTGGGTCCCACTGGGTTAACTACCCAGGGAGATGTGACCTGGACCAGCCTGAGCTAGTTGTTATCTGCCCGCCTGCCAGCGCCCTGGCCCTTAACCCCCATTATCACACCCTATGCTAGACAGTGCTAGCCTGAGCCCTAGGCAGCCCCAATTCATTACTCTCTACTCTCCCCATTTCCCCTCTACCCACCTGGCCTCATCCCTCGCCTTCTGCCCCCTTTAGACAGTGGCATTCTGGCACCTTCAGATTTAGGATTACATCATTGGTCTACCTCAGTGTTTGGTTTGTGATTAAAGCCCTGTAATCCTGAATAGAACCAATTAATGCCCAGTATGTGAGAGCAGAGGGTATTGCCCCTTCCTGAGGTGTAATTAATAAAGTTGTGGTCTCCTGTTTAAACCCATCCCATCTGTCTGCCATTCACTTGCTTTCCCTGGCCAATAGGACTTACTTAATGCCAATTTAGATCAGTCATTATCAGAGGGGTAGCCGTGTTAGTCTGAATCTGTAAAAAGTAACAGAGGGTCCTGTGGCACCTTTAAAACTAACAGAAGTATTGGGAGCATAAGCTTTCATGGGTAAGAACGAAAGAAGTGAGGTTCTTACCCACGAAAGCTTATGCTCCCAATACTTAAATTGGCATTGTTATCAGAATGATAGGCCATAGGTAGCTGGGAAAGTCTGCAGTCGGTCTCTGGGAGGCGTGCTTGGAGGTGACAGTTACTCTCTGGGAGGGGAGTAGTTAGGAGGGTAGCAAGCCCCAGAGGCGGTCATGCCAGAGGGTAGGAGAAGGCTCAGGAAAAGGCAGTAAGGTCTAAAAGGGGACTGACTTTGATTGCTGGCTAGAAGGTTCCTGAGCCAAAATCCAAAGTAGAAGGTGGGCCTGGGTTTCCCTGCTAGCCACTGAGGGAGAATGGCACTATGAGACAGTGAATGGGAAGACTGCCAGGATTGTTGAAGGAGACTTTGGTATCCTGGAAGGTGAAAACATGTACAGTGAACTGGCTGGAGGGCTGAGTCATGAAGAGGTGGCAGCAGTAGCATCTTGTGGAGTGAGAGAGGGGCTGCAGAGAGAGAGAGAGCGCGCCAGAGGACAGCATGCAACTGTGGGAAGGGAGGGATGTTGACATTGTGAGTTATTCCCCACAATGACCAGGAGGAGGTGATATTCTAGCAGTGAGTGGAACACCCTGTAGCATAGGGTTATAATCAGAGAATGCTGGGAATAACTGGGTGTTAGACAGGGACTACCTGTGATTGAATGATTTATCAGAGGGACAGAGATGCTGTGAGCTGCTGTGTGCTGAATGAGTATTTTATGCAGTTGTGCTTGGTTTAATTAAAAACCATGAGAGCTCCAAAAAAAAATGTAAAATTATAAATTGAAATGTTTCTAAGGTTAAAGCATCCACACATAAGAAATTCAGAAAGAGATGGACTTGAGTATAGAAAGTGGAGCCGCAGAACCACAAGATCACAATATATGAGTGGGTAACTGTTAAGGAAAGGAAACCATTCCACTGAAAGCACCTTTAAGTGTAGCCTCCTTGTCATTTTGGAGGCTTGAGATACACAGCTCCCAGTAATTCAGGCCTGCCTACCTACCTTGCACTTGAGATGCAGCCCAGCACTGACAAGTGGGACAGAAAATTGTTATAGGGCCAAAAGGCATGATTGACATGCCAGAGCAACCAACTGCAGGCAAGAGTGCTGAAACAATTTGTATAGTGGGGGTGCTGGGAGCCATTGAATCAAACTGTAAACCCTGTAGATGATGGAAACCACTTCAAGCAGACCAACTGCAGACTTTCCCAGCTACCCCCTTCTGCCTCCAATTTCCTGACAGTATTCCTGTCCTTCCTCCTCAGCTGGGCTTTCTCACTCAGTCAGGGATTACCTGGCTACCTGATTCCCTTCAGCTGTGCCTTGTTGGGTTAATTAGCCCCCCTCAGTCTGCATTAACTCTTTCCAGGCAAGCATGAGGTGAACACCTCATCACACCCTACAGAGTTAAACATGAGTTAAAAAGTCCTAGTTCCAGCACCTGTGACTGCAGGTCCTGATAGCCTGGTTGAGACTACCCAGACATATGCCCTGAACATGGACAGATGGTATCCAGGAGAAGAGAGTTAGCTGCCAGATGTAGGCTTCTAAAAGCAGAAGGAGATGCAGCTTCTACGTTGCTCCCTTCTGAGTAGAAGAGAAGACTCCTGTTTTCCCCTCTTACCCCAAGGAGCCCAGCTGACCAGACGCGCTGAACTCCACAGAGGGTGTTCCCATTAGCCAGCTTTCCCTGAAACAATTTGGCTAGTGAAAGCATCAGCCAAGGCAGTCCCTCCTCTTAAGCAATCTCTTGTCACGGGTTAGAGCCAAAGGATGAGGTGGAGCTCCCGGTTTCCGTATCCAGAGGGATAAGGCCATGTGCTGCTATGCCTATTGTGTTCTTTGCTCTGGAAGCTAAGGGAAGTCAGGGGTGGATGGGGGTTAACCCATAGAAGAGTGGACTCTCCAATTATGTACCAGCAATGAGTGTTCTGGAAGAAGTAAGCAAAAGAAACCACTTTCTGAGGTTAGCAGTATTGCAGTAAGGAGAATAGATGTTCTGGACTGCTAGTAATCACTGGCCACTTGTAATCTTAGGAGTCCAGTTTGATCAAAGCAGGCAGTGAATAAACCCAGAGTTTCAGAAGCCCAGGTCTTTGCATTTTAAAAATAATCCTGATGGGGATCATTTCAGAAGAATTAGGTTGCTTATTTGGCTGTGAATTACCATGATAGAAAATGGAGGCATTTAAGTGACAGTAAGGATTGCTGCATCTTTAAATATCTCAGTTTTCCCTTGTTTTAGGCATCTCTTTAATCCTGATGTGTATATGTGCCATAAATAATGTCAAGTAGTGGCTCAAAAGCCAGAGGCAGATCATTTTTCTTATGCTGCATGATCCAAATGTTATTGCTGTCTTTCAGGGTCAGATAAATTTTGTACACTGGTATGTTTCAGAGTCATCTACTCCCGAGTGATGGTGATTATGTAGGTTGTGTGGATTTAATGCTTTAGCTGTTTACCTTTGATTTGCTGTAATATTTATTTACGCTGTGGTTCGAAATACGTATGCAGCTGGGAGGGTATACTACTGGTATAAAGGCAAAGGAAGAGAATGCAATAATTACTGTAGTCTCAGATTGTAAGTATACAAATGGGTTCTGTATTTTACATATTGGTGTCACCTGATGTACAATATATGCTTTACTGGCTATCGGGAATTTAGAAACAAAGTACGAATGCTATAAAACATTATTGAACATTATACAATCCACCTTTTATCCCTTTACTTTCAATGTTCTGTGGGTCACATTTTTCTCATTATTGATTGATTTTGTTTCCTCTATGTAAAGAGATGAAGAGGGTGCACAGTTGATGTACAGTAATCATGGTGTTACTGCTTGTATTTCTTGCCTGACACATTACAGGTAAGCACTGTAGTTTGCTATATATCCCTGCTGCAGCTATACTAGCAAAATCTGCAAAATTCCTCTTTCAATATGTAAATAGAACAGTCTACATGTAACATCTCTAACTTTCTAAGTGATCATCTGTTTATAGACAGAAATAACATGTGCCAGCAGTGAACTACTTGCCATCTGTCTCTAGCCAAGGGTACTGGCAAAAAATGTATTTTCCCCAGTTTGATTGACCAGAACATTTTATAGCAGCATTTTTTGCAAGACAAGGGCCTGAACCAAAATTCTTAATTCAAAATCCCTGGAACTTCACAAATATATCTGATTCCAGATCAAAAGTTTGGGGCCGAGACCCATATCACCATTTTAAATTATGTACATGAAGTATATTAGGTGACAGTATTTTCACTTTGCATTCCTCCATCGCTTTTTTGTTTCACTTTTTACAGAAATGAATATTTCATTTAACTATCACTTTACTTATGCTTACAATTTATTCTGAATTCCCTGCTACTTATATTAATAATAGAAAGCTAGGCACAGTCTGAGGGCCTGATGCAACTGCCATTGAAGTCCGTGGAAAGACTGTTTAGAACAGAAGTGGACTACACTTCATCTTATGAGAGACTTGAGAAACTGAACTATCCTGTCGTGGTATTTATAGGATTGAAGTTGAGGAGCTGGCGGTGGGGCAGGGAGGAGAATCATGGAGTTGAGAGGAGAATGGGTAGTGAAGAATACTGGTTTCTCCAGATTCTGGCATGTCTGGTCCCTTTCCTAGACTTTCTATGGAACTGAAATGTGCAGCTTTTGCAAGTTGTCCTGCAAAGAAAATCAGGAATATAAAAAGCTAGTTGAGAAGCAGTTAATGTATTCTTGAAAAGGTTAGAGTGAATAAATATCAATTTCAAGAACTGTCTCCTGTACAGTCACCATTGTTGTCAGCAGCAGATTTCAGAAGTTTTAAAGTAATAATGTCCAGAAAGGTAGTGAACTCCAGTTCCAATCAATTTGAATAATTTAAGAGAGAAATGACAGATGGTATTGACATAGTCACAAAACTTAAACCATAGGAAATGAAAGCATTGAGGGTAGGTTTAGGAAAATAAAATGAGTATGAAGAGCAAACCCTGAAGCCGGTAGCGCTGGAGCAGCCCTTTCCCCCTGGCTGGGAGTGGGAGCTCTGTTTAAGAGCCGAAGAGTCAGGGAGGAGCAGAGCCGCAATTTTCCCGAACATGTTCGGCTTTTTGGCAATTCCCCCCGGACGGGGGTTGGACTGCCGAAAAGCCGGACATGTCTGGGGAAAAAGAGGACGTATGGTAACCCTAACCCCATACCCCCTAAAAATCTCTTGCCGATACTGTGTACTGGAGGGTACCACCCTACTTGCATTCCTGCCTTCTTCCCCCAAACAGGAAACAGTAGTTGTGAGGATGGATTTCATATAATGACCAAAGGTCCCTTCATTCCTAAATTAAATGTGAGGGTTGTGGGGTAGGTTTATTTATTTATTTTAACTTCAGGGAATTGGATTTGCCAAGCAGTCCTGATTTCTGGAAAATCCAGCCACCCATTACCGGGGCCGTACTGTTCATGCAACAATTGAAAAGTAAAAAGAAAGCTTGTTTGAGCCCCAGGGACAAATAAAATAAAGGATACTCCAGTAAATAAAAATGGGGTTGAATTGTCTGCACAAATAACACAACATTTTTTTTAATAAAACACAAAGTCCCTGTTCACACAGCAACTTCTAATCATATTAGGAACCAATTTTTACTGGCATGTTTGGCTCTAAACATAGTTTGTGTCTATCAGGCACATGGCAGCTGGAAATATTTTGCCCCTGCCGGAGGGCCTAGGCTGGCACAGTTATCTTGTAATCAGTGCTCTACAACTTTTGCAGTGTAGACAGGCTCCTCCAGTGAGGGTTGGGTAAGTCGTTCTCTTTTCAAGGTCTCTGTGCAGTTCAGTGTCTCAGTTTGCATTGCTCCATGTGCTGCTGCTGATATAGCTTTGTGTGCATGTCCTCTGGGCACCTTATCTTTTGCTGAGGCACCATGGGAGAAAGGTCCAGATTTTTCCAAACTGCACTGATACAAAGAGTGGATTGTACTAGCAGAAAAGCTGCTTTGTGGACATACCTGAACCATCAGTGCTGTCTTTTGCAGTATTGTCTTTTGCAGACAGGCTCCTCCAGTGAGGAGGTACGGTACTTTTAAGGCCCCTTTGGTACTAGAGAATTTTACAAAAATTATCTGCTAGTGCTAACTGCTGATGTTCACCCTAGGGTAGATGAAAGGCTCCAGAAGCTTACATTCCTTTTGCTACACTGTTAGTTAAATCTGCTGAAAGGTGTTTAAATGACGTAGTGGGGAAAAATGGACCTGGCCACAGAAATCGTGTATGTGCTAGATGTTGTGTCCTGATTAGGAGCTTCTGGAATGAATCATGTAGATGCTATATAGAGCTTTAAAGTCAGATTCCACAGTCCACTTGTTTAACC
Organism: Trachemys scripta elegans; assembly: GCF_013100865.1. Classification (NCBI taxonomy): domain Eukaryota; kingdom Metazoa; phylum Chordata; order Testudines; family Emydidae; genus Trachemys; species Trachemys scripta. The sequence continues at coordinate 81,766,202 of NC_048304.1, read as the reverse complement.
CTGCAACTCACAGGACACAGCACCCTGCTTTTCTGTAGCTAAACAGTACTCTCTCTAGTCAAAACCCAAACCTGGAATGGATTAATGTGACCTGGCTGCTGTACTTGTACTCTAAAAGACTAGCATGGATCACAGAATGGATTCCCCCAAACACTGCACTAGGGCTTCCACTGTTGCTGCCAATATGGGTTCAGTTGAGCTAGTGGTAGCATTAATGGGAAGGATTTTTTGTAAAGTTTCCTAGTATAGACTAGCTTATATTTTATAGCACTCTAACTTGCTTGTAAGCTTGTCTATGTTAGGAAACGTGTAAAGCTTGTCTACACGTAAATTTTATAGCGCTCTAACTTGCTGGCTCAGGGGTGTGAAAAATCACCCCCCGAGCGCAACAAGTCTGAGCGCTTTAAAGCGCTAGTGTAGACAGGCTCTGAGTGCTGGGAGCCGCGCTCCCAGAGTTCGGAGCTAATCCCCTCGTGGAGGCGGATAACCAGGAGTGCTGGGGGAGCATTCCCACTGCAGCGCTTTGAAGTTTCCAGTGTAGACATACCCAAGGCAGGCTTACCCTTCAATGTGAGATTGCTTAATTATGATCCCTAGTCCTACCTAAATTCTTTTTTAAAAAAGTAACATATGCCATAAGCTAGGAATAAAATAAACCCAGTTAAAGTTTAAAAAAAACAACAGATGCTCTAAATTATAAACTTTTTACCAAGTTTATAAACTTATAATTTGTATACATTCTAAAGCTATAAAGTCTGAACTATAGTTTTGTGGTGTGAATTTCCAAACCTTAAAACACAACACAACTTTGTTTAACTACGTGGCAACTATTTTGCTGGAAAATGCTTTTAAATGTCATAACAAAAATTAAAACTTTTTCAGCTTTCAAAATCTCCATTTTCTACAAGTGCTCTTAAATTCCTTTTTCAAAAATCACCTTGTCTCTGGTCCTGCAAACACTAACTTCAATATGACAACTCACATGGGTGAAGTTAAGCATGTATGTTTTTGCAGATTTGGATCTTTTACTTCTTTCACATAAATTGTACAGAGCCTGTCATTTTCCCCCCTCAAAAGATGAAGACATTAAAGGAGAATATAAAACTATTGCATAACTACTTTACTGGCAAAGGGAGCCAAATACTTGGATAGAATATGTATTGTTTCAAGTGAACTGGAGAGGGGAATGAAAAATCTAGAAAGATCTTTCTTACACATAGAAAAACTTCCCCTTCAGCCTTGTACATTCATTCTTTTTATACTTTGCAAAACCAGCAGATCAAATGCTTTAAAATTCAATAGCTTGGTAGAATCAGTGATCAGTTAGACATATTGTTATCTCATGTGGAAGCAGCTTTAATCTTATTTAACAGTTGTTTTGCAGTTGTCCAAGAAGATGAATACTTTTCCAATATGTCTAACACACAGTTTTGCTGAGTATGGGAGAGTTGTTTCCATACCAAAGTCTGCAAAAACTTGTTTGATTGGAAAGAAATCTCTTCTCCTGGCCTGAGTTTTGGGCCTTCTGAAAGGAAGGAAAAACTATGAAGCTTACCCTTCATTGGGGAATGCTTTGAGACTGATGCATGAAAACTGTTATATAAGAGCTTATTATATTATATAATAAGCATTTGTTTTCTATTTATTTCTCATAGAATGGCAATCTTATGAAAACTTAGATTTTTGGCTACTACTAAAATTCTGTGTCTGCCCCTCAATCCAGAGGTGAAGAGTTAGTTCTTGCATTTCCATAAGTAAAATTCTTTCTAGTCTTTGTAGTAGGAATTCTGTAATCTCTTTCAATGTAAATCTGATCCTCCTAGTTGTTCAGCTGGAAGAACTTGCGAATCTACACCTGTGCGCTGCAATGGGCTGGGGGGAGGGGCAGACTCTGTTCCCTCCAGAAACCCAGTGAGCCATATAGTAGCAATATGTTGCTAGTTTTCTACCATTGCCAAGCAGAATAGCATTGTTTATTTTTACTACTGGCAGTTTTAAACTTAAAATCTATCTGACACTCTGCAACTCTACCTTACTCTCTATGATGCTCATCATTTTTCTCAATCTGACCTGAGCAGTTAGTATAACCTGGCATTCATTGTTGTCAATTAAATATTTATGCTAATTTTTTCAAAAATTGTTCTGAATGAGTAGGATGGTATCTGGACAGCAAGCCCAATGGCCTGCATTTGGAGACCTAGAAAATATGGTCCTACATTGAATTTTGCCAGCTGGGATCTAACCATGAATCTAGCTGATTGCTTATTTGTTTGCTGCTGTTGTATCCATCTAAGTGATTAGATACCTACTTAACATCAACTTTACTTTGAAATGTCATATTTACATTGTCTTATTCAAGTCCTGCAACTGATGGAAAACTGTGACCTGATTTATGCATTCATGACCATGATTATTGCAACTCATCATGGAAAAAGTTCCTACTGGTATAATACAGATTATATCACCCCTGTGGCTGTGTAGTTGCACTGTTTCCTTTGTTCAGTTAGACATATTGTTATCTTGTGTGGAAACAGCTTTAATCTTATTTTAACAGTTGTTTTTGCTGTTGTCCAAGAAGATGAATACTTTTCCAATATGTCTAACCCACAGTTTTGCTGAGTATGGGAGAGTTGTTTCCATACCAAAGTTGGCAAAAGCTTGTCATCTTTGTTGAATTCAGAGTATAATCCAAGATCCCTGTCCTGACAGCAGGGCTGGCTCCAGGCACCAGAGCAGGAAGCAGGTGCTTGGGGCGGCCAATGGAAAAGGGCGGCACGTCCGGGTCTTTGGCAGCGGGTCCCTCAGTCCCTCTCAGAGAGAAGGACTGGCTGCTGAAGAATGAAGCGGTGGTAGAGCAGCCGCCGATCGTGGCTCCCCCCCTTCACTGCTTGGGGCGGCAAAAAAGCTGGAGCCGGCCCTGCCTGATAGTCAAAGCCGTACATGCGATTGGCCATAACTACCTGGGAGATCACTTTTCCATGTGACCATGAAGTCCACTGACAGCTGTTGCATTTTCCATGGGATCAGTGAAACTGTTGATCAGTGTAGTAAAGCTTGTGAGTGTAAGAGACTCGGAACATTCACAGGAGTTGGACCTAGACTATGTAACTTCCACAATGGATAAAAATGACCAGAGAATTAGCAACTTTCAGAACTAAATGTAGAACTAATTTCTTTGACTTAACATTTGCCTAATAATTACTACACACATGACAAGCTCATTCACACAAGTCAAGAAATATATACTAATCAAGGTATTTCTCCTATTGGCTAGAAAGGAAAAGAAATAGACACTTGTATATTTACATGAAAGCTATTTAGAAAGTTATTAAATTATAGTACATTTAATAGATATTATCTTACAAAAGTCATGGAGTTTTCATGATTCATCAGAGAGACTTTGTATTTACTATTAAATCTTCTCTAAGAGGGGAGAGACTTTGCAATGTTTGTGAATTAACAGGGTTCTATGCTATGGAGGAATTGATTATGACATAGCTGACAGTTTTTCCATGGTGTGGAGAAAAGTTTAATTTTCTAATTTAAAACATAAGATAATATTTTCATAGCATGCTCATTCTGCGTAATCCTGTTATAAGGTGAGGAAATGAGTGCTGCTACCGCATTAGTAACAGAAAAATGAATCATGTAGGCATCCCATCATCTGCTATGGAGAATCATTTACAGTAAGGGTTTTATATAGTTTCCACAAGCAAGGAGATGAAATCAGGAATCTTAGGCTAAACAGGTTTTTCAGCAAAATTTAAATCTAGCAAATTATGGGAATGATGTTACAGATTATTTTAAGGCCTGGTCTATGCTTAAATTTTGCTGGCATAGCTATGTTGGTTATGTCACAGTTACAGGGCGAGCTGCATTTTAGGCCACTTTTAGTCTTCCTTGTGTGCACCCCTAAGATGACAAGCCTGGCTTCCTGCACCTCTCTGTGGGTGGAATCCTGCCGTCCAGCCACTCTAAGATGGGATCTCTAGGTTGCAGCCCCCCCCCACCCTCTTGCCAACTGTGTTACCCTGACAGGCCCAACTGAGATTGGCATCTGTAAGCTTCTTCTTCCAGTAGCCTGTGACAGCAATTGATTAAAGTGACTCAAAAACAGCTTTTTCAAAACAAAGTGTCACAGTTCTGGGGTTAGCTGCACCTCTGACCTCTTCTTGGCCTCTTTAAAGGCACCCCTTCTTAGGCCTGTACTCATTGTCTCTCCATGGGTGGGAATCTGTAGTCCTTTCCCTCTGGACTGGGGATTTAGGCTGCAATTCTTTTTTTAATTCACTGTGCCTATCCCAGCAGGTCTGACATTAGTTCAGCACTTGCAGTTGTGCTATCTCTCAGGGGCTATGACCATTTTTACCAGTGACCAGCCAGCTTTCACAAAGCACAGTACATTTATTTAGAATAAAACATTACAGAGAAAGCATATAGTAAACAATAAATAGGCTACACATATGCTAAGCTTTAGAGGTCTCTTATCTTCCATGTGGCGACCCTGGTAAGTTTCCAAGTCCCTCAGACTCTGCTAGCAGACTTCTGCCCTCTTGATTAAAGTCTTATGTCAGTTCAAGGACTGAGTGAGGGTCCCTCTGAGTCAGTTAAGGCTGATTCTTTATACTATTGTTGCTAAATTGTTTGCTGAGCCTCTTGAACCCAGTCAGAACTAGGATATGTAACTTCCCAGAGGGCGTGCTACTTACCCAGAGCTGTTTAGCTGCCCAGGGATTTGCAGTAATTTCCTCCCCAAGGATTTTAGTTCTGTCGGGAAGCTTTGTAACTCTTTCCCATGGAGCCAGAATACAATCCGTAGCTCACAGATACATTTAACATTTTTACAGTTGATACAATAATCACAAAGATATTGCATGTGTCTGTAATGTGGCACATCTCAATATAGTAGTTTTGTTTGAACTATTCATGGTTCAAAGGTTTCACATCTGTTGCACAAAACATTATTTATTCCTTCACCTAAAGATATATATAGTGTGTGGAGCAAACAGTAAAGATAATAAAAGCTTATACACATTTCCCCTTACATAAACTTTAATTTTTCCTTGCCAGCTTTAGGATGTTCCATTCAGCCTAATTACCTCCATCTCTGAGTTGAGAGAAGCAGACTGCAATGCTGCAGCATGCAGTGTGTGCACATCTCTGTTAGAGATTCATTTCCAGCCACTTCTGACAGCTGGCCCAACCCCCCACCTCCATTTCCATTCCTGAAGAGGCTAGATTCTTTTGATTCTAGGTTCAGCCTGGGAACAAGAAACTCTGCCAGCCTAATGAGTGCCAGCCAAGCCATGGGTATTTCCCACTTAATACCTCCCCACTTAACTCCCCAAGGACCCTTGGCTTTCTCTGCCATTGTTTTGTTTCTGTTCAATTCCCCTTTACAGCCTCCTTTGATTTAACTCTATATATCAGGCAGGATAATATCACACAGGTAAACTGAGTTGCATGTCATATTTATTGAACTAATATAAATATTTATCTCATTCTCCACAGGATAGGAGTGTGAAGAAAATCACTACCTTAACTGACATAGCTATGCCAGCAAAAGCCATGCTGTAGATGCAGTTATCCTGGCAAAAAAGTCCTTTTGCCAGTATAGCTTATTTTATTTGGGGAACTAATATAAACTATATTGGCAAAAGAACTCCTTTGCCGATATAAGGCTTGGTCTACAATTAAATGTTTTACCAGCAATAGCTATGTAGCTTAGGTGTGTGATTAAAAACAAAAACAAAAAACCAATATAGTTATGCCCTGTAAAAGCCCTAGTGTAGATATATCATTATAAGTGTGCTTATTCTGGTGTTGCTTCTTCCAGTTGGAGGGAACCTTCACAAGCTGTACTGGGACAAGCATGTTTATATTGATGGCCAGGAGCTGAAAGTCCATGCTGTTACACAGGTGCAATTTGTAAACTCACGGAAAAGCCAAAAATGGCTGAGAACTTAAAAATTGGATGGTAACACACTATGATTTAACCTGGTGATATTCTAAACAAAAAATGCTCTCAACCATGCTTGTAGATGTTTCTATTGCTTCACATGGACTTAACAAGACAGTTTAGGCTTCAGAGTGATATTTGGGGATATATTATGATCTTTCTGTGTGGGTGGTCATGTTGATTTGTGAATGGGTTGTGTTGTGCTGTGCTGGGAGAGTTGTATGGATTTGTGTGGGTGGCAAATGAGAGGTATGCAGTGAGGAGCTATGTATATTTTGGGTTATTGTGTATGCTGATCACATTGATTTGTGTCTGGGAGGGGATTGTACTGGGAGATTTGTGTTGATTTGTACAGGTAGAAGTTGGGTACATGGGTGTGGCAGTTTAGTCCAAGTAATCCACCATCTGAGCAGTCTTCTATGTACAGCCAATGAAATTGCATGCAAACTAGCTGTAGGGAAAGGGCCTGATCCTGTTCTATCTTGACCTTACATTGTCATTTACTCTAGTGTAGAATGAATATAAAACACTACCATGATTTAATGGCATGTTATACCCACTCTACACAGGTATAAACTATGTAAGGTCAAGGTAGTGGAGAATCAAACACTTTCTTAATGACTCGACTTTGAATGTCCAGTTAAGCTAATTTAAGGAATGACTTTTTAGGTGATAAGATCAGCATGAAGATGTAATTCCTTCTTTGCCATTCAGTGTACTGGCATCAAGGAAGAGTCATATTGGAACATGTTTTGATGCTACCATAATATAAACATTTATTATTACTAATTTAATATTCTCCATTATCTGTAGATTTACTTATTTAATTATGGATCAGTTTTACTCTCAGTTATGAAAGTTATTAGTTGTGAATTATGCAATTCATATTGAAATATTTACTAATGCAAGATTACTATAGCTTTTATTATTGCCTCTTTCCCCTATGAAATGCTTTATATACATAATATATGCACTCTTAGTTCTCAGATTTAAACCTTGGGGGAACAGGAAGATGCCTATAAATGTCATCCTCTGTTGCATACCTGATGCTCACTACTTCATGCAATGCCTATTAGATTTGATTCTTGTACAATTCTTTGATTTACTGCATCTAATCAAACTTTCTTGTTTCTTCCCTAATTCTTTTCAGTTTCTCCTTGGTGTAATCTTGAAAGACCTGCTATTTCAAATGATTTACTTTGAAAGACTTTAACTTCATCCTATGAATCATAGGCTGTGATTATAGGCTTAGACCTTTATTCCCCTCCGAAGACCTATTTTCTTATAGTGGATAACCCTTATCTAACGAAACCTGTCTTTCAGGGTTATCTGGCTTTTTCCAAGACTGTCTTCTCTTCCTGATTAGAGTCCGTACCATCTTGATTCACAAGAAAAAGCCACCAATTAAAGCATAATTTCCCAAAACTTTAATGCCAATTCACTGCCATGCCTAAAATCCAGTTTATATATTAAAAAGTTGTAGCTTCTCTTTTTCAGAAACAGTGAATAAGGAAGGATGTACATTAAATCATGGAACTTCATATGCTTGGGCATCTAGATCAAAATATTACAGAATGATTTGATTTATATTATGATAGTTTTTCAGTTGATTGGTTCTTTTCTGCCTATTATATTCCTTTTAAAGAATGAAAGAGCCTTCCAGATATGCAATAATAATAAAAGCCACTCACAACAAACTTTTATCAGGTACACTGTCATTCTTTTTGTGGGAATAAAACTCTACTAACAGTACAGCACACGCACTTATTTTCTGGCATGAGCTTGTATATGTAGATTTAGTAGTACATTGTAGGATCTTTTAAGAAAAATAATGATCCTGTAAAAATAACAAGATAGTAGAAACAAGTGTTTTCTTAGCACAAAAGTAATATCACTTAAAAAAATAAAAGTACTCTTTTTATAAAAGGAAAATACCTCTCCATTCTTCCTATGCCCACTCAACCTTAATTTCTAAATCAGGACTCAAGCAAGTATGGGTCAGACTGGCAAAAAGTTCTAAGGGTAACAGGCTGACATAGGTTCATTTCTCCTGTGCAACAGGCAAATGCACAGGACACACAGATCAGACAATTGATAGGAGGCTGCCAACTGGCACTATTTTGACATTCCCTGTTTTTAAACCACCACCATCATTCTCATATGTGCTTCTTGGGTGTCCAACCCTGCTACAACTATTCATGTTAGTTAGTCTCATTGATTTAATTAGGGCTATCATGTTAGTAAGGATTTTTGGGATGGGGAATGTTGTTTGTGCAATGTCAGCTGCTTCTAATTAAAACAGGGTAAAGTGTACCCACATACCATGGTGACCAGCACTCAATAATAAACTGTAATAATTAAAAGTCAGGCTTGCAAATGCTTACTCAGGTAAGTAGTTTCACTGACTTTAATGGTACTACTTACAAGGGTTTGCAGATCAGGCCCTAAGGCACTGTCTATCAATGGACTGTCTTTTCAGGGTAGCATAGTGGACCTTACAAGTCTAAGCTAATGACACTATTTCCATGTTCTTGTTACATATGTTGCTGTGGGGAACACCCCTTTTTCTTACTTTGCATTCAGCCAGGCCCACCACAGCATCCTCAATGTACTGAGCAAGAATTGCATGCGAGTTAGGAATGGTGAAAAGTTTTACATTTTCTGGAGAGCCTAGGCCACATTTGATTTTTCCAGACGTGCTTGAGAGTGGGTAGATATGCTTGCATTTGGCTAATATTTATGTTGGGATCTAAGAATTAGTCCGAGCATCTGACTACATTATGTATTCTTAGGTACGTAGTCCCTTTGTTATTTTGATCTTGCCTACTATAGCTGTGGGACACTTGTGGAAATTACAATGTCTCTGCTGTTGCAGGACAGAGTATCCATTGTGCTGCATTTTCTCTCTTTAAAGATATGACAGCAATAATATTTGTAAAAGTAGTGTATTTAGTTCACTTATTGCCACATACTGTACGTGTTGGCTATTGGATTTAATGTAATGTATATCACTATGCTGCAAAAATGTTTGAAATAAATACATTAGGTTCCTTGAGTTTCTCATACAAACCTTTGATTTGTTAAATTAGATGTTTTAGCTTTTTGGTTCTATTGCTCTTAAGTTCATCTTCTTCTTTTTTTTCCATGATGAATTCTGGAAAAACGTTTTCTCTTAACAGCTACCCACTGAAAAAGACTTCAGCTTTAACCTGTGTTTTAAGGCAGCTTGCAATTACTGAAGCTTTTCCATATGGGGCACTCATGGTTTTTATCTGGAATGGCATGAACAAAGGAGTCTCTGGTCAAGTGGCTTTAGGGTTGCCAACTTTCTAATTTCACAAAACTGAACACCCTTGCTCTGCCCCCTTCCCTGCCCCTTCTCTGAGGCTCCACCACTGCTCACTCCATCCCCACTTCCTCTGTCGCTTGCTTTTCCCCACACTCACTCAATTGCTCATTTTCATGGGGCTAGGGCACGGGGTTGGGGTGCGGGTGTGTGTGAGGGTGTTGGCTGGGGGTGCGGGCTCTGGGGATGGGGCCAGGGATGAGGAGTTTGGGGAGCAGGAGGGGGCTTCAGGCTGGGAGGTGGGGCTGAGGGGTTCAGAGTGTGGGAAGGGGCTCTAGGCTGAGGCAGGGGGCTGGGGTGTGGGAGGAGTTTTGGGTTGCAGGCTCTGGCTGGCGCTCACCTTGGTAAGCTCCCCACAAGTGGTGACATGTCCCTCGGCTCCTAGGTGGAGGCGCGGCCAGGCGGCTCTGCGCGCTGCCTCCACCTGCAGGTGCCGACCAGGAGGGAGTTTGGGTGCAGGAGGGGGCTCAGGGCTGGGGGTTGGAGTGTGGGAGGGGATTTCAGGTGTGGGCTCTGGGAGGGAGTGTGTGTGTGTGGGAGGGGGTTTGGGGTTGGGATTCAGGAGGGGGTGCAGGCTACAGGAGGGAGTTTGGGTGTGGGAGGGGGCTCAGGGCTGGGGCAGAGGGTTGGGGTGTGGGAGGAATTTTGAGGTGCAGGCTCTGGGTGGCGCTCACCTCGGGTAGCTCCCCACCAGTAGTGACATGTCCCTCGGCTCCTAGGTGGAGGCGTGGCCGGGCGGCTCTGCGCGCTGCCTCCACGTGCAGGTGCCGTGCCTGCAGCTCCCATTGGCTGCGGTTCCCGGCCAATGGGAGCTGCAGAGCCAGCACTTGGGGTGGGGCCAGGACAGTAGACAGAGCTCCCTGCAAGCTGAGGAGCATGTTGCCACTTGCGGGGAGCCGCCTGGAGCCAGGTAGGGAGCCTGCCAGCCCCACGCCAACCGGACTTTTAACAGCCCAGTCAGCAGCGCTGACAGGAGCCACCAAGGGTCCCTGTTTGAGTAGGCATTCTGGTCAAAACTGGACACCCGGTAAACCTATCTGCGTCCCATTTTATTTATTATAATTCTGGTAATGTCCAGCAGAGTCTGGTATGAATATTAAGCAGGTAATAAACATCCTATAAGCAAAAATTTTTAAACTGCGAGGATATTTTTCAAGTTTCAGAGAATATAATACTGTGAATTGGCATCACAATTGTTATTTCAGGAAACCTCCATGAAAGGGGACACAAAACTCCATAGCATGGAAAGCATTAATTCTTTTCACTTGTGCAGTACGTTTTTTTCAATGAAACCCTAATTCCCCAAAGTCCTGTGCTGATCACTGAAAAGAGCAGGTGGTCTTGGGGACAAATTAAGAACACTTTTGAGTCACCATAAACCTTGAAATAAATGGGAAATGTACAATTACTTTTCTAAGCCCACTACTTTTTCATTAGCTGGCATTGTAAAGATTTTTAAAGGAATCATGGGGGAAATCAAAATGTGAAGAAATGTTGCATTTTGAAGGCAAATTATAAGCAGGTGCGCTGGGTAGCAGGAGTTGGGCATAAGGTACTCAGCAGGTGTACAGAGCAGCAGGAAGGTTGTGCAAGTCAATATTTGTCTTCATTCTGCAAAATTCAGTAGTAAAACTGAAGGAAATTTATTATCCTTTTATAATAGGGATCTAGTTAATACTGAATTACAGTGCATCAGGGGAGATGTGTATAAGAGTAAATCAGATTTGTCAAGTTGAACGTTTACAGAAATTTAAATGATATACATTCATATATATTAGAAATCACAGAATAATTTAGCAAAATAGGTAGGAATTTTTTTTCTCCTAAATTTGTAGAATTCTACAGGTTGTTACTGGTCTGTTCATGCAGCCATTACTCACATAAGTAATCAACTGGGACCCTGTTTTAGCAGCCTTAGTATTACAAAAAGGCCCACTTCATCCTAGTTTTCCTTCAGTTGTAAAGTTACTTTAGCATTCTCTGAAATGCTTCCATGTGCAGGGCCAATTAGGCAGGACTGCAGGGTCTCCATGTGTGGATGAGACAATGGTGCTTGGAGGAGGGATTTAGGTTTATTAGGAACTGAGGAATCTTGAAGAAAGGCAGCACCTATACAGGAAGGGTGGGCTCCACCTAAACCAAAATGGAACCAGATTGCTGGCATGTAAAATTGAAAACATCATAGAGGAGTTTTTTAGATAAGGGCTGGGGGAAAGCCAATAGGTATGGAGGAGCACAGGGTTCAGACAGAGATGTCCTTTAAGAAAGGATTTATTAAAGGGATACTCCATATCCTAGTAAAGAGGAGAGGATAAGTTGATAAAGTACAGGTGGGAACTGAAGAGCAACAGTCAAACAAAAAAGAGTCCTATACAATTTACATCACTTTATAAGTGTTTGTATACAAATGCTAGAAGTCTAAATATAAATGTTAAGATGAGGAACTTGAGTGAGTGGAATTAAATGAGGAGATTGATATAACAGGAAGATCACAGGAACTTGGTGGAATCATGATAATCCAGTGGACCATTGTCATTCCTATATATTTTGTACTCTGGTATCACCGAGTTGGTTGTGCTGATGGGGGAGTGGCACTATATGTGAAAGAAAGCAAATATAGTAAAAATCTTGAATCAAACTATACCATAGAACCTCTTGAATAACAAAAGTATAGCAGTAGGAATATACTACTGACCAGGATGATGATGGTGATTATGAAATACTCAAGGAGATAGGAGAGGCTACAAAAACAGAAAACCAAAAAATGGATATTTCAACTCTCCCCATATTGACTGGGTTTGTGTCACCTCAGGATGGGATGCAGAGAAAATATCTAGACACCATTAATGACTGCTTTGTGCAGTAGCTAGTCCTGGAATCCACCAGGGGAGAGGCAATTCTTGGTTTAGTCCTAAGTGGCGCACAGGATCTTGTCCAAGAGATAAATATAGCTGAACTGCTCAGTAATAGAAACCATAATGTAATTAAATATAACATCCTCGTAAGGGGCAACATGCCAAAGAAACCCACCACAGTAGCTTTAAACTTCAGAAAGGGGAACTATATAAAAATGCTAGTTAAATGAAGATTAAAAAGAACATTCTCAAGAGTGAACTGCCTGCAAGCTGCATGGGAACTTTTTAAAAAACACCATAGTAGAGGCTCAAGCTAAATATATACCCCAAATAAATAATAATAAAAAAAAAAAGCAAGAGGACCAAAAAATGCCACCATGACTGAACAACAGAGTAAAAGAGGTGATTAGAGACAAAAAGGCATCCTTCAAAAATAGAAAGAAGTATAACTCTGATAAGTCAAATGTAAAAGTTTAATTAGGCAGGCCAAAAAAGAATTTGAAGAGCAACTAGCAAAAGATACAGAAACTAACATCAGAAAATGTTTTTAAGTACATCAGAAGTAAGACGCCTGCCAAACAATCAGTGGGGACACTGGATGATCCAAATGCTAAAGGAACATTCAAGGAAGAAAAACCATTGGAGAGAAGCAAAGAATTCATTTAGCATTAGTTTTCAATGCAGAGGATATGAGGGAGATTCCCACACCTGAGCCATTCTTTTTAGGTGACAAATCTGAGGAACTGTCCCAGACTAAGAAGTCAATAGAGGAGGTTTTGGAACAAATTGATAAATTAAACAGTAATAAGTGACCAGAACCAGATGATATTCAGCCAAGAGTTCTGAAGGAACTCCAATATCAAATTGGAGAACTGCTACCTGTGGTATGTAATCTATTACTTAAATCAGCTTCTGAATCATACGATTGGAGGATAGCTAATGTAGTGCTGATTTAAAAAAAAAAAGTTCTAGAGGTTGGTATGCCTGACTTCAGTACCAGGCAAATTGATAGAAATTATAGTAAAGAACAGAATTATTGTGCTCATCTGTGTTTCCAATATGTTGGGGAAGAGTCAGACAGAGAGACAGCAATCTATTAGATTTCTTTGAGGATGTCAACAAGGACAAGGGTGACAGTGGATATAGTGTCCTTAGACTTTCAGAAAGCCTTTGACAAGGTCCCTTATCAAAAGCTCTTAAGCAAAGTAAGCAGTCGTGGGATAAGAGAGAAGGTTCTCACATGAATCAGTAACTGGTTAAAAGATAGGAAACAGGATAGGAATAAATGGTGAATTTTCACAATGGAGAGAGGTAAATAGCAGGGTCTCCCAGTGCTTTGTACCAGGACCAGTGCTGTTCAACATATTCATAAATGATCTGGAAAAAAGGGGTAAACAGTGAGGTGGCAAAGTTAACATGATACAAAATTACTCATTATAATGAAGTCCAAAGCTGACTGTGAAGATATACAAAGGGATCTCATAAAATTGGGTGACTGGGCAACAAAATCATAGGACTGGAAGGGACCTCAAGAGATCATCTAGTCCAGTTTCCTGCGCTCATGGCAGTCTAAGTATTATCTAGATCATTCCTGATAGGTGTTTGTCTAATCTGCTCTTAAAAATCTCCAATGATAGAGATTCTACCACCTCCCTAGGCAATTTATTCCAGTGCTTAACCACCCTGACAGGAAGTTTTTCCTAATATCCAACCTAAACCTCCCTTGATGAAATTTAAGCCCATTGCTTCTTGTCCTATCTTCAGAGGTTAAGAAGAACAATTTTTCTCCCTCCTCCTTGTAACAATCTTTATGTACTTGAAAACTCTATCATGTCTCCTCTCAGTCTTCTCTTTTCCAGACTAAACAAACCCATTTTTTTTTCAATCTTCCCTCCTAGGTCATGTTTTCTATTTTAGTTGCTCTTCTCTGGACTTTCTCCAATTTGTCCACATCTTTCCTGAACTGCGGCAGCCAGAACTGGACACAATACTCCAGTTGAGGCCTAGTCAGAGTGGAGTAGAGTGGAAGAATTACTTCTCATTTCTTGCTTACTACATTCCTGCTAATACATCCCGGAATGATGTTGCTTTTTTTTTTTTTTTTTTTTTTTTTTTCCCAACAGTGTTTTACTGTTGACTCATATCTAGCTTGTGGTCCACTGACCCCCAGATCTTTCCTAGGCAGTCATTTCCCATTTTGTATGTGTGCAACTGATTGTTCTTTCCTAAATGGAGTATTTTGCATTTGTCCTTATTGAATTTCATCCCATTTACTTCAGACCATGTCATAACTATAAAGGGAAGGGTAACAGCTGTCCTGTGTACAGTACTATAAAATCCCTCCTGGCCAGAGACTCCAAAATCCTTTTCCCTGTAAAGGGTTAAGAAGCTCAGGTAACCTGGCTGGCATCTGACCTAAAGGACCAACAAGGGGACAAGATACTTTCAAATCTTGGGGGGGGGGAAGTTTTTTGTTTGTGTTCTTTGTTTGAGAGTGTGTTCGTTCTCGGGACTGAGAGGGACCAGACATCAATCCAGGTTCTCCACATCTTTCTAAACAAGTCTCTCCTATTTCAAACTTGTAAGTAAATAGCCAGGCAAGGCGTGTATGTTTTCCTTTGTTTTCTCAACTTGTAAATGTACCTTTTACTAGAATGTTTATCTTTGTTTGCTGTACTTTGAACCTGAGACTAGAGGGGAGTCCTCTGAGCTCTTTAAGTTTGATTACCCTGTAAGGTTAATTTCCATACTTATTTTACAGAGATGATTTTTACCTTTTTCTTTAATTAAAAGCTTTCTTTTTAGAACCTGATTGATTTTTCCTTGTTTTAAGATCCAAGGGGTTTGGATCTTGATTCACCAGGAGTTGGTGGGAGGAAGGAGGGGGGATGGTTAATTTCTCCTTGTTTTAAAATCCAAGGGGTTTGGATCTGTATTCACCAGGGAATTGGTGAAGGTTTTTTCAAGGCTTCCCAGGGAGGGAAAATTGATGGTGGCAGCGGAACCAGAGCTAAGCTGGTAGTTAAGCTTAGAAGTTTTCATGCAGGCCCCTACATTTGTACCCTAAAGTTCAAAGTGGGGATCCAGCCTTGACAGACCATTTCTCCAGTTTGTCCAGATCATTTTGAATTTTAATCCTATCCTAGAAAGCACTTGCAAATGGCAGAGGAAATTCAATGTGGAGAAGTGCAAAGCAGCGCATATTAGAAAACATAATCCCAACTATACATACAAAATGATGGAGTCTAAATTAGCTGTTACCACTCAAGAAAGAGTCGTGGATAATTTTCCAAAAATATCTGCTCGATGTTGTACAGCAGGAGTCAAAAGAGCTAACAATGGTAGGAACCATTAGGAAAGGGATAGGTAATATGACAGAATTTCATAATGCAACTACATAAATCCATGGTACACCCACACCTTGCATACTGTGTACAGTTTTGGTCATGCCATCTCAGAAAAGCTGTATTAGAACTGCAAAAAACACAGAAGAGCACCCAAAATGATGGGGGTATGGAACAGCTTCTGTGTGAGGAAAGATTAAAAAGACTGGGACTGCTGAGCTTAGAAAAAAGATGACTTAGTGCGTGAGTGGGGGGGATATGGTAGAGG
The DNA here is from genome assembly GCF_013100865.1 of Trachemys scripta elegans. Taxonomy (NCBI): domain Eukaryota; kingdom Metazoa; phylum Chordata; order Testudines; family Emydidae; genus Trachemys; species Trachemys scripta. The sequence goes on along the minus strand of NC_048304.1, from coordinate 81,750,430 downwards.
TTTTTAAAATCATGAATGGTGTGGAGAAAGTGAACAAAGAAGTGCTATTTCTCCTTCACATGACACAAGAACCAGGGGTCACTACATGAAATTAATGGGCAGCAGGTTTAAAACAAGCATAAGGAATTACTACTGCTGTTGTGAAGGTCAAAAGTATAACTAGGTTAAAAAAAGAATTAGATAATATCACGGAGAATAGATCCATCAATGGCTATTAGCCAAGATGGTTAGAGAGACAACCCCGTGTTCTGGGTGTCCCTAAGCCTCTGACTGTCAGAAGCTGAGACTGGACGACAGGAGATGGATCACTCAATAATTCCACCGTTCTTTTAATTTCCTCTGAAGCATCTGGCACCGGCCAATGTCAGAAGACAGGATACTGGGCTAGAAGGACCATTTGTCTGAATCAGTGTGTCCATTCTTATGTTCTTACTTTGGGGTTCTGCAGGTATGTCATCTCAAAGATTTATGTATCAGATGTTCTTTGAGTACAAGTTTTCCCCATCACCACCAACGTGCCTCCAAACTCCTACTGATCTCAGTGAAACTTGGTTCTTTTCTCTTTTATGCATTACCAATGATGAAAAGTGATCTGCCACACTGTGGCAGAATTTTTATCTGTGCATGGGATTCATATTTGATACCAAGTAGAACTAATGTAAATGAATGATAAAATCTGTCTTTAAAAACAAACTGGTTTCAATTTGACACCTTCAATTAAAACTATTATCTTGCATAAAATAGTGGAATTTAGAATGGGACAAAGTGCAGAAAACCTTTGGAAGGGGTGCCAACGTGTAAATAAAATTTGGAATTATGCAGAGAGTCAACATTTTGTGCATATGCCTCTCAAGTTGTGCAGGGAAACCATTGTTTATGAAAAGCAGTGAGTACAACCCTGAAGGGATTTTGGGAGACTCATTTGGCATTTCGCAAGAAACTGTCATCTCTTCCTCAGAGGGTACATATAGGTCCGGGGGTGGTTGGGTTGCGGATCAAAGTAACTCTGGAAGGTATAAGTGAGGGGCAGTGACTCCAGACACTTGACACTAAAGCCGATCTCTGAGAGGATGGCCTATTAGAAGGATAGAGGAGAGAACAAAGATGTCTTCTAGAAATGTAATTTTTTAAAAATTCGAGCGTATCCTGACTGCTGACTTCCAAAGGAGATCAACAGTGAATAGCTGGGTGCACACCTTCTTTGTTGGTAATTTCAGGTTTGGGCTGAGTATGGAGGTTGTGGTAGACAGGCTGTCTGCATATGATGAATGTTCTACAAACTATCCTAAGCTTTTCCCTTTCATCGCTTTTACTCTTTGGAACAGATATGAACCCAGAGCACATCGGAGGCATTACTATTTGTATTGTTCATGTGCTGACAGTTAAAAGGCAAATAACTTTTTGTTGGCGGTCTTTGTTTTTGGTATCTTCGGGACTAAAGATCAGAAATTCTAGGCAGTGTTAGGGGAATGTGCCAGGGTAGAAACTGCATTTTTTGGTGCTCAGATGGTAATGAGAGTATTTGTTTTTATCTTAGTGAAAGTTCAGGAATCTTAAATTTACACCACTAATAGTGAGATTCTGTACAGTTCTGAAGAGAATATTGCTTTTGGTGTATTTGCACTAAACCACATTTTTAAAGCATTCTGTGAATGTCCCTTATCTACCAGGGCAGTAATATTATCAAAGAACTCTGTCAGATTAACCATGACCTCTCCTGCCTGAATCCATGCTAGCTGTACTTAAACACTTTTCCAGGTGTGGCCTCTAGATATCCTATAATAGATTCTTCCCCACAGCTGATGTTAAATCAGTGAGTCTTCAGTATCCTTCTTTGTTTCTTGATAATTTCCTAAACATGGCTGTGCTTGCTGCTTTCCAGTCTTCAGTGCAGTCTCCTTAATCTTACTGGTGACAAAAGGCTAGTAAGTGAATACGGGTAAATAGTGGTATGGGTTAAGAAAAAACCCTATTCTAAACTTGTTGTATACAGAAGGGCATGGGGTTCCTCATGAATAATACCAGAGCTGTTTAGTTCTTTTAGAAACCTGTAGGAGAAAAAGCATAGGTAAGTGCGATAAATTTATCCAGTAGGAGATATGTGTTATATATTTCCACTAATCTGTTTCTTGCTTTGTTTTAGTTATTTTTTATTGTTGTATCAATGGAGTTTTGTAAATAAACTATCTAGTACATGTGCAGCAATCTCACTGTCAATGGACAGTGCCACAGTGTTCTTGATGCTATTTCATAATTCAAGTTTATGATGCTCCTCTATTACAAATACATTGCCTTTACCTGCTGAGGCATAGACCCAAATTCTGTGTTTCTGATGGTCTGTCGATTAATATTATGAGGTCTAATAGCAGGAAGAGTTTATCAAGTACAAGTAAGTGAAGCATTAGTGAAGGAACCCCTTTAACACAACAAAAAACACAGACTACAGTATATTTTGATGGAAATATATTAGGGATAAATATAATAGCTGTGGAAATCTATTTAAAATTAATCATTTTTCTGAACATGTTCTTTGTTCCATAAGATATATTTGGCAGATACATTCTATCCTCCCAATTCTTTCTTTTTACACAACTTTATTGCAAAGCTGCTCTAGAAATTGTATTTCAGACATACTGATTGCTATTATAAATCAAGACAAACTGATTTTTTTTTGGTCTGTGGTCCTATAATAGGTATCCATGTTAATACCTACCCCCCAATCAACATTGTAGCTTTCTGCCCTCTCTTCCCCCATTCCCCCAAATCCAGTCTCTTCCTGCTGTGGATTCCTATTAGAGTGCTTACTAGATTATCAGACAGTACAAAGGTCTTATCATATGTAGTCATTACTGCTACTCAAGGATGTCTTAAAGAATAATGCAATAGCACCTTTCAACATTTATAGTAAGCTAAATAACTGAGGTGAAATCTGGACCCCAATGAAGTCAGTGGGAAAACTCCTGTTGACTTCAATGGAGGTAGGATTTTACCCCGGTCTCTGACAACTGACAGGTTTCAGAATTGCTCCTAAAGATGGGTTAGTCGTATATTTTGTTTTTTCCTCTCTTGGATGACACTCCTGTTTATTTCAGTGGGATTTGTACCCAGTAAGAAGTGTTGGATAGTTCAGTACAATGCTCTACACTAAAAGCTCCACTCATCTGCTAGCAAGACATCTGTGTAATATTGAGAGTGTGGTTCTCAAAGTGGATGTGGTAACAGTGGAATTTGTCTGTTTTGGTTGGTCTCTTGATGTAACTATAAGTATTCGGACATGTTTGTATAACAGCAGGCTTATTTGATGTCATTATCTTACATATGACTAATGCTTGGTGCAATTTTTTTGTGCTGTGTTAGATGCCTTGACTGAAAGGCAACAGAATTAAAGAAAAATTTCCCATATTAGAACTTAATTTGCCTTTTCATTAAAATGTAATTTAATCTAATTCTTGGTTATGTAACATTTTATAAACATCAGAGATTCTTCATAATAATTTGAAAGATTCCTTTTAACAAGATGGAGCTCCATTAATCTGGTCTCTTTATAACTTTATAGTACCTCTTTGAAAGCTTGTATTGGAATGATGGAGAGCTTGTACTTATTTTTAATGTAATTTTGTATGAGTTTCTTCTGATTCCTGTTAATATGCATGCCACTGCTTGTATTCAATTCCATCTTCCAGATGCAATGCTGTAATGCTTCATAAGCAGCACTTACTTGTTGAATTTTAATTAGATTGTAGAGTAAATCCATGAGATATTGCTATAGAGGTTTTTTCTTCATTCCAAAGCTTGTATATTTGCAGCAAATAAGAGTTCTAGTGTCACTTCTACTTTGGCAAAAATAAATAAGTATGCTGTTGCTACTGGTGTTCCATTTTTTATTAAGTTAATTCAGGTTGCAAAATGCACAGCTCAAAAAACAGGCTGGATATTTGCAAAGATATTAGAGATACAATAATAAATAAAAATACAAGACAACTTTGGTTTTACAGTCATGTAGAGAAAATGTACTGAACTTGGGCCAAAAATACCAGCAGCTCCCATTGACTTCCAGTGGAGCTGTGCTTACTAAGCACCTCCAATGATCAGTCCACTTTTATTTAGGTATCTAAATAGGTACCTAACATTAGTCACCTAAATACATATGTTTTGAAGCTTTTGGGCCTTACTGTATATGCATCTGGGAAACCTTTGTGTAGCATAAACCTCTATATAACTCAGAATCAATTCTCTTTATTTAAAAATCACTATGAACAATTCTATATAGAGCCTGTGTTGAACATTCATAAATTTCTTTATACATTTTTTCTTTGCAAAATACTTCAAATGCCAGGGTTAGAACTATTCAGAGGAGGCAAGAAAAAAAAAAATCCAGATTAGTCAGTTGTGCTTCTAATAATCATATTTAAGGGTTACTACACAATCAGCTCTGAGTGTTTAATGCTGACTTCAGTGAGATTTATATGCTGGACTTAGAACCAGTTATTAACCCTTGTATCCTATCTGGAGAGCCAGGCGGCAACCTTGCAAAGCCTGGCAGTGCAGCTGCTTCATCACAAACACACTGTATTTCAGAGACGTTAACATTCAGTAACTGGATTTCTTGTTGTGTGTACTGCTGCTGTTAATTATAGCACTTACTGCTCTTGAAGAGCATCTGTTATATAAATCTGTTAAATATCTAGACCTATTAATGTCTTAGGGAACGTCTACACTGCAGCTGGGAGTGAGCCTTCCAGCCCTTGTAGACAGACTAGGGTTACCATATTTCCACAAACAAAAAAGAGGACACTGGGGGGGGAGCCCCACCCTAGCCCCGCCCCACCCCATCCACTCCCTCCCACTTCCCACCCCCTGACTGCTCCCCTCAGAACCCCAACCCCCCCTGCTTCTTGTCCTCTGACTGCCCCCTGCTGAGAACCCCCTACCCTAACTGCCCCCCCCCCCAGGACCCTACCTGTCCCCTGACTGCCCTGACCCTTATCCACTCGCATGGGTGGCAGGGTTGTAGAAATTTTGGTGGTGCCCAGAACCCCCCACCCCACCTGCCTAAGGCTCTGGGAGGGGGGTTGGAGGTCTGGGGTGCAGGTCCTGGGCTGGGGATTAGGGTGCAGGAGGGGTGCAGGTTCTGGGATAGAGTTTGGGTGCTGGGTGCAGGCTCTGGGCTGGGGCAGGGGGTGGGTGTGCAGGAGGGGGTGAGGGGTGCAGGCTCTGGGATGGAGTTTGGAGGTGAGAGGCGGTGCAAAGGGAGGGGGTGCAGGCTTTGGGAGGAAGTTTGAGGGCAGGAGGGGGTGTGTGGGAAGGGGAGGGGGATTGGGAGGGAGTTTGGGGATAGGAGGGGATGCAAGGGTGAGGGCTGTGAGTCTGGGGATGAGGGGTTCATGATGCAGGAGGGGGCTCAGGGATGGAGCAGAGGATTAGGGTGTGTGGGGATGAGGGCTGGGGCTGGGGGGTTTGGGGTGTTGGAGAGGCTCAGGGCTAGGGTGGAAGGGCAGGGTAAGGGCAGCCTGTCTTCCCATTAGTGGATGGGGGCACTAGGACCCGGGGCCAGCAGACAGCAGTTGCTGCTGGCTCTGGCAGTACACGCAGACAAGGGAGAGGCAGACAGGGAGGGGGGACCCATGGAGGGGAGGATGCGCAGAGGGGGGATGGCAGGTGGAGGCTGGGGACCCATCCAACACTCCCCCGCTCCCTGACTGCCCCCCCGACTCCTCTTACCATTCTGGCTCCACGTGGGTCGGTTTGTGTGTTACACAGGACTACAGAGAGAGGGAGGGGGGAGCAGGGGAGGGCTCTGGCTGCTGGAGGCCAATGGGAGTGGGTCAGTCGGCCTAGCCGCCCAATCAGCAGCCACACTCTGCATGGAAGGGAGGGAGGGAGAAAACCCCCCGGACATTTTAACCTTGTTACCAATTCCCCCCGGACGGCTATTTAGAGACGCAAAAGCCGGACATGTCCGGGGAAATACGGACGGATGGTAACCCTAAGACAGACTCAAGCTTGTGTGCTAAAAATAGCAGCGTGGACATTATGGCTCAAGCTCTTAAGTTCACCCAACCACTTAGGCTTGAGAAAAAGAAACTAAAAAGGAAAAGGAATGCTCTTTATTTCTATAAATTTGAGTTTCAGCTTCTCTGTCCTACCTAGCCATCTGTCCTATTGCTCTGTGTTCAGTCACCTAAGGTAGCTTGGCTCTCTGGCATGCTCCTCTCTGGGAGATGAGGATGAGAGGTCTGTTCTCCACTCCAGGCTGGGGCCTTCTGAACAGTCTCCCCTTTTATTTTATTTTTAGGGCTCCTCCAAGGTTGGCATGCCTTGCAGATGTGGTGGGGCAGGACTTCCAGGGCCCAAAGCTGCTCTTTTTAATCCCTTTTTGGGCTATGGGGTTTGCAGAGTCTGTCATGGAGATCTTGCAGAAAAACCAGGGTGCTGCAAGAGATGATGATGATTCAGTAGGAAGATTTCTTACCTTTATGAGTAGGAATTGTTCCAGGATGGTGTTGAGCAGCTTAGTGGTCAGAACAGTACTCAACTTTATAATTCTGGGTTATCCTGTTAAACATCATCTTTAGTTCTTCTGCTCTCACTCCCCCAGAAAGGTAACTGAGTTCCATCCTCCATGGCCACTATGCACATGACTGAGCTTGGGAGTTCTGGCAGGTTGGACGGAGTCTTAGCAGTGCCCCTATATTAAACTGACTAAATTTATATGAAAGGGATGACAATATCTGTGGCAGGCACAATGCCTTCAAGAACACTGGGGACACATGGCTCTGCACTACCTTATAATTGGATGCAGCATGCACTTCCCTTTCCCTCCATAGTATGGGGCCACAGCTGGTATGCTTCCATGCCCCTTCTTGCCAAGTTTGGGGAGTGTAAAGTTGCTAGTGGTAACAGGCTTATGCAGTCCTTGTGTCCTATCTCTGCTGAGAAACATAGTTATAAAAGGTTTCAGAGTAGCAGCCGTGTTAGTCTGTAGCCGCAAAAAAGAACAGGAGTACTTGTGGCACCTTAGAGACTAACAAATTTATTAGAGCATAAGCTTTCGTGGACTACAGCCCTCTTCTTCGGATGTATATAAAAATATAGTTATAAAAATACACATTAGATTTAACTTTGACCTCATCCATTGAAAACTATACCCTGTATTTGAGAGAGAGAGAGAGACATACACCCACACCAGAAAGCATATTTTTGTCAACTGATAACCTTCGGGGAGTAGAAACGGCTCCTCATGAAGTACTGAATTTGTTTACTTAGCGGTATTTCCCCTAAGTACAGCACAGATGTCAGAATTTAGAGTACTCATACAATTATTATGGCTGCATTTGTGAAGTAACCTAAAGCAAGCAATCAAGGTGAATTAATAAACACTTTCTTCCTAATATTAAATATATATTTAAGAATAAAAATGACACTGAATTCAACAATGAATACATAAATATACTAAACTTCAGATATACCTTTCCCAAGGTGAACAAAGAAAAATAATTTTTTTTCTCCATGTCCACACAGGCAGTTATAATCATATTCAGAATGAACTGTTGTTTATTAGAATTCTCCTAAGCAATACAGACCTAAAAGAATGCCCAGTATGTTGTCACAACATGAATCCTGCTCTAGTGAATGCTTGCAAATTGTCATATCTGATGTTCTGTAATGTTTCAGTGATAAATTGTTTTGATTGTTGTTTGAGCTCCTACAAACTGTAGTAACTTCCTCTTCTTAGCTGGAAATCTTTGATAAGTAACTTTAAATTATTGGTAGACAGAGTCTGAGCTCATGGACTAGGAACTCCTGAATTCTAGTCCAGCTCTCATGGCCTTTGGTAAGTCATTTAACATCTCTGTGTCTATTTTTTCCTGTTTGTTAAATGGGAATAAAAATATTACTTGCCTACTTCATGTGGGTATTGTGAAGATGTTGTGAGTTAGTGTAAAGTGCTTTATTGCCTAAAGCAGGCCTGGATTAGGGTATAGGCACTATAGGCCTCTGCCTTGTGCCCCAGCTCTTGGAGTCATGTGATTGTCAGACTAGCCGTTATTTAAAAAAAAAAATCTAGCTCTCATGGATGCAATAGAAAAGCTTGAAAATGTAACTCAAGCATTACAGATGTAATGATGTCTTAAAGAATAACTTTGGAGTTGTGAACTGCCTCATGCATCTCAGTGAGGTGCTGCTGACTCGAAGGGTATATCTACACTGCAGAGTGCACATGCATGTGCACACATGCTTGCCAAATGCACCTTTGAGCATCCATGCTGCAGAGCCGCACACACCTCAGACCTGTGTACCTATGGGTGCTGTAGTTACATGTGTTTGGCACTAAGATTTCTGGGGACATATCCCAGAGTTCTTAGCATCTTGCTAACTTGAGCCACACTAGGAATTGGTTAATGATATATTGTGGGAGAACTTGTCTCTTGTTCCTGGGCCCTTGTGCAGAAGTGTCTTAGCCAGACAATACATTTAGTTAAAGCGCATCTCACTCTGCAAGCTGCACATTCCTGTCTGATCCAGCTGCTGCCAGTCTGTGAATTCAGTATGGTTGGATGAGCTGTTCTTGCTTGTGACTGAATTGTTTATTACAGCAGGATACTGAGAGAAGGTCTGTGAGATGGTGGATGACATTTCAGCAGCAGTTTCTGATTGGAAGATGGCAGTGGGGACTTAGATGGAACTTAATTGATGGCAGCCTGGAGACCACTCTTGCATGCTATGTTCCCTGTGGTTCCCATATGTAGCCTGGTGCTTCTCTTGCAAGACAACTTGGACAGATAGTGGAATCACATTGTCATGCAGACTTAGGGTGACCAGTAGTGGCTCCAGAACTTCCGTGTGAGGAAGCAAACCTTTATGGAACTGTGTCAGGAGCTTGCCCTAACCCTTCAGCTCCAGGACACTCAAATGAGGGAGGCCACGCCAGTACAGAAATGGCGTACTATTGCCATCTGGAAGTTGTCTATCCCAGGCTGCTATAGGCTGGTGGCTAAATGGTTTATTGTTGGTAAGTCAACTGTCAATGCTGTGGAGGTTGTGAGGCAAATAATACTGTGATTTACTCACGGGGTGGACATAAGAGCTGGCTTTGAGAGAATGGGATTCCCAGAGTGTGCTGGGGCCGTTGTACTCATGTGCATTCTTGTAGTTTTCTGTCTGAAGGAGCACACAAATATGCCAACCGGAATGGATGGATATAAACTGGTCAGGAAGGACAGGCAGGGCAGAAAAGGTGGGGGAGTTGCATTGTATGTAAGAGAGCAATATGACTGCTCAGAACTCCAGTATGAAACTGCAGAAAAACCTGAGAGTCTCTGGATTAAGTTTAGAAATGTGAGCAACAAGGGCGATGTCGTGGTGGGAGTTTGCTATAGACCACCAGACCAGGGGGATGAGGTGGATGAGGCTTTCTTCTAGCAACTAACAGAAGTTACTAGATCACAGGCCCTGGTTCTCATGGGAGATTTCAATCACCCTGATATCTGCAGGGAGAGCAATACAGCGGTGCACAGACAATCCAGGAAGTTTTTGGAAAGTGCAGGGGACAATTCCTGGTGCAAGTGCTGGAGGAACCAACTAGGGGCAGAGCTCTTCTTGACCTGCTGCTCACAAACAGGGAAGAATTAGTAGGGAAGCAAAAGTGGATGGGAACCTGGGAGGCAGTGACCATGAGATGGTCGAGTTCAGGATCCTGACACAAGGAAGAAAGGAGAGCAGCAGAATACGGACCCTGGGCTTCAGAAAAGCAGACTTTGACTCCCTCAGGGAACTGATGGGCAGGATCCCCTGGGAGAATAACATGAGGGGGAAAGGAGTCCAGGAGAGCTGGCTGTATTTTAAAGAATCCTTATTGAGGTTGCAGGAACAAACCATCCTGATTGTGTAGAAAGAAATATGGCAGGCAACCAGCTTGGCTTAACAGTGAAATCCTTGCTGATCTTAAACACAAAAAAGAAGCTTACAAGAAGTGGAAGATTGGACAAATGACCAGGGAGGAGTATAAAAATATTGCTCAGGCATGCAGGAGTGAAATCAGGAAGGCCAAATCACACTTGGAGTTGCAGCTAGTAAGAGATGTTAAGAGCAACAAGAAAAAGGTCTAAGGAAAGTGTGGGCCCCTTACTGAATGAGGGAGGCAACTATCTGGAAAAAGCTAATGTACTCAATGCTTTTTTGCCTCTGTCTTCACGAACAAGGTCAGCTCCCTGACAACTGCACTGGGCAGCACAGCATGGGGAGGAGGTGACCAACCCTCTGTGGAGAAAGAAGTGTTTCGGGACTATTTAGAAAAGATGGAGAAGCACAAGTCCATGGGACCGGATGCGCTGCAACCTAGGGTGCTAAAGGAGTTGGCGGATGTGATTGCAGAACCATTGGCCATTATCTTTGAAAACTCATGGTGATCGGGGGAGGTCCCGGATGACTGGAAAAAGGCTAATGTAGTACCCATCTTTAAAAAAGGGAAGAAGAAGGATCCGGGGAACTACAGACCAGTCAGCCTCACCTCAGTCCCTGGAAAAATCATGGAGGAGGTCCTCAAGGAATCAATTCTGAAGCACTTCGAGGAGAGGAAAGTGATCAGGAACAGTCAGCATGGATTCACCAAGGCAGGGCCAGCTCTACTGTTTTTGCTGCCCCAAGCAGCGCACCGAATTGCCGCCGCGGACGGCGGGGGCAGTCTGTGTGCCGTTAGGGCAGCACGCGTGTTTCCGCAGTGGCGGCAATTTGGCGGCAGCTTCTGTCTTCACCCGGAAGACAGAAGCCACCGAATTCCCGCCATGGGTAGCTGAATATAGAAGCTGCCACCGAATTGCCGCTGTCGTGGAAACGCGCATGCCGCCCTAACGGCACACGGACTGCCCCCGCCCTCTGCGGCGGCAATTCGGTGCTCCGCTTGGAGCGGCAAAAACACACAGACTGCCGCCTCTTGCAGATTGCTGCCCCAAGCACCTGTTGGAATGCTGGTGCCTGGAGCCGGCCCTGCACCAAGGGCAAGTCATGCCTGACTAATCTAATTGCCTTCTATGAGGAGATAACTGGCTCTGTGGATGAGGGGAAAGCAGTGGATGTGTTATTCCTTGACTTTAGCAAAGCTTTTGATACAGTCTCCCACAGTATTCTTGCCAGCAAGTTAAAGAAGTATGGGCTGGATGAATGGACTATAAGTTGGATACAAAGCTGGCTAGATCGTTGGGCTCAACGGGTAGTGATCAATGGCTCCATGTCTAGTTGGCAGCTGGTATCAAGCGGAATGCCCCAAGGGTCGGTCCTGGGGCCAGTTTTGTTCAATATCTTCATTAATGATCTGGAGGATGGCGTGGATTGCACCCTCAGCAAGTTTGCAGATGACACTAAACTGTGAGGAGTGGTAGATACGCTGGAGGGTAGGGATAGGATACAAAGGGACCTAGACAAATTAGAGGATTGGGCCAAAAAAAACCTGATGAGGTTCAACAAGGACAAGAGCAGAGTCCTGCACTTAGGACGGAAGAATCCCATGCACTGCTACAGACTAGGGACCGAATGCTATGTGACAGGGTGCTAATCAGGAAACAGCTTAGCCAACCTCTGTCACTCCAGCTCCAATTAAGGGAGGTGAATTGGAGCTGGGTAGATCACTTGGCCCTGATTGGGGAATCTGGAACGGCTGCTGCCTCATCAGGCTGCGGCTGGATAAAAAGCCCCAGGCAAAAGAAGCCAGGGGGAGGAGCTGGGAAGAGGGGAAGCTGCACTAAGGGAAAGCAGAGAGGAGTAGTTTGTCCCCTCTCTCCTGCTGGTAGACAAGCAGAAAGGGATTGTGTGTATTGTGGTGAAAAGGTGGTGGGAACACTACTTGTAAAATAAAGCACCAGGTGAGCACTGTAACAAAGGACTCTGAGTGACTTTCTCAGCCCAGCGGGGGCAGGAGCCAGGTGGGCCCAGCAGGGACTTTTCTGCAGAAAAGGACCTAGGGGTTACAGTGGACAAGAAGCTGGATATGAGTCAACAGTGTGCCCTTGTTGCCAAGAGGGCTAACGGCATTTTGGGCTGTATAAGAAGGGGCATTGCCAGCAGATCGAGGGACATGATCATTCCCCTCTATTCAACATTGGTGAGGCCTCATCTGGAGTACTGTGTCCAGGTTTGGGCCCCGCACTACAAGAAGAATGTGGAAAAATTGGAAAGAGTCCAGCAGAGGGCAACAAAAATGATTAGGGGGCTGGAGCACATGACTTATGAGGAGAGGCTGAGGGAACTGGGATTGTTTAGCCTGCAGAAGAGAAGAATGAAGGGCAATTTGATAGCTGCTTTCAACTACCTAAAAGGGGGTTCCAAAGAGGATGGATCTAGATTGTTCTCAGTGGTACCAGATGACAGAACAAGGGGTAATGGTCTCAAGTTGCAGTGGGGGAGGTTTAGGTTGGATATTAGGAAAAACTTTTTCACTAGGAGGGTGGTGAAGCACTGGAATGGGTTACCTAGGGAGGTGGTGGAATCTCCTTCCTTAGAGGTTTTTAAGGTCAGGCTTGACAAAGCCCTAGCTGGGGTGATTTAGTTGGGGATTGGTCCTGCTTTGAGCAGGAGGTTGGACTAGATGACCTCCTGAGGTCCCTTGTCCTGGAGACTCTGGTTGACCACAAAGGCAGATTCATGAACACCAACATAGGATGTATCAACAAGGTGCATGATGACAGGGTGCTGAGGCGATCTGGCCAGTTTGGATGAGCAGGGAACTTATTCCCTCCAAATAACATGGTTATCAACAGGATATCTCTGCCCACTGTTACTTTAAGGGACCATGATATTCTCTTCTGCAATGGGTCATATTGCACTCTGACCACAGAGCACCTGGCAGAAGGTTTAATTAAACATTTTAGCAGTTGCAGGATGCTGGTGGAGTATGCATTTGACAGGCTGAAGACCTGTAAGGATAAAGTATAGAGTGGGCTGAAGACAGGGCTGCCAAAAAAAACAACAACCCAAAACCCCCCTAGAAAGTGCACCTGTCATCGCTGGGTCTGGGTCTGAAACCAGGAGAGCAAGGAAAATAAAGAATGACTTGTGTGGCGGACAAGGAAATGTAAAGCTTTGATGGGGGATTGTATTACTCTGTACTGTTGGCTTTTTGTTGACATTTTGTTTATTTGCTGATGGTTTCATCTGAATATAAAAGTTTGATTCTTTACTGAAAACTCTGGATATAACTTCCTGACTCTTTTTTCCCCAAGCATTCACATGCCAAAGTATTGTACAATCAAACCAATTTATTAACAAGTATTAAAATAACAAAGTATTTTCCTAGCTGCCTGTCTACAAATAACTGTTTATAAAGGTGAACAGTGAAATATAGTGCAAACTGATAATCAGGTGCCAAGAGGGGTTTTCCAGTCACTGGGTGTTAGATCCATCAAAAAAATTTAGGCCATTGAGGTGTGCACCTACATTTTATGTATTTAATATCTAAACTCACTGTTATACCTTTCACAACTTATTAATACATTCACAGTTTTTATATTGTGACTGGATATCTGTCTGTCTTGGTCTTTCAGGTTGAATGCCCTCTAGAATACTCACTACAGGTGACCAAATGATTCCAGGGCTAGATGCCTCATTAGAAAGGCAGTGTAATTCATAAGTGTCATCATCTCATAGACTTTAAGGCCAGAAGGGACTATTATGATCATCCAGTCTGACCTCTTGCACAGTAAAGGCCACAGAACCTCTCCTATCCACTCCTGTAATAGACCCATAACTCTGGCTGAGCTACTGAAGTCCTCAAATCATGATTTAAAGACTTCAAGTTACAGAGAATCCACTATTTACTCTAGTTTAAACCTGCATGTGGCCTATGCCCTATGCTGCAAAGGAAGGTGAAAACCCTCAGGGGTCTCTGCCAGTCCTCTGCCAGCAGAAAATTCATTCCTGATCCCAAATATGCAGAGCACAGAATCATCACTCTGAGAGCCAGAACCATGCTGGCTAGGACCCTGCCAGTATGTGGAAAACCTGAAATGGAAGCTGGACCAGGGCAAGGCATTTGAGGTGACGTGCAAATGGGATGCCAGCAATCACTTTCTCCCTGGGGGCAGCTTCACCTGATTTGCCGACTGGAGGTTCCTCCACAGGGCCCGGTTCAATTGCGTTTCGCTGAACAGAGCTGTCCACCACGGAAATCGGGACAAGTGATGCAGGAAGTGCGGCTATGCCAATGAGACACTACCCCATGTCCTGTGTAGCTGCAAGCCCCATTCCAGAGCCTGGCACCTGCGACACAACAGCATCCAAAAGCATTAGCCAGGTCGAGCCATGCTATGGCACATCGCTTCAATGCCCTGAGCATTTGGCAAGACCTAACAGCCAGACACCGGGAAAGAATTCTCTAGTAACTCAGAACCCTCCCCACCTAGTATCCCATCACCAACTCTTGGGGATATTTGCTACTAAGAGTTGCAGATTGGTTACATGCTGTTGTAGCCAGTCTCATCATACCACCCATCCATAAACTTATCAAGCTCAGTCTTGAAGCCAGTTAGGTTTTTTGCTCCTGCTGCACCCCTTGGAAGGCATTTCCAGAACTTCACTCCTCTGATGCTTAGAAACCTTTGTCTAATTCCAAGCCTAAACTTGTTGATGGCCAGTTTGTATCCATTTGTTCTTGTGTCCACATTGGAGCTTAACTTAAATAACTCCTCCCCCTCTGGTGTTTGTCCCTCTGATGTATTTATAGAGAGCAATCATATCTCCCCTTGGCCTTTGTTAGCTTAGACTAAACAAGCCAAGTTCCTTGAGTCTCCACTTGTAAGGTAGATTTTCCATTTCTTTGATCATTCTGGTAGCCCTTCTCTGCATCTGTTCCAGTTTGAATTAATCTTTCTTTAAACATGAGAGACCAGAATTGCACACAGTATTCCAGATGTGGTCTTACCAGTGCCTTGTATAATGGTACTACCCTATCTCTGCTGGAAATACCTCACCTGATGCATCCTAAGATTGCATTAGCCTTTTTCACAGTCACATCACATTGGTAGCTCATAGTAACTCTGTGACCAATATACCCAGAACTTTCTACTCTGTCACTTTCAACTGATAAGCCCCCAGTTTATAGCAAAAATTCTTGTTGTTTGTCTCTAAGTGCATGACCTTGCAGTTTGCACTATTAAATTTCATTCTATTTTATTACTCCAGTTTTCAAGGTCATCCAGATCTTCTTGTATGATATTGACAATACCTCCCAACTTTGTGTCATCCACAAATTTTATTAGCGCACACACTCTTTTTGTGGCAAGTTCATTAATAAAAATTTTAAATATGATTGCTCCCAAGACTGATCTCCGCGGAACTCCACTACTAACCTCCATCCAGTGACTGTTCACCTTTCAGTATGACCCTTGTAGTCTCCCCTTTAACCAGTTCCTTATCCGCCTTTTAATTCTCATATTAATCCCCATCTTCTCCAATTTGACTAATAATTTCCCATGTAGAACTGTAGCAAATGCCTTTCTGGAATCCCAGATAGATTAGATCTACTGCATTTCCTTTGTCTAACAAATCCGTTATCTTCTCAAAGAAAAGATCAGGTTGGTCTTCTTTTTGTAAAACAATGTTTTATTTTATCCCAGTTGCTGTTTACCTCTATGTCCTTAACTACTTTCTCTTTCAAAATTTGTTCCAAGACCTTGCATACAATTCAGGACAAACTAACTGTAGTTTCTCAGATCACTTTTTCTCCTTTCTTAAAAATAGATACTATATTAGCAATTCTCCAGTCATAGAGTATGATCATTTAAAATCCTTGTATTGGGCTTGCAATTTTATGTGCCAGTTCCTTTAATATTCTTGGATGGAGATCATCTGGATACCCTGATTTGATCCCATTAACCCATTTGAGTTTGATTTCCATATTGGATGTGGTAATTTCTGCTTCTGTATCCTCACTTCCACTAGCCACGCTGTCACTACCCCTAAGCTCCTCATTACCCTTATTTAAAAATGAAACAAAGTATTTGTTTGGTCTTGGGCCATGCCTAGATAATTTTTAATCTCCACGCCAGCCTTAGTGCATAGTGGTCCCACTTCTTCTTTCCTTGTTTTCTTTTTATTTATATGGCCAGAGAACCTTTATACCTCAGCTTTTAACTTCCTTTGCAAGGTCCAACTCTGCTTGACTTTTGGCAGTTCTCACTTTTCCCGTACACTGTCTGATCTCCAAGGTTCGCTTTCCTTGCTGATCCATCCCATCTTCCATTCCTTGTAGTCTTTCTGCTTTCTCTTAATCACGTGATTCAGATGCTTATTCATCCTGCTTGGTCTGCAATCCTTCCCTACGAATTTCCTCGCTTGCTTGAGATATTCAGACTGCTTTGACTTAAAGTAATTCCAAGTTTCCTCCGCATTCAGATCCCAGAGTTTTTTAGTCCAGTCCAGTCCACTTCCCTAATTCCCTTAATTTTTTTAAGTTTTGCCCTTTTGAAATCAGGGACCTAGTTGGTGACCTATTTTTGTTTGGTTTCCCTTCTATTTAATTTAAACTGAATTAGCTCATGATGACTCAGATTAAGGTTGTCCTCTATAACTAGTTTTTCTATAAGGGCCTCACTACTCACCAATACCAAATTTAAAATGGCATCTTACCTTGTTGGTTCAGTGACTATTTGGTGAAGAAATCTGTCAGCTATCACATCCAGGAAAATCTGGCATCTACATTATTAGCTCTTGCACTCCAATCTATATCTGTAAAGTTAGTATCTCATAATCACGCAATTCCCAGTAGTATTTATTTCATTGAAACATTAGAGGTCTCTATGCATATCCAAAGAGGATCACGGGGGTCTGTAGTATATCACAAACACTAACCCAATGCAGCCTCTGGCAGCTTTCTTCCCCAAAGTGATTTAGATCCAGACAGACTGTTTTATCCACTCCATCACTTCTAGTTTCTTTCCTTCTCATTAATGTACAATGCTACTTCATTACCTTTACCTTTATTTCTGTCTTTCCTGAACTGCACATACCCTTCAATTCCTTTTTTTCAGTCATGACTACTAGCCCTTTATGGTAAATCATAATATAAATTTTCAGCACTCCAAGTTCTTAAAGTTCCTGAATATATGTATTGAATATTTTTCCTTTATTCAGTGGAATTTTTATATTATTCTCTTAGCTTATAAAGCTATCTGAATTGATAAATGTGTTTGTTGAATAATTTACTCCATGAACTTCATGATTTTTTCCAAATAAAATATTTGAATATTTTTTCCTATTTACTGACTTCTATTTAATATATATTGGGAAGATAACATTATCAAAAAGGAGAAGATATTTTAAGTACACTGCAATAATTCTGAGGTATAATAAACTTTTTCAGCTTTCTTTAGTGAGTCTCTTGGGAGGCCAGACAGTATGACCAAAGTGAGTGTTTCTCTGAGGACTCTACATTCCCAGCACACATTAGGTCAGATACTTGACTATTTGTCATTATTTGTATGTTTCAATTAAGTTACTGACATGCTGGTCAATATATAGGAACAATCCTCTGTATATATTTTAGGGGTTATGTTTTGACAAGAGCCACACAGATGATCATTGTTTCACTCTTCCTAAAAGCTGCAAGAATTACTACCTTCTTTCCTTTCAAGTGGAAGGATAGCTCATACATGGTAAATTCTTTTTTACAGCCTAAGCAGAATAAAAATACCGTAATCTTTGTCTCTCTTTCAAGTGAGAAATCTTGGAGACCACCAAGCATTTTTTCTTTATAATTCTCTTTTGGCAGTTAAACCAGAGTATGAAATCCCGGCTTCATTGAAGTCAATGGCAAAACTCCCATTGGCTTCAATGGGGCCAGATTTTCACCCAGAGTCTCTTAATGTTGTTTCTGCAACACTTTTTGGTCAAATATTTCGGAATTGCATTAATTACAACGTGCCTGACAGATTCTGCTCAGCAGCAGCTAGTGTTTCGGGGCTGTACGGAGATGCAGTCAGGAGCTTTATTCTTTCTAACTGTGTAAATCATGAAAATAGTGTTTCTGGAGTAATACTATCCACCCTTCAGTTTTGCTTGGCTGGTTGTTTTGGTTTCAAGATTTTTTCACTGGTTTTTGATTAGTAAGGATAGTGAATAGAGCAGAATGCAAATATTGGTGAAAGCGTTAAAACACTGCAACCAAAGCCCTTCTCTTCATTTAAAAAAGCAACTGACAGGCTTTGACTTGAACAGATGACAGTGTGATGTTGATCACCTGGATCTGTCTGAGTCAGCATAGCACAGAGTGACTTGCATCAACAATAAATACTGTATGAAAAGGAGGGCTGAAGTACAAAACGGTTGTTTTCATCAAGGCTAGATTTGTTAGTTTCGGTTGCCTCAGAATGTGCTTTCATATGTACAAACTTCTTGTCATGTTTTTTCATGTCCTGAAAGTGGAGCAGATAGAGTTGAAAATTTATGATGAAACATGAGCAGTGACTGTCCATGCCTATTAAAAAAAAAATTATGTGCTGGCCCTGCCTTTGACAGACTATGAAGGCAGCCTTCAGACTAATGGATACTGGCTGTGATATGAGACCTTGAGGTTGGAAGATTAGTACAAAGCAACTGAAAAGTACCTGAAGGTGGGAGTTTGTTTTAGCTGTACATTTTCCGTTTGGACACAAGACAAGTTTGATATTTAGCACAGTTTTGATTCATAATACATACAAGAAAAATAAATTAAATGAAAAGCATTTAATTCTTAGCTAGGTATTTGTGTAGGTGGGTTTACTTCTTCACTGAGCAGAATTTTGGATAAATCCTCAATCTAAAAATATATCCACAGCTTCCAATAAACAGACACTGTGAAGGATAACACATTAGCTAATAAATATAAAGCTCTGCCCACAAATAAACCAACACAAACACTGTATTACTCCTCTGTACATACCTTCTTTTGGAAAATCAATTACTTTTATATTCTCACTAGTACTTGTTGAAACTTTTAGAAGACAATATATTGTTTGAATGTTTTCACTTCACTACCCTTATTTCTTCCTCATATCACAGCAGTCATGTGAAGTTCTGAGATAGACAGAAGGCTCAAGACAACTCTGTGGTGGATATGAGACTCAGGAAGCATAACATCCTTTCAGGATGATGTACCTTTTAAAGTGTCACATGCTGTGACTGAAGAATACTCACAACTTTCCTATTGGACTTAAGCTAGATACAGTTAAATTGCTTAAAGTAGAGAGCCTAGTGCTAGAGCATCCCCAAGTGTTAGAATGTGAGTGGGAGGAGCTGACCCAGTGGATTTCTCTTGGGCGGGGGAGGGAAAACAAAAGAGAGAGTTGTAGTTCAGCAGACTCTTCCTTCCATTTAGAAAGTTCCATGCTGAAGTTCCCTGGTAATCTTCCTTCCACCTGGTCTGGGCACCAGGAAAGGGAGGATCCTGAGACCAGTCTCTCTTCAAGATATTGTTCCTGGTGGACTCTGCTGATATTCGATGTAGTGTTTGAGGGGTCTGCAGTATCAGCATAGAATTTCCTAGTGCATCAACCCTTTAGCCATATGGATTTTTCTGCAAAGGGGCAATCAAGATTTAGAGTATTTGCATTGACTGACTAAATTTTAAGCCATTTGTCATGAATATGATTTAAATGCCCAGTGCAGAGAGAGATTTCCAAGCAATTATTGGCTTGCCCTATTTAAAAAGAACCAAAGACCTACTAAACCAATAACAGCTGTATGTAAATGGTAATTGTCACATGCTTGCAAGAAGAGAATAACAAGGCTATGAAAACATGGGCCTTAGGAGAAATTGAAGTATTCTTTTAATAATTTGCCTGCCTCCCCCGCAAGGAGAATCAAGCAACCAGATAAAGAATTCTTAAATGAGGAAATTAAAGAGGAGGTAGACAAGATGGAGGGAAAGGCAATGCCTCATTTTAATTAGGGAAAACTATTCTTAGATGGGATTCCTGTTGAGTTCTATAAAACTTTTTTATTAATTAATGTTTATGTTGATGAATAAATTTAAATCCCTGCATATGATTAGTTGTTGCCAGGAAGTGGTTCTCTACCACTTTCACTCAGGGTAGCATTAATTACAGAGTTCTTGCAATTTATAAGGGTCCTATAGATAGTACAGAGTCTGACAGAATATGGATATGAATTGTCTCTCTAAAACTCTAGTTGAAGATACATAACTATAAAACTAATACTCAACGACCTGTCAGGGTTCATGAGTGACTGTACACTAGTCTAATGGACTAATGTGGAATATTATCAATTTAATTTTCTCATTTTATAGTGTATAGTACAAATCCTCAACAACATTTTCCTCTTATATTCAACCAGGCAAAAGGTATAGCACCTTTTGATTACTTCAGCTCTATGAGCTAAGTGAGATCAGGCTAGGTCTGTATGTAGATAGAACTGGAGACCACCAAGAAAGATGTAGCATTTGACATGCTTCTCCCTGGATCTGTATTGAACGGATGTCCCAGCAACATGTTAGGGGGCACTATGCTGCTAAAAATGCATCTTTGGATGAGATGTAGGACTGAGGTCCCAGCTACTTGTGGTTATGAATGACCCTGTAGGACTTTTTCAGGGTGAGTAACTGTGGTGACCCCATACATTTTAAATTGCCATTATATTGTGACAAAATATCCCCTGTAGTTTTATTTGCATAAGTCAGTTGCCACTTGCTGGCATAAACTGCTTTATAGTATTAGTATGCTGTGTTAAACAGAAGCTGCATTGGATACATCTCTGTGATGGTTGGAGGGCTTCTTGTGTATAGTTGGTAAAATACTTGAGGTTCTGTCTGGCTGAAAGATGCTTTGCAAATGTAAGATTTTAATATTTTATTGTTTATTGTAACTTGTTTAATACAATTAT
Source organism: Trachemys scripta elegans (assembly GCF_013100865.1). Lineage (NCBI taxonomy): Eukaryota > Metazoa > Chordata > Testudines > Emydidae > Trachemys > Trachemys scripta. The sequence goes on along the minus strand of NC_048304.1, from coordinate 81,729,565 downwards.
TAGCTGAGTTGCTTTTAGTACATATCTGCCTTTGAGTTCTTTCTTGTGTATTAGAGTCACCATTCACTATGACAACACTCAGTTCATTCAGTATATCATCATAGTCATCCAGAGGGAACTACTTTCATAGTTCCCTGCCATGTATATATATGAAATTATGCTTTATGTTGGTCTAAGCGGGGTGATAAAACTTAAGATTCGGAGTTTTGTGAGTATAGTGGATGAGCATCTCTCTGAAGTCAGTTTAAAGATTGTTAACAAGTGAGCTGCAGAGGCCAGTACTGCTGAACTCTACTGGGTTACACAGAAGAAATTCTGAGACCAAAAATGGTATTAAAACCTACATTAGACTTTCATAGTACTTTAGAAGCCTGCTTACCCCTTGGCAGTGAGAAGTTGAGAATCTGTGTTATGTTATACTGAACTTTTTTCTTTTTAGAGTCCTACATTCAATATGTAACCCACCATCTAGCTGTTAAACAAATTCTGCATTATTATTTTATTTATTTTCTTTCTAACATTTAATTAGTTACTTATGAAAGGTGCTGGCTGGAAATTCCTAGAGCTTAAATCTGTTTAGCTACAGGATAGGAGCAGCATAAAAAGTGGCAGTGTCATTATACCTGTACTTTTATGTAAATCACCATACTGCCATCAGATGGCAACTTCTTTTTTCAGTACCAAACCAGGCCTGTTACAAATGAACGACACAGATGAAAGATTTTCTACATCATTATTAATCACATTAGCTATCCAGACACTTTGGCCTGGTCCCACTAAGTCCCCACTTCGGACAAAGGTACGCAAATTCAGCTACGTTAATAACGTAGCTGAATGCGAAGTACCTTAGTCCGAACTTACCGCGGGTCCAGACACGGCATGGAGGCTCCCCCGTCAATGCCGCGTACTCCTCTCGCCGAGCTGAAGTACCGGTGTCGACGGTGAGCACTTCCGGGATCGATTTATCGCATCTTAACCAGACGCGATAAATCGATCCCAGAACATCGATTGCCTGCCGCCGGACCCTCCGGTAAGTGAAGACGTACCCTTTGAGTCTATATTTGATCTGAAATCTTCATTCATTTAGGTTAATGGAGCCAGAGTGTGGTCCATCCTGCATGCTCACTCGGTGGAATAAGGAATCTATGCTACCTCTCCTGTGCTTGTGGGTGAGGAGTTGGTCAGATGGAGTCAGAGGGTAAAATTTACAAATTATCTAATTGAGTTACGTTCAATGGGACTTTGGTACTTCTAAGAATTTCACTTGATGTGTTGGCTATGCCTCTCCCAGAGCAGTGGGGAAACAAGGAGCCAGATTATGACTGAGTCATAATTTGCTTCCCAGCTGCTCCTGGGCCAGCACAACAATGCACTGTCCCATACATAGGCATTGTGGCAAAGCTATAATTTAGTCCTTTATTAGTATAACTAAAGTGTGGATGTATTCATTTTCAAAGATAACCTATGTTTTGAAAAAAATGTCCCCTGATTCTACTTATGCCTTTAAAATGAGGTGGTCAGGTGAGGGATAATTTATCCCTAGCACCAAAAGTTCAAATTCCACTCCATCCTATAAAGATTCTTTACATTTTAGTCACCAACAATTATTTTTCACGAGGCACCTCATTGGCACCTTATTTTTCACGAGGCACCTCACGAGGCACAGAAACGCTACATAGATGAGGCACTACTCTCCTCAAACATGTCCACCCTGTCTCCATTTCAGTCCGATTAAAGCTCCAGAGCAAGAATTTTAGTAGAAACAATTTGGCAAATGTTGATTATTCGGTCTGAATATTGTGATCTGGTCATACAGCTCATGAATTAAAGAGGCAAAATTTGTTTTTATACATTTTATTCTGAGTTAGTTCTCCAGATCTAGTTTTTAACGTCACCTCCACAGAAGTACCTCTGGATGCTAGATTTCTTTGCTTGAGATTTAAAACTGCTCAGTAGGGCATTATTAATTGATACACTGGAATGACGTGATTTAGTAGCAATAGCATATTTATCTGATCTTTAAAATAATTAGAGCAAATGACGAACAACAGCAATCTTTAAACCACAGCCACAGTATTTAGAGAACTGCAGATGCTGTACAAACAAGCTGCTCTTCATAGTAGGTTCACTAATCAATACCCCCCAAAAAAATTCCCAATTTCATCCACTAGTGGGTAAGGTGGGGAAAAGTTTTAAGTAGTTTTATTAGCTTGAAATATTAGAGAGTTAGTTGTAGTTACTAGACTGTGTGATATATAGAGCCATGCAAATCTGCAGATATCCACTTTATATCCACGGACTATTTTTGCGGATCAGATGCAGATATAAATGTATCTGCGCAGGGCTCTAGCTATATACTGTGTTGTGAGCCTAGGGCTGTTTCTGACATTCTAGCAACTAGTATCCGGTAAGGTGCCGAGCATTTTCTCTAAGATATTGAATAGAGCTGTGTGAATAATGGGATTTTTGCTTTGCTGTCAATTCTGAAAAATCCAAAAAAAAATATTTAGTTTTGGATAGAACAAAACGTCTTGGTTTGATTTTACGTTTTTAAACTATTAAAAAAATTTTAAAATAAGGTTAATTTTGAAATGAAAAGTTGTTTTGAACTTGAAAATTGGAATGTCTGGTTTCCAAAACATTAAAATGAAACATTTTTAATTTTGGAGGGGATTTTTAAGTGTGTCAAAACAATTTGGCAAAACTGACACACATTCCCAAAACATTTTGATATCACCCAATCCGCATTTTTACCAAAAAAGGTTTTCACTAAAAATTTTCACCCAGCTCTATTGCTGAGTGCCCTCCACTCCCATTGATTTCAGTGAGAATTTAGGATCCTGAGCACCTCGCTAGACTGAGCACTAGAAAGACAAGGCGCACAGGAGATATTGTACTCTGGAGAGTGGTGCTTTGCAGTTTTTGAATCTGAAAGCTCTAGTATCAGATTAAAAGCTAAATTTTAAATAGGTTGTAAAATAAGTTAAATAAGAATTAACTAGTTTCCCACTAAGTGAAAGATAAAGCTTACTAAAACTGGAAACAAATGGCATTAGAATTGTATTTAAAGAAATGTTCCTGCGTCTCTTGGTTGATATGTAAATTAGTGTTGCAGTGGAATTTTCAAAAGAGAGAAATATGAAAAAAGGTGGGTAGGTGGTGCTGGGGGGAAACCTACAGAATGCTATTGTTGGCATTTTCCTTATTCAGTTACTTTTAATGATAATTTAATTACCAAATGCTGTACATCCTTATAGATGCGTCTGATGAAGTGGGCATTCACCCACGAAAGCTTATGTTCCAATACTTCTGTTAGTTTTAAAGGTGCCACAGGACTGTATCAGAGTTGTACATGAAGTTGTAACTAAATATTTTATGGCTGTATATAATGTAAATAAAAGTTGAACAATGTTGTTATCTTTCAAGATACATGGATCTCAACTTTTTTTTTTTTTTTTTTACTAATGCTGACTCTCCAGGATTCTGACTCTCCAGGATATGCACTAAAAATGTCAGGAGATATCTTAAATAAAAACAATTTACCATCCTATTATTTTGCTAAAGTGGCTTTCTTTTGCTGTGATTTGTGAGGCTGTAATTCAATATTTTTTAATTGTGTTATCAAGCAGCCATGTTTGCTTGGTTGTTTATAGAAGCTGTAAAATTAATAATGAGGAAAATGGATTGGATATCTCAGCGAGGCTTTCTGTACTAAGAGCAGGGGAAGGAGCAAACACTCAGGAAAAATCTTTCATCCTAAGAATTCAATTTCTTTAATCCTTGTTAGCTGGATGATGTAGAAATTAATATTTTTATATTATAATCCATGTATGAGAATTTCTACACATTCATACAGAAGAGTGGGCATATTTTAAGTTATACCAATTGGAAAGATTCCATCAGTTCTTTCCTTCATTTAAAATGTGGAATTCTAAAACAGCTGGTTTTATAGAGGACCCTGTGTAAATGGTGGTTTACATCTATTTGTTCATGCAACAGGATTAACCTATAAATAGATTTTGACACGCAGCTATCTGGATACAGTCTGTCATTAGCAGTACTGATTATTAGGCATTTTTAAGACACACATCACCATAGTCCTGGGTGTATACTGCATATGGCACATGAAATACTTGCTTAAAAATGGAACAAATCCAGGAGGTAGTCATCCGGAATATTGAGAGTCTCTTTGGAGAAGGGCTGCAAAAAAAGAGGATTGTTCAACATGCCCTATAAATGGTAAGATTTGTGTTCAGTTTCTCATATAGATTCCATCTTGCGGACTAAAAGTGGAAGCATCTTCTCCAGTTTCCCCTGGATTGGTTGCCTTTGTGATAGGATCCAACTATCTCGATAAAAACGAATAGTCCAGGACCTTCATTTAGACACTGAATTGAACTGGCCGCATATTTAGAGAGCAGAGCGCTGATGTGGGCTGTTCTTGTCTTTCTTGTATAGAAAACAGAACATTGAATTCTGAACTAGTTGTATTTTGCAGGTCAACTCAAGTTACTGCTTTTTCAATAGTCCTTGCGTTAGTTGGCAATAGTAAGGATCATCACGAATAACTGTGCATCCAGTATGAAAGAAAATAGCCTCCTGCTTAATTGACAATGCAGAATAAAAGCATATCTTGTCACTGTTTTCTGTCTGGGATTTCAGGAGCAGAGAGAGTGTTAAACTCTCTGAGAGTACACCCTCATTATAATCAATGGACAAATGCTTAATTAAGTTTGAGGTTGCAGCTCCTGCTTGTTTCTCAGAATTAGTCCTTCTACCAAACAAAATTACACCTTCATTTTACTCAGAATGAGTATAAGGCCAACAACTTCTATTCAAGTCACTACTTTTCATCAGATACTGGAACATCCGGGGATGTACATTATCTGCAATAGATAAGGAGATCTTGAGCTGTGGTTCATTCACACTTACGGCAATGCTGTGCAAATGGTCTCTCTTTATAGGCCTCATTTAAATTTTGAACAAGAAAGTTCACAAACCTACTGTAGTAAACGGTCATGATAGGGTTAACTAAATAGCTCAGGGTACTATGGAATGGAGCCAGGCTCCATCCCTCTGTTACTTCCTGTTTAGTAAGTGGAAGTTTCCCCCCTTCCCCACTCTCTTGAGATGCAGTTCAAATAAACAGCAAGTTCACGGCCTGCAGCCCTGTAGACTTATTTTTGTTGCATGAAAGCTACATGCTGTGAGGTACTCTACTGGTGTGGGCTCTCAAGGAAGAACAACATTGATGGCTTCATTTATTCCTCTCAGAGAGATATCTTGAAGCATCTTTGCCCATTCCACCAGTTTCCACAGGAGGATTTAGCAGTACCTCATGATCCGTGGTATTAAAGGTAATCAATAGTCTAACAGCATTAGTATGACTGATTATTTGTATCACAGTAGTGTCTAGGAGCCCTAGTCATGGAGCAGGACCCAATTGTGCTTGATGTTCTATAGAAACATAAGAAAAAGACGACAGTCCCTGCTGCAAAGAGCTTGCAGTGTAGTCTGACCTCTGTCCATACCAATGAGAAAAACTATCTTTCAATACAACAGACACCATCTCCTTGGTGTATACAAGCCTGAATGTAAGGAATCTTGTGTACTGGAGAAAGTCAGGTTAGTCCATCACTGCTTTCTTGATTCATTCTCTCTCTCTCTCTCAGGAAGCGATTGTCTGTTTATCAAGATTGTTATTGAATGGCTTTCCTTCAGTAAGGGTTAGACCAGGGGTTGGCAACTTACAGCATGCATGCCAATTTTTACTGGCACGCCGCTGCCAGCCAGTGTCCTGGCCACCGGCCCCGCTCAGCCCCCTGCCTACCTGGGTGAACGGAATCGTAGGCCGGCAGTGGGCTGAGCAGGGCCGATGGCCAGGACCCCAGCTGGCAGGAGCCAGTGGCCAGAATTTCAGACCATCGGCTGGCTGAGCCGCTCAGCCCGCTGCCGGTCTGGGGTTCTGTCTGCCGGCCCCGCTCATCCTGCTGTCGGCCTGGATGGACGGAACCCCGGGCCGGCAGCTGGGACCCTGGCTGGCAGGGGCCGGCAGACAGAACCCCAGACTGGCAGCATGGGTGGCAGATGGAACCCCTGACTGGCAGCACAGTGAGCCACTCAGCCCACTGCCGGTCTGGGGTTCCGTCCGCTGGCCCCTGCCAGCCCGGGTCCCTGCTGCTGGCCCCGTTTAGCTCGCTGCCAGTCTGGGGTTCTGTTGGGGGCCCCTGTAAATGTAAAATTTATTTTGGCACACGAAACCTTAAATTACTGAAGACTTGGCACACCACTTCTCAAAGATTGCTGACCCCTGGGTTAGACCACTGTGTCTTTAGAATTTTTGGAAGTTTCTTTTTCTCACTTTTGGCAATAAAAATCTGCAGCAGCAGTGGACTCAGGCACTACTTAATGACTTTCACCACTCAGTCTGAATCTTTTTTGTATGAGTTTAACAAAATTTCAAAACTTTTGCATTTCAGACACTATTCTGTGCTCAGATAATTCATGAGTGACTCTGTTTTAAAACATAGAACTTGGCATCCCATTGATCCTTAGTGAGGACAAATTGCTTTGTCTAGGTCGGACAAAGTTTATAAAGGATAAAGAAGCTGGTGATAGTGATCAACCACAAGATGTCACATGTCTGTCAGGGGTATGAATAATTGCACAGAATGAGGGATATCTGCATGATATTGAAAATCATTAAAATAAATCTTTTGATGTGCATACCGTGGCAAAATGAGGACAGACACCTATATGGAATTAAGCGGCAGGCCCCAACTTTCATTAAACTTTTAACCCAAGTAAGGAGCACTACCTGCCCATCATGCACTCTCCAATACTTGGCATTTAATTGATTCCAGTGTAAGGGTTACAGGGCTCCTTACCATATAACCCATAACTTAGGGTAGGCTCTCCTCAGCCTGCACACCAGAACTCAGTTATCTCGGAGTCCTATCACCCTTCTAACACAAGGGGGACAGAGGCTATAGCAGGATGGGGACCTCAGCCTGCAAGGTCCAGAAGGTCTGACATCGGCCCACAAAGGACACAAGATCTCACCCTATCATATGAGCCCAAGGCCCCTCACCAAAATCCCAGGTCTTTTACCTCTGGGAACAGCTCATTTTATTCTCTTAGCCACACTGGAAACCAACTGCAGGTTGCAACAAGTAAACACTACTCCACTATCTCAGTTAGGTACCATGCACATTCCTCCTTAACCCACTGTGGCTTGCAGATGCTGCGAGGAAGGCAGAAAACTCCCTCCAGGGCCCATGGGAGAAAAAATTCCTTCCTGACCCCCTAAACAGGCAGTCACCTAGACCTACTGCATCTGTCAGACCAGGAGAAACTGGGGAATGCTGGCCAATTGGTGCCAGAGACTCGGGGAGGAGCTACCTATTGTCCCATGGTGAGTGTCTCCTCCCTTGCCACTGGGACTGTTCCCCTTTCACTGCCAGCCCCATCAGTTTCCCTCACCCACTGAAGGAATGGCTTCACTTCCATTCCATGGTCACCAGTGCAGCAGATGGGCTGAAAAATCCCATGTGACTCCCCACCCCCTTCTTCAAGGGTAATGATTGGTTGGTTGGATCCACTAATGCCCCTGCTGCTCTTCTGGCTTAAACCCCCAAAGACATGTGTGCTGGGGTGTGCCTCTTGGAGCTGTTCTCCCTAGCAAGTAAGTCCAGTCTTCTTCCTCCATCCACTGCCAGTGGCATTACTGCACTTTTTATGAAGGCCTTCTTTTCCTAGGGGAGGAGGAAAAATATAAGGGGACAGGATTTGCTTTTTAGATTATTTGATGCTGAATGTTTCCTTAAATTTACCAGGGGCTAGTATAATTGCCATGTGCTATTCTCCTCACTTACAAATAGCTTTTAAAATGGCTTTTTTATTGTATGACACTAAATTAGTGTCATTAGGTTAATGTCTTACACATCTCAAGATCTCACACAATGTCAAAATTATTTGCTATTTTATCTTGCAGAAATGAATACCTCCTGCTTCCTTCTGCCCTCTTCTTTTCCTTCTTTTTCTAGCTAGTTAATTCCCTCCACGCATGTCCTTAGTGAAAGGATTTTAAATAACAAAATAAAAGCAAAAAGAGGTTGTGGAACTAACATGATATTTAGGGTCATTGCATTGTTCACTTTGCTGTTATATCACTTTCCCCTACTAACTCTCAGCAAGTTTGCAGATGACACTAAACTAGGAGGCGTGGTAGATACACTAGAGGGTAGGGATCGGATACAGAGGGACCTAGACAAATTAGAGGATTGGGCCAAAAAAAACCTGATGAGGTTCAACAAGGACAAGTGCAGAGTCCTGCACTTAGGACGGAAGAATCCCATGCACTGCTACAGACTAGGGACCGAATGGCTAGGTAGCAGTTCTGCAGAAAAGGACCTAGGGGGTCACAGTGGACGAGAAGCTGGATATGAGTCAACAGTGTGCTCTTGTTGCGAAGAAGGCTAACGGCATTTTGGGCTGTATAAGTAGGGGCATTGCCAGCAGATCGAGGAACATGATCATTCCCCTTTATTCGACATTGGTGAGGCCTCATCTGGAATACTGTGTCCAGTTTTGGTCCCCACACTACAAGAAGGATGTGGAAAAATTGGAAAGAGTCCAGCGGAGGGCAACAAAAATGATTAGGGGTCTGGAGCACATGACTTATGAGGAGAGGCTTAGGGAACTGGGATTGTTTAGTCTCCAGAAGAGAAGAATGAGGGGGGATTTGATAGCAGCCTTCAACTACCTGAAGGGGGGGTTCCAAAGAGGATGGAGCTCGGCTGTTCTCAGTGGTGGCAGATGACAGAACAAGGAGCAATGGTCTCAAGTTGCAGTGGGGGAGGTCCAGGTTGGATATCAGGAAAAACTATTTCACTAGGAGGGTGGTGAAACACTGGAATGCGTTACCTAGGGAGGTGGTGGAGTCTCCTTCCTTGGAGGTTTTTAAGGCCCGGCTTGACAAAGCCCTGGCTGGGATGATTTAGCTGGGAATTGGTCCTGCTTTGAGCAGGGGGTTGGACTAGATGACCTCTTGAGGTCCCTTCCAACTCTGATATTCTATGATTCTACTATTGGTATCCTTATCTAGATTTCAGAGTAGCAGCCGTGTTAGTCTGTATCCGCAAAAAGAAGAACAGGAGTACTTGTGGCACCTTAGAGACTAACAAATTTGTTAGTCTCTAAGGTGCCACAAGTACTCCTGTTCTTCTTATCTAGATTGTAAACTCTGTGGAGCAGGGACTCTCTCTCTGATATTTGTACAGCACCTCTCACAATGCAGATCTGTTCTTAGTTGGCCCTTAGGCACAACAGTAATAAATAACAATATTTCAACATCAGGAAAAGAATGAAGTACTGTTGTTGCTATTCTTAAGACAAAATTAATATTGCATCCGGATAGTTTACACATGACTATTGAAAGAAAATCAAGTTTTGAACAATTTGAATACTATCCCTTGCAAATTGCAGGCATATCCCATGTTTGTTTGACAAGAAATAGATATTTACGTTAGAAATTGCAAATGGTTTTTTTTCTGATCAGGAACATTTTTTTTCACACTGTTTAAAATTCTGCTGGGTCAACAAAACACAAAAGATTTGTTCCTCTTTCAAAAAACCGTTTATGCCTTTTAGCTTTGAAGATGAGGTCTCTGAAGGATTACAATTTTGAAAAATTTGGTTCATTTTGCTAATGTGATGTTCAAATATTAAACTAAGAAGTAAATTGATTACATAGTCATTCAGTGTGATTTGTCATTTTTAATAGTGAGGTATTATTCCATGACAAAAACTTTTACGTTATATCAGATGTATGACAGGAGCAATCCAGAAGACATGAAAGGTTATTTTCATACCAGATAAATTTTACCAATGCGAAAAATCTTCTCCATCTTTGGCAAATGTTATTCAAAAGCCTGCAAATTATAAAGCATGCTGATGGCAGGGCGGCTTAGTCTGAACAAAGAATACAATTTATAGTATTTTTCTGACTTCTACTCTCAGCAAGCAGGCAAACTACATTACTCACTCAGAAGTGTAAATAAAACCCTCATACTTAGATATCTTTGAGTTGGTGAATATGCTTCAGAAGGAAATTGAAGGACTTGCGTAGGTGCTGGAAGTGGTGAAGCTGGGGATGCTGCCACAACCGCTGTCTTGAAGTGCTTTCCATTATATACAGGGTTTACAGTTTGATACATTTAAATGACTTAGACAATATATAACCCACCAATGAGAGAAATGCCTAAATAGATATATTTGTTTAAAAACAAGGTTAAATCCTGGAATGTAAAAGAAGGCTGTTTTTAATGTTATGCTGATCAAAATATTTGGCATATAGGGCCTGATCCAGAGACCTGCCTCTATGGAAGTCTTTCCCTTAACTTCAGTGGCCTTTGGATCAAGCCCTTATTTAGTATGTTCGTGATTACTAACTGAAATTATGACCATGTGCTTTCATTGATGTGTTCAAGCCTGCAGGCTTGTGTGGAAAATTGAAGTGAAAAATAAATGGAGAGAAAAGTGGTAATGCTACACTTTACTGAGCACCTGTAAAGAGAAGCTTCTGCATAATAAGAGTAATTGTGGATTTTTATATACACAGCCACATACATGGAGTTGACATTTATTTGATAAATTGCAGGGTCATGTGATAAACACATGTCATGCTCCTTTTGACTGATTCATGTGTCCTCTTTTTACTAATCCCTCTCCCTAGGACTAAATCTAAAATACAGCTTGACTCATGGTTACTAATGCATATGGATTTACAGATGGAAGAATATGAAAAATAGTCTCATGAACATTTTAAACACTCTAAAACATTCCTAAAATACCTGTCTTGTAATCTGATACACAGGACACAATCCCACAATGTATTGAGCCAAGGAGTTTTAAATGACTTGTCCAGCGTCTCTTGGGATCTTTGTGTGAGATGCAGAAATAGAATCTAATTATATGAGATGGCATTCAGCTGCCTTAACCATCAAACCTTCCTTTCTCTTCCTGTGATTGACTGCCTCACTCACTGTACACCTTCCAACTTCTGCAACAAAGTACAGACTCATTCACTACAGAACATTAATTCATTCCCTGAGTGCTGTCTATCCTGTGCAGTGAAAAAGGAAAGAGTCCTGTGGAAAAAGTGGCCTGGTCATGGGAGGGAGAGCATGAAAAACACATGAGAGAGATTCCCTGCTCTCCATTCTGGTGCCTGATGTCATAGTTTTCCCTAATACTAGAAAAAGCAGTTGCAGGAAAAGTCCTATTAAGTTCCTGCAGCCCTAGAATGGTCAACCTATAGGAGCTATGTGGGTGCAGTGCTGATGGAATTTTCAGAGAATACTACTACTACTACTAGCCTCTAACAGGTCTTTACTGGGCATATATAAATTGTAGAGGCTTGATAACTTGGGTAAATTAGGGTGAATTTTCACGAGGATGGCAAAAGGCACATTCCTGACACCCTGGGTCCTCTGCTAAATGTTAAGCCTCTGTCAAAAGTGTGGAAGTGCTAGAACTTCACAAAGAAATAGCTGTAAGAAATATGTAACATATTTCTCCCTTGTCTTGTTCTTGGAAATGGCTGAACTATTTTTGCTGAAATTTTAAAAATAAATAAATTAGCCTGAAGCAGATACTTAGGAGGGCAAAATTTCAGCCTGAACAGTTAGGTTGTCTAAGTTTTATAAAAAGCAACATCAAAGGCTTGCATCTGAAGAAGTGAGGTTCTTACCCACGAAAGCTTATGCTCCCAATACTTCTGTTAGTCTTAAAGGTGCCACAGGACCCTCTGTTGCTTTTTACAGATTCAGACTAACACGGCTACCCCTCTGATACTTAAGTTTTATAAGCAACTGAAAACAATAATAGTAGAAAATGTTAGGCAACCTAACAACCTGTTAGTATACAATATTATGGTCACACAGTGGCAAGGCTATAGTTAAGGTTGTGTCAGAATTTTCTGTTTTACAGAGAAGGCTTGAGCAAAAAAAGCCACTAAAATGGCAAGCAACTAGAACTCCGGTAGCATTCTGGATGTTTCCTGAGGCAGTGAGCAAATTGTAGGTACCAAGAAGATAATCCAGAGGTGTTTGATTCTTGCTAAGACTGTGTCTAGCCCAAAGCTAATAATATCTTAATGGACTGAGACTGGGAGGAGTAAGGGTAAAACCTTCATGGATTCAGTTGTGTCCCGGTGGCTTTACAAACTATTAGACTGGCTTCCATGACTGAGTTAATAAAGAATCACATTTGTGTAATGGATAGCATTTTTACTGAGCACAGCTATCCTTGAGAGGTTGCCTGCAGTATCCCCTGGAGTAAGATTTAGGATTATATTAAATCCAATGAATCATAGCAGCTACTGCAATATGAGGCAGTGATTATGACAGTCTCACTTCTTGGTGTTACAGAATGATATGGACAATTCACATAAATGCCATTTGATAATGGAATAAAGTTAAATGCTAGAGGTGGTTGGGAATTTTCCATTGGAATTATTTTCTGACATAATGTGTGGTTTCTGCAAAAATTACATGTTCTGTGGGAAATCTCAATTTCCCCCCAACATTTTTGATTTTCAATCAGAAAAATTTAAATGAAATATTTTGTTTTAAATTCGTTTGAATTCGTGGAATTTTTCATTTAATTGAAATGACCTAAAAAGTTGCGTTTCTAATCCGTTAAACCCAAAAACACTAAACGGCTTTCCCCTAGTGCATTGACCTGTGAGAGTAATAATTTGGGCCCCCATTGTCTCTGATGAGCCAGGTTCCCTGGAGGACTACATCTCCCACAATGCAATGTGGACCCAGCTGCAAATGCAGTTTAATGTTTAACAAAACAAAATGAAACATTCTGGTATGTCAAAATGTTTCTTTTGATCAAAAATGTTGAAACTAAAGGTTCTGATTTTTCTGAATAGAAATGGTTTTAGAATGTCAGTTCTGCAACAAAATTGGAAAATTTCAACTTTTTGTCCAATTTCAGGCCAAAAACAAATATTGAAATGTTAGCATTTCCTATGGGATGGAAATTCCAAATTTTGTTCACCTCTGCTAAGTTCCATTGACTGAGGTTTATACAAGAAAGTCATACAGAACAATTGAATGGACATCTAGCTTTAGAACCCTAGCCTTTATTTATTAGAAGCTATCTCACTCATGTAAAATTAATGAAATTCCTTCACTTCTTTTGTGTATTGGTGCACAGATGTAGCCCATTCTTAATTATTGTGCAATATTATAGATTTTGCAGTCTATTGGCTCAGACTTTTATGCTGCTCATATTACCTATGTATTCTTTAGATCCAGAATCCTGTCAAACTTTAAGCAATATCAGATCTGGGTAAAAAAATGTGTGCTTTTTGCCTATCTCTTGTACTAATGGGTGGGGAAGAGTTTTGAGAGAAATCCAAAGTTCCAAACCTCTGCCTTCCTGTTGCCTTAAATAGCTGCTTTCTGTATGCATCTCTGTGTTATGCAAGTCATCTCATCAGAGTGCTTTGTTTTTCAGACATTATTAGAGCATATCCATGGTAATGCATAATAAATCAGAATTAATTAACTTTAAAAAATTCATTTGTTTATTAAAACAATATTGCTATTTATGCTTTTTGGATTTCACTTAAAATGATAAAAATTAAAGAGGCTGATGCATTTTAAGTGGCAATCTCAAAATGAATAAATGTGCTTATCTAATAGGTTTTTTGCAAGGATAATTTCTAATTTTTGTAGGAATGTGTAGTCTGAAAACCAAGAAATCAAGTCCTTTATTTGCAGTTTTTCTTGACAAATACTAATGCTGTAAATTATACAGCTGTTCTTCCCCTGTATGGATTTTGTAGTACTCAGAGCGATTTATAGGTCCAGAGTGCAGCTGCTGAAAGTCATTTATTCTCAGTTCTGTATTAAATCTATCATATACAAATGCATTAACATTCAGTACAGAGCTCAAGGGCTTAAGACCTTTTTTTCCTCTGAGTTGCTGTCCTGAAAATGTTTGCAAGGTATGCAGAAAACATTTAAAAAAAGATTAATCTGATATATTAAAAAAGGGAGCCATTCTTAGTGTTTCTCCTTGGTGAATATTTGAAATCAGCTCCTTTTGCAATATGGGCTGAACAGCCAAGACAAAAATCTCCTGTCAACATTAACAAATTGGGAATGCTAGTAAGCTTGTTTTGATGAATTACAATTTCAGTTTAGTTTGCTTGTGTGCCACCTTTAATGTATGTCATCTGTGTACATATGTTCACATTTCATAAATTTAATATCTCTGCAATTTTTTTAGGATCATGTGTCTATCCTTGAAATAGAGTGCAGCTTTGATTCAGTTTATTTAACCATGCTGAAGTTTTTTAATATAAAAACGGGACCAATGCTTATATGAAATATTTGGGAAGTATAAAAAAAGTGTATGTCAAGTTACATACATTGTTGTTATAATAGTAATTATGACTTGACAAGAAAACCAGAGACAAGGGGCACAGCTATTTCTCAAATCAGGGTCGTCCCTCGGGCGGTGCGGGACCTGGGACAAATCAGCCTTCCTGCTAGTCTCCTTGCTGTCTGCCTGGTGCACCTGCCCACCTGGCCATCACTCACCTCCACCTTCTCCCTCCCCTCCCCCCCGCCCGCCTGCCCGCCACTCTCCTCCTCGCCATCCGCCCACCTGCCTGCCTCCACCCACTCCCGAATACCCGCCTGCCCCTCACCTCCCCGTTCGCCTCTTCACCCTGCTCGCCCGCCCACCTCCTCACCTGAATATCGGGACAAATGGTGTCCCGATTGTACATCGGTTGGGACACGGGCCAAAGAGCTAAATATTGGGACAGTCCCAATTTTATCAAAGCCCGGGGCCTTCACAAAGCACGGGGCCCAGGGCGGTCACCCCAATTCGCCCTACCCAAGGGACGTCTCTGTCTCAAATGTGTAATTACTAACAGAATAGCTCTTGAAATAGCTGCCTGATAGATACGTATCTGTTTATCCTTGATGATTTTACATTGTTGAGGCCAACCTATTTAGAAAACTTGAATGGATCTGTGTCCAGGACCAGGAGAAACTGATAGCTGGGTGAGTCTGACCTGATTTATTACAGAAAGAAGGCACCGAGCTCTTGTGGTAGATGGGTTACAACATGAAGTGTATTCAATGGAAAGAAAGATAAGATGCAATTGTGCTAAAACAAAAGGCCTATCAGCGTGACATCTGACAACTTGGAAATTAATGGAAACCACTGAGGATCTCTCATATCACCGTGTACCAGTATTAATAACTATGTATTTCAGGTGTTTCTAATGGCCTATAACCAGTAGATCTGGGTATGAAACAGTTTTCCCTTTAAGTGGGAATTTTTGAGCTTTCTAAAAATTTTCCTATCTTAGGGTAGGTCTACACTTACCTCCGGGTCCAGCGGTAAGCAATCGATCTTCTGGGATTGATTTATCGTGTCTTGTCTAGACACAATAAATCGATCCCGGATCGATCCTGGAAGTGCTCGCCGTCGACGCCGGTACTCCAGCTCGGCGAGAAGAGTACGCAGCATCGACGGGGGAGCCTGCCTGCCGTGTCTGGACCCGTGGTAAGTTCGAACTAAGGTACTTTGAATTCAGCTACGTTATTAACGTAGCTGAATTTGCATACCTTAGTTCGAAGTGGGGGGTTAGTGTGGACCAGGGCTTGAACTTGGGTGTGGACCAGGCCTTGGGACAAAAAGGTGAATCACAAATTTTTGTGAATTGAAAATCTGGGGGGGGAAAATATTCAGATGAGGTGAGTTGAAATGTTTTTGTTTTGATGTTGACTTTTTAAAATATTTTGTAGGCTTTTTATTTGTAAATTAATTAAAATTTCTAAACAAGGTCACTTTGACCTGAAAAATGGAATGTTTTTGTTTAGCCAATGTGTAAACTGGACATTTTGACAATTTAAAAACTTTTTTCACTTTTTTCCAAAACAGAAATTTGTTGAAACCAATGCTTTCTCATAAACTATTTTGGTTTTGATGAATCAGCGTTTTCTGATAAGTTTTGTTGAAAAATTCCCAAACAGCTATAATCACTGTTATCTAAGTGCCCACTTATGTCATATTTACTGATAGTATTTTATACTTTCCATACCTATGACATACCTAAAAACGAAAGGCACTGTTTAAAATCAAATTCTTAATATTATAGTTTTGTGTTTTTATAAGACTTTGATATACAGAATTTTCCCAATCCTACATTCCTTTCAGACCTCAAATTCCCATTTGAATCAACAGAAGTTGGTCCTACTTTATCATATCTTCCTGTCTCCTTTCTTGGCCCTGCCACAGAGTTGGAGTATAAACTTAGGTATGCTACTTAAACTATCTGTGCCCCAGTTTCTCCATTTGTATAATCTCAGAAGTTCTATGAAGCTTTGAGATCTTTATCATAGAAATATAGGGCTGGAAGGGACCTCAAAGTCATCAAATCCAGCCCTCTGTGCTGTGGCAGGACCAGGTAAACTTAGAGCAGCCCTGACAAGTGTTTGTCCAACCTGTGTTTAAAAACTTCCAGTGATGGGGATTCCACAACCTCCCTTGGAACCCTATTCCAGATCTTAATTACCCTTATAGTTAGAAAGCTTTTCCTAATATCTAACTTTAAAACTCTCCTGCTGCAGATTAAGCCCATTACTACTTGTCTTACCTTCAGTGGACATGAAGAACAATCGATCACAGTCCTGTTTATAATAGCCCTTAATATATGTGAAAGCTATTATCGGGTCCCCCCTCCAGACTAAACATGCCCAGTTTTTGTAACTTTCCTCTTAGGTCGGGTTTTCTAAAGCTTGTATCATTTTTGTTGCTCTCCTCTGGACTCTCTCCAATATGTCCACATCTTTCCTAAAGTGTGGTGCCCAGAAGTGTACACATTACCTCCGATCTCTACATACAACGCTCCTGTTAATACAACCCATAATGATATTGGCCTTTTTCGCAGCTGCATCACTTTGTTGACTCATTCAGTTTGTGATCCGCTATAACCTCAGATCCTTTCCAGCAGTACTACCATCCAGTTATTCCCCATTTTGTAGTTTTGCATTTCATTTGTTTTCCTTCATAAGTGAAGTACTCTTCACTTGCATGCATCCGATGAAGTGGGTATTCACCCACGAAAGCTCATGCTCCAATACGTCTGTTAGTCTATAAGGTGCCACAGGACTCTTTGCAACTTTTACTCTTCACTTGTCTTTATTGAATTTCATCTTGTCGAATTAAGACCAATTCTCTAGTTTGTCAAGGTCATTTGGAATTCTAATGCTGTTATCCAAAGTGCTAGTAATTCCTCCCCTCTTGGTGTCATCTGCAAATTTAGTAAGCATACTCTCCACTCCATTATCCAAGTCATTAATGAAAATATGAATAGTATCAGACCCAGGACTTACCCCAGCAGGACCCCAATAAATATGGCCTCCCTGTTTGACAGCTATCCGTTGAGTATGGTCTTTCAATCAGTTGTGCACCAATCTTATAGTAATTCCATCTGGACCATGTTTCCCTAGTTTGCTCATGAGAATGTCATGTGGGACAGCGTGAAAAGCCTCACTAAACTCAATAGATATCACATCTACTGCTCTCCCCATCCACTAGGCCAGTAACTCTGTCAAGGAAGGAAATTAGGTTGGTTTGCCATGATTTGTTTTTGACAAATCCATACTGGCTATTCCTTATAACCCTGTTACCCTCCAGGTGCTTATAAATTGTTTAATCATTTGTTTCAGTATCTTTCCAGTTAGGCTGACTGATCTATAATTTCCTGGCTCCTCTTTGTTCCCCTTTTTAAAGATAGATACTCTGTTTGCCCATCTCCAGTCATGTGGGACTTCACCCAATTTAAATACATCTAGTTTATTTAAATATTCCTTTGCCTGTTCTTTCCCTAATTTGGCTTTCATTCCTTCCCCCTTTTTGTTAATATTAATTGAGTTGAGTATCTGTTCTCCATTAACCTTTTTAGTGAAGACTGAAGCAAAATAAATTTTAAACATGACAGCTTTCTATGATGCTAGGCAAGTATAGAGTGCTATTATTGTTAAATTTGTTCTTAGAGATACTTTGTTGTCCTGCATGGCCCTTACCTTTCCCTTTTTCCATCCACTTCCCCCCCCCCACATTCGTTTGTTTTAATGTTTTGCTCAGTTGGCTGATTCTCTTGCATAGGTACCATACCATGCTATACCAGCTGTGCAAATAACTAATTTTTTTGGTTCATTAGAAATTTTGAAAAATATGAAGTGTTTTGGGTTGATTCAAAGAGGAAATTTTTGAAGACTTTTGGTGAATCAAAAAGTCAGAAAAATTAATTTGGGGATGAACAAAATGAGTAAATATTAAAATATTAAAAATATAGTGGAAGGAAAAATTGAAACAAAGTTGTTTTGAATTAAGAAAAGTCAAAACAAAACATTTCATTTTGGAGGGATTTTTTTAAAACCTTTTTTTTTTAAACAAAAAAAATTGGTGAAATTGACATAAATTTGCAAAATGTTTTGGTCCATCTGAATGTGCATTTCTTACCAAAATAAGTTTTGGGTCGAAAAATGTCACCTGCTCTAATATACAGTTAATCTCCAGATTTCTTGATATAGAACAGAAAAACTATTTTTTACATGCCTGTATTTGTGTTCTAAACTGTCATTGTTCCTGCTCTAGCTGCATTGTTCTTCTGTTTTATATTTATTTGGAAATAGCAGTAGATTTCAGAAGCCTCAGACTTTGTCTTTGTATTTTTCAAGGTTCAGGGTGTTAGATCACTACTTTGTGAGGCTGCCAGTGGCAACTATTATTTTACCCAATATAGAAAACTCTCCTCACTCATCACTTTCACCAGTTCTAACTGGACTTCGAAAATGCTTTTTAAGAGTTGTGGTAGTGACTCAGTAAAACGTTAGAAAAAATAATATCAGTACAGCTATTTCTACAGGACAGCTCTTGTTGAGGGATATGGGCTATTGCTCTGAGAATATCAAGCACTGAAAATAAGGCCCTGTACAGGCAAAGACTTCTATATTCGGAATATAGGAATAGGCCATTGACTACAATGGTATTACTCATAGGGTAGAATCCTGGCCATATTACAGTCAATAGAAGCTTCACCATTGATTTCAATGGGGCAAGATTTCACCCATATTTTCTATGGTGTAAATTCTATAGGTTTCTATAGGTGTAAGTCTTTATTGGATCCAGGCCCTTATTCATGATAACACTGAATTTGGAAAATCATGATAACTTTAGATATGCAATTTATAGGACATTTGTCATCAAAATGCAACAAAAAGAAACTGACAACAGAAGGCTACCAATAAATCTGATCTTTCTGAAATTGTGCATACATATACATTTTTGTATAAGCTAGCAAACAGGCTGTTTGAATTTTAGAGTTCCAATCACTTTTTAATCATTTTAATTTGTCTTAAATTTATGTTTCTATTATACCGCATTCCTGGAGCAGTATGGGAACTTCACAGGAGCCAAAATAATTGAAAATATTTTGATGATTAAGATAAATCAGTTTTGAAAATGAAGTGATTGCTGGGACTCAGTGAGAAAAGATATGGTAAATCTTTAATAGTAAATTGGAGATAAAATCTTTTGGCTCAGGAGCCTGATTTACAACACTTTAAACTTTGGGATTGTTTGGATCCGTGGTCTGGTTTTGGCTCAATATAATTTTGGAGGTCACTTGCAATGTTTGGATCCAAAATAGGTATACAAGCCCAAAGTTCCGAGGAACCTGGATGTTATTTTTATTTTGGTCCATTTCTATGAAAAATAGAATCACAACAGAAGGTTAATGCAATAATTTAGAAATATAAACAAATCTATCCATGAGGTTAAAGTCCACAGGAAATGTATTGATAGTGTTTGGCCACTGAAGAGACTGGGTCCTTGAAGTTGCTGTAGATGCACCAAAAATAGAGCTTTCCCCCACTCCTCTGCAAAGTCCACAAGCTCCTGTCCAGTAGAACTGTTGCATGTACTTGACAGTTTGATAAATCCAGCTCAGAAACAAAGGCAGACATTTCTTGTTGTGTTTTTTTTTTTTACTCATTTCATGGATGAAATTAATTGGATTTGAACCAGGTTTCCTGTGTCTGTGGTGCCAGGTCTGTGCCTAGAGGGGACAAATGTAATGGCTACTGTCTCTGGATTTAGATCAATATCAGAAGTTCTAGAAGTGTCAGGGGAAGCTTGGCTTCTGATCTGTGGAAAAATTGTCTTGATCTCTTTGAGATCCTTCATAGCCAACAAACATCCATTCCTTACAATCTTTCTATATCTTAACCCTTGAGATTTTCCAGTTCCCCCACCTGTTCTTTCTATTCCCCATCTCCTCACAGAGATTATCCACTTTGTCATCTTTTTTTCCCCCTCCTTTAAAAAATGAATTATGTGATAGAGTTCTTAAACTTTTGTATCTTAAAATGTGCTGTTGAACATCCATTTAAGTGAATCCATCCACACTGGATTAACACATTAGCTGGTTGCTTCTGCTGAAGTGATACCAGTGAAACAGTTAAAAAAGTTAACATTTAAACTGCCATCATTGGAGTTTCTTCCAAATTCTTCCCTCAGGGGGTATCGGGGTGAAGTTTTCCCTCCTTCTGCCAAAGAGGCTATAAAGTGCTATATTAACAGGCCATCTTCATGAAGTCCTCAGGTCTGATCTGTACTGTCTCATGGTCCCCTGCTATTCTTCTGTGACTGACTCTGCTCTTTAAAGAGGGGCTCTTTTGGCTGAAGTGGGGCTACAGGGAAGTCTCAAGGAGCTAAAAGGAGAAGGAGGGAACAGTGTGCACCAAGACCCTGTACCCGGTAAACTCCTTCTCAGCCAGCCCCTCCCACTCTCAGATCTCCAGTTCAATAGGGAAGAGAAGTATTTACTGTTGTTGTTTGGTGTGCCTAGGAATACTGTGGGGAAAAAGAACTAGGTAGCACAGACCCCTACTCTTATTTTCGCATAAATGACGTATTATTTGTACTATGCTTGCAGTTTGACGAAATAAAGGCAGCCTGCGTGCTGCTGCTGGTGGTAGCAGTTTTCGGACTGTTGCCCCAAAACTTATTGCAATAAACTGGCCTCAGGCTTGAGTCTGTGAACTAAAATCAATGCGTGGGTGACTTTTTCCACGACAATACCTTCCACAAGATGCTATGTGGGGGGACAGTGCCAAAAAGGCCTGTAAAGGACCTTCTTCATGAATCTCAGAAGGATGATTAGATCATAGAGAAATAATAAATTGTTGTAAAAACATTAAAATAATTCTTGGTGTTAAAAGCTTCCTCTTCTGGCACCTATACTGCTGGTGTTTCTGTAAGTGTTGCCATTTCTCATTCATTTTTTCAAGGACCAATCATATACTTCCAAGTTCTACTGTGATTGCTGCAGCTTTGTTTTCCATACCTCTGTGAGGTGTACACACAAGTGTTCCCATTTTTGTCAATCTGTTGCCATGATTGGTTGTTCATATTTAGTCTTGCACTGGATTCTAAACAGTCTTGATCACCACACGATTATGTCAAGTTCAGACCTCTTTACTTTCAAAGGTGGACATTAACGTGACAGTTCTGACATATTAATGATTAATATGCCAGTGATTTCCGACAATGAAGACTGGATTCTCTTTTTTTACTGAAACAAATGCTATATTTGGCTTAAAAGATAACGTGGTGTTTAAATTACACAGGTCAACTTGTATGCAGTGTTGTAGCTGTTGGTCGCAGGATAATAGAGAGACAAAGTGGGTGAGTAACATCTTTTATTGTCCCAACTTCTGTTGGAGAGAGACATGGACCAAATAGAGACACTGGATTTATGGCTTATTACAACAATCTATAACCCACTGTTCCAGCTTCCCCCCCCCTCCTATAAATGGAGAGGCATTCATGGGTCACTTTACCTTGAATGGTCTCTTGAAATATGTGTTAACTACTTTTGCTAAAAGAAGAACAGGAGTACTTGTGGCACCTTAGAGACTAACAAATTTATTAGAGCATAAGCTTTCGTTTATTATGCTCTAATAAATTTGTTAGTCTCTAAGGTGCCACAAGTACTCCTGTTCTTCTTTTTGTGGATACAGACTAACACGGCTGTTACTCTGAAACCTACTTTTGCTAAATAATCTGTTCCACCTTGTATTTAGCTGTGAAACTCTGAGTACATTTCCCAGACCTGAAGAAGAATTGTGTGTGACCTTGACAGCTTCTCTCTCTCATCAATGGAATTTGGTGCAATAAAATATATTACCTCCTAGTCTCTCTAGTATGTAAACTTAACACTAAAAGGTCCAAATGCAGAGATGACTACAGATTCTGAGCAACTGGTTACTGCAGCCCGTCAGTGTCCCAGAAATGCAAACCAAGTTAAGAATTAAACACTGAAATGTTGACAAAAGTAGATAGGGTTAACAATATAATGTCATAAAATGCCCTGCCTTTTAGAAAACTTAGAAATGTATTACTGCAACAATGGGGAAATTTGGGCCTTAGGTTCAGCATGGATTGTGCCAAGATGTTAAAAATGAAGCCCTGGGCAGTGCATTAGTTAGGGAAGGGTATAAAAGGATTGGAGGCTCTAGGACCCTGGATAAGGATGTAGATCATCCTGGTATCAGGAGCTGCATGTGGGTGCACATTAATAATGAATTATTGATGAGTCTTAAAAGCAGATAGTCAGTTAGTTGCAATCAGACTATAAAAGGAGTTGGAGCCTTGTTTAATCTATCTTTTTAAGGTTCCTAACACTTGTATCTGAGTATCAGTATTTTTATTATTCCTTCCTCTTGTTCTTGCCATTTTTCTCTCACACCATCTTAAAAGAGAAAATTATATTCTTATGAATATCTAGCTTTTATATAGCATGTTTTATCAGTAGATTTGAAAGCACTTTCATCCACATTTTCCAGATGGGAAAATAAGTTACAGAGAGGTGAAGTGACTTGTCCAAGGTCACCAACAAGTAATAGCAGAACTGAGACTAGAGCCCAAGTCTTTTGAGTCCAAATCCAGTCTCCAGAGCTGCCCAGAGGGGGGGGGCATGTGGGGCAATTTGCCCCGGGCCCCACAGGGGCCCCCATGAGACTATAGTATTGCAACTTTTTTTTATGGAAGGGGCCCCGAAAATTGCTTTGCCCCAGGCCCCCTGAATCCTCTGGGCAGCCCTGCCAGTCTCTCTCTACTTGATCTCACTGCCTCCCCCTTTATTCTGCTTTTCTTCCTTTTGATGAATTCATCTAGTTTTCCTAGTCTCCCTCCCTCCATCCCATGTTGCTTCAGAGCTCTTTCCTTTGCTCCTGATCTTCAACCAGTGACAATTTCTTCTGCAGCTGCTCAAGGTCACAGTGGGTTTTTGAGTTTAAGGACCTTTTTTCTGCTGGGTGGAGCAGGGGATTTATAATTCCCTGGGATACACCTGCTCCCTCTCTAACTGTGTTGGTATATGACACTATGTCTACAGTAGGAAAAAAGATTGTATTTTTAACAGGGCTGGCTCCAGGCACCAGCTTGCCAAGCAGGTGCTTGGGGCGGCCACTCCGGAGAGGGGCGGCACGTCCAGCTATTCGGCGGCAATTCGGCGGACGATCCCTCACTCCCGCTCGGAGCAAAGGACATTCCGCCAAATTGCCGCCGCAGATCACGATCGCGGCTTTTTTTTTTTTTTTTTTTTTGCTGCTTGGGGCAGCAAAACCCCTGGAGCCAGCTCTGGTTTTTAACATATGTTAGGTAACATGTTAACTAGTGTGTGCTCAAATTCTAGAGTACAAAATGCAAGTTGTAGTTCTAACATGTATAAGCTGGTTAACATGAACCCTCATTTCACCCTGGCTAATTAGTGTTAAAACCACACTTGCCTTTTAACACATTTTAATTAACATAAATTAGCTGACTAAACACATTTAAAATACTTTCCCCCCTTCCCCTAGTGAAGACAATCCTTGAAAGGGTGAGAATTTTGCTGCAAGCTGGCTCAGTTTGAGCACCAGTGATGTTACGCTGCTTTGATGCATTTGCTATGGATAAAAATCCAGATGTGGCATCCTAATTTCCTTTTATATCCCAATCTGATAATTGACTTAATTAAACTTCCAGAATATTTAATATTCTGCATTTTTCTATCTTAGTGGGAGATAAATTAAATGAAAAGAAACACTTGGAGGTTTGCCAAAGTAGTCTCTAAGATGCTTGCTTACTAACTTTCAACTATATTTTTAAACTGCTTTAAAATCTGAAAAGATACAGCAAGACTTCTGTGAGCTAACTATTTCACTCCCACTTAGTTAGATGTGGGGAAAGCAGGAGTGCCCTCCTTGTTGTTTTAAATTTTAAAATTCTAGCTTCCTGCCATATGGCACCATTGGAGAAGACAGCTAGTCTCTATGATAAAAGTGTTGGCTTCACGACACAGGAAATGCCCTTCTGCTTTCATACAGTGACAATGAAGTCCAGAAGCTCTCTTCTCCTGTCAAGAGAGGAAAATAATGAAGTGAGAAAATCCTTTTTGGTCGCCTAAATATTTTTGCTCTTCATTTTGTAAAGGCTTCAAACAGTATTTTTTAACTGTTTTTAAACCAAGGAATCTCTCTCACTTCCTCTACCCAACCCCCTGTTGCCCTGTCCACACTAGGAGCAGGAATGGTGTTTTGCCAAGCAGGGCTCACCCAAAAACTGCTATGTAAAGTTTCCTAATGCAATTCTGCTTAGCATGAGTTTAACACTGTTTCACTGACCAGTGTGGATAGGAAGGCTTTTAAAAAAACAGCAACATAGAAACAGTATTACAGACAGAAACAGTATTCAGAAAATAGGGATAGGGATGGATTTTTTAAAGATGTTTTAGGTACCTAAAGAGGCAGATAAGTGCTTATTGGGATTATTAAAAGTGTATCAGCAGGTGAAATCAATGGGATTTAGGTGTCTAACCTGTGTCTGAAAGTCCTACTTAAAATCTGCCTCTTTAGGTGCCTTACTACCTTTGAAGATTTGGTCCTACCTGTAGTGTCTGAATATAGTTGGGTTATTGGTCCTGTTATTGCAAACAGATCTGCTACAATTTTGTTTGACTTCATTGGGATTCTTCATAGGAGTAAGGATTTACTTAAGTGGATTTGTTTTCAGTATCACAGTTAGTGAAAGCAAACAATGTTATAGCCATATCTTTGTTCGAACATTGTTTCTCACACTTTTAAAACTGTTTGTGTGGATGTGGCTTCTATATATTGGATGGGTTTAAATGTGTGGTTGGTACTTGTGTATAATATCTGCACCTTATTCTAGAAGTCAATGAAGAGCTTGGGAGAGAGGAGAGATTCTTCATAGTAGGTAGGTTAAGTCTTAAGTATGCAAAATCATTAGGAAAAACATTGTTTTCCAAAAGTAGAGCAGCAAAAATTCCATGAAACCTGAAAAAGTTTAGGAGTGGGATGCTGACAAGGAACAGGCAGGTTTTGTAATTTTTTTTTATTTTAATTGAGAGGCTCTGTCTTCCAGACCCTATAGGTCATGTTGTAATCTAGTCTTTCCTAGTTCAGAGAGATGTGAGTATTTGGTGATTCTTTAAAGATAGTTGCAGATGACTTTGGAATAAGCTATTCAAAATGTTGACTTTTAAAACAGTATCCAAATTAATTTGCAAATATTACTACTTTATTTATATGATGATTTTACAAGTTACACATCTCTTTACATGTCACTAAAATCCAACCCATCAGTTTGGCCCAGTTTCCTAACTTGTTGTTCTGTTCATATTAGCGTTCCATGAAGGTACGTCCCTAGGTTGTACTAAGACGTGAAATGAAAGTATCTTGATTTTGACAAGTTTCCTGCCTGCTTATGCCAAATGTTTACTTCCATAAATGTAAGGTGTCATGGGTTACTTAACATAAGTGAACAGGATTATGGTATAGGCCAGTTTAGGCTATATCATTGTTACCATATTTGTGCTTAATATCGTTGGTGCTTAATGAGTGTGTGTGTGTGTGTGTGCACGTGTTAGCCAGCATATATTAGTCAAGAAGAGAAAACTATTAATATAATTTTAATCTGTGGGTTAAAAAAATACCAGTGTAAAGCAAAATTAATTTTTAAATTGCAAATTCTGGATTTATCTCTCCATTCACTTTTTCCCTCTATAATAATCATGTTGAGAGTTCTACATCTGGAGACTCCCCTCACATTTTAGAGGGTGGGGTCAGCTTGATCCAGTGGATAAAATATTTGACTGGGAGAGACAAGACCTGAGTTCTAATCCCAGTTATGCCTCTGATCTGCTTGGACAAGTCGGTTCTGTCTCCGTGCCCCTGTTTCCCTTCCCACCTATGTCTGTCTTATCTGCTTACACTGTAAGGGCCAGATTTTTAAAGGTATTTTGGCATCTAAGGATGGAGATAGCCACCTAATGGGACTTTCAGAAGAGCCAATCTCCATCTTTAGATGCCTAAATACCTTTAAAAATCTACCTTGGAGTAAGGACTGTCTCTCATTTTGTTTTTGTATAGTGTACTGGTCTCAGTTGGAATACCTAGGTGCTACTGTAACAAAAATAATAATGAAAGGTAAAATATTTAGGCATTAATACTAAAATCTGAGTCCTGTATAACAAGCTAGATGGAAGCAAGAGTGAAGAGGATTATATCCAGTGTTACCGAGTGACTAGAGGGAGGTTCTGAGTTGTGTCCTCCAAAACTCATTGCAGAGATTAATTTTATTTAATATTACATAAATGGTCTTAAAGATTATTAAAGTTTTAGAGTGATAAAAATTCATTGATAATATTAAGATAGGAAGCAAGTGAATACTTCCTGAGGAAGCAACATATTATAATAATTAGGGAAGTGGGCAAGTGACAAAGGGTATTCTATGTCTCAAGCATGCATATAGACTTAATGAAAGAGAATATATATTTAATAGAGTACAACTGCAGGAAAAAAATAAGAAAGGGACATAAAGGAAAAAGTCAGTGATGATGGAGTCACAATGAATGCATTATGTAAAAAAGCAAATGATGTTCTAAGATATATAACTAAGGCAACTGCATTTAACTCAGAGACAATGACTGAATTAGAAAATACTTCATTTGAAATGTTATGGAGACTTTGAATTTGCTTCATAAAGGAAATTAAAATCTTAGACTCTAACTTTGTTTTGGGGGTGACATGTGGAAAAGGCTGAAGAAGCTGTATATAGCTAAGTTCAAAAAGAGGAGAACATTCAGAAGTAACATACAAATATATTTATGTGGCAACCACACAGCAATCTGTGAATGAACTTTGTTTACCTTAGTAAAATTTATGGGCAAGGACTAAACATAAGGAGACTTAGGGTATGAATCCACAAAAGTACTTTGGTGTCTCTGTCCCATTTTGGGGGCACCTAAGTCCTGTGTTTAGGTATCACCATGATCCATAAAACTCTCGCTCGTCTGCGTCCTAACCTATAGGTGCCTAAACTTCTGGGCATGTAGGTGCCCAGGGACATATCTCCTTCCTGAGCATGCCTCATGATGGGTGTCTGGATGCCTAAGCCTCAGAGAAATTCACGTTTGGCAGCCTAAGTTGTGTGTGTGTATAGGGTTAATTCCAGTAGGTGCCCCTGAGCATGCCTACTGAATTGAATCACTCAGGCAAGTTCACACAAAATCATCAGAGGGAGGAGGACCTCTCTTATAACCTTTATGCTCAGTCAGGATGTGGGAGACGCCCATTTCAGGTCCCCCTCTCTTCCAGGGGAGAAGGGATTTGAATGGGGATCTGCCACCTCTCAGGTGAGTGCCGTGGCCACTAGGCTATGGAATAGTCTGACATGGGGCTCCCTCAATCTCTTTTATTGAACTTTTTCCACTTTAATTAAACAATGGGATACTTAAAAATTAATTGGACCAGAGAAAGAGTTAGAATGATTCAATAGTCTAGTGTTTAGGGCACTCACCTGAGAGGTAGCAGATCCCTCTTCAGATCCTTCAGGGGGACATGAATTGGGATCTCCCACATTCTGGGTGAGTACCTTATCCAATAGGCTTAAGGTTTAAGGAAGGTCCCCCAGTTGGTTTGTTTCAGGTCTTGCATGCAACTTAGGCGGCTGCGCACTGATTTCCCCCAGTTTGTGGATCTCTAGCAGAGCAAGGTGCTTTCATGTAGCCCAGACTTAGGTATCTATATCTGAGAGAGGAATAGAGTTTACAGCACACCCATTCTGGTCAGCATCTCCTATTGGCTAGCTTAGGCTTCCAGTCCTAGTGTGCTGGCTTTGTGGACTGCATTCTTATGTATCTGTCTCTCCTCTTTCATTGTATTGGGAGCCTATGCACCTAACTCAGGCTTTGTGGATCAGTGTTAGTCCTGAGATTTCTAGGTGCCACAACACTGAGCATTGCAATGCCCAGGTCCCTGCATGTATCCCAGCTGTGGAGAGTGGATGTTGAGAAGAGATTTTTAATTCAGAGAATAATTGGGATATGGATCGAGTTGATAGAGGCTAGAACTGACGATCAAGGAATTTAATTGTGGAATGGATGAATATCTAGAAACTTGGAGCATTTCTAAATAAACTTGCATATAGGTGGCTGTGATAACACAGCTCACTATAAAAGCATAAAAATATCTGTGCTATCCCTAGAGCTTCATGTTCTTGGATGTTTAGTTCCAGAAGGTGAAGCTTCCTCAGAGAGCTGGTGTACTGCCCCTGAGTCAAATATAAGTTGCCTGCTTACTGGGTTTGACATGAGAGTAGAGGGGCCATATGTATTTATATAATATGCCAAGTGTAGACAAGTCCTTAGTAACTTTATTGGATACCTACAGAGTCAGAGCCTTTGCTTTCCAATCCTTTTCATAATGCTTGTTTTCTTTATTTATATATATAAAAATAAAATAATATTCTTGGCTGCATAGTCACCAGATACCTTGCTAAGACACAACAAGGTGCAGATGAATGCTAGGGTGGGATTATGTTGTATGAAAGAACCCACCTCTGTAATGTGGGATTTAATTTATACAATGGCTTACTGATGATTAAAAAGACATATTACACAATAGTTCAATTTATCCTAAGCAAATGATCAGTGAGGGAAGCAGTGATCTGCTCTGTTTAAGGCTCCCTCTCTGTTGCTTTGCCCCTGAGTCTTCCAAAATATCCTGAGGAAGCAAGATCTGGTTTGGTGATCCCCCAGGCCTCCACAAAAATATAGGCTGGAACAAGGGCCCTGTTTATTCAATACTGAAAGTGCCATTTTCCAGCCATCATCTGATGAGTAATGAAGTGGCTACTGCATTTTTTTTTTTTTTTTTAGATAATACATTTAGATGCAATGCCAATGGAAGGGCTCTGTCATGAGGCAGGGCTTCTCCTCAGCTTGCCAAGGACTCTCTGCTGCCCCCACAGTCTTTTTTAGGCAGTTTTATTGTCCAAACTTAAACAGTTCCTCAGCTCTCCTTTTACATCTCAGACTTTTGCTGTCTCCCCTCCCAGGGGAGTCTGAGGGTCCTGCTTTTTTGTGTTCTGTAGCTTTGTCTCTCACTTGGTCACTCTTTGACCCCTTATAGCTCCAGGTGCAGCCCCATCCCCTAAATTAGCCCAAATGGGAGCACTTGTTCTGGCACAGGGACACTGGACTTCCTTCAGTTTATGGGGCCAGCCACCCTGTGACAGGTCCTTATTGACTTCAATTGAATTTCAGGCTGTCAGCAACTTCCTTCTCATTTTCCCACTCATTCTTGTGTCTTTCAGTTCACTCTTCTGCCCACAGTTTGAAGGAACCGAGGCTGGAAGCAGGGGCTTCAGCTATTCTAAAAATCCTGTTTTTTTTCCTGTTCCTCTTCCTTTCCCTCAGTTTAATTTCTGCTTTCATCTAAATTTCATCTTATTTTAAAAATATGTAATAAAGTGCTGCAAAAGAAAGTTATAGTAAATCAATCTTTGTTGAAATTTAATTCACTGTTTCCTTTAGCAAATATAGTACAGAATGGACTAATTTGGTTTTACATTACTTGTCAATTTTAGTGTGCTTTAAAAACTCTTCTTTTCCTGGCAGGATTTGAAATCTAGCAATCAACGAGATGAAATTGCAGCAGCACGTGCTTCTCTGAAGGAAAATTCGTCTCTTCTACATTCAATTTGTTCAGCTTGTTTGGAACATTCAGATGTTGCATCTCTTATAGCCAGCAAGGACTCAATTTGCAATGAAATACAGAGCGCTCTCAATGTCATTTCTAATGCTTCTCAAGGAATTAGTAATCAAAGGGTTCATCCTACGTCTCATTCAGCTATGCTAGGAAATGCACTTGATGAGCTTGAGGTAGGTATATATGTAAACATGTACCAACACACCGTACACTGGAGAATGAATTAATTTATTTTAAATGAAGGTAGTGCTTGCTAAAGTGACATTGAAAGCATTAGAAACTGAAGTTCTGTTTATTCAGTGTGGACAATATTAATGCAAGCTTTCCCATAAGGTGCATCAACCCTGACCTTGGTGGGACCACTTCCTGCAGATGAGGTGGTGGTTAGGTCTCCAAGCCTGTTTAGTTTTTGGATTCTCAAACACTGCCAAAAAGGGTGCTAATTAGTTCTTGTTGAGTTGCTGATGGAAGGGGTGAACACACATAGGACAGAAACTGGAATAAGCCCATTTTATAAATGCCACTAACCAGTTATCAGGTGAAAACAATTTTGGTTATCACTGACCTAAGCTGGATTTTAACCAGTGTATTGGAATAAAAGATTCTGTCCTAATGCCGTCACATATGATTCACATAATTGAAGTTTAGGATTTGAACAGGGCTGGTGCAACTACTAGGTGGCCGCCTAGGGCGCCAAGTGGTTGGGGGCACCAAAAAGAGCTCCTCAGGGGAGGCGGTGGAGTGGAGGTGAGCTGGAGCAGGGGGACACGGGGAAGGCTGCCCGCAGCAAGTAACGGGGGGGAGGGGGGCGTGCAGGGGAACCGCTCCCCGCCCCAGCTCACCTCCATTCCGCCTTCTCCCCTGAGTATGGCACCCCCGCTCTAATTCTTCTCCCCTCCCAGGCTTGCCGCGCCAAACAGCTGATTGGCGCGGCAAGCCTGGGAGGCGGGAGAAGTGGTGCGGCGCCGGTGTGTTCAGGGGAGAAGGCAGAGCAGAGGTGAGCTGGGGTGGGGAGCTGCCGCAGGGGGAGCTACCTGGGCGGAGGGGGGCAGGGAGCTGCGGCGGGAGGGTGCCGCAGGGTGGAGGGGGGGAGCTGCCGCAGGGGGGGCACCGCAGAGCTGGGAGCTGCCGCAGTGGGGGTTCCCTGGCTCTTCTCCATGGCCCCCGCCTCTGCTCCGCCCCAACCCTGCCTCTTCCCACCCCCGCTCCACCCCAGTCCCGCCCACGCTCCCCTGAAGACTGCAGCCAGGCCCGACCTTGTACTCACCGCATGATAAGTGGAGCGACCCAGCCCCAGCCTGTTCCACTCCCCCGGCTCCCAGGGGGGGGCCCCGGGCCCCCGGGGGGGGGGGGGGGGGGGAGGCGGCTGGCTATTTCCTGCAGGAAGTGGAGTTACCCAGCCCCAGCCTGCTCCGCTCCCTTGACTCCCAGGCTTTTGGGGGGGGGAACTGCCCCCCCACCCGCCCCCGCACTCGCCGGCGGTGCGGCTGGGAGCCAGGGGAGCGGAGCAGGCTGGGTCTGGGTCACTCCATTTCCTGCAGGAAGTGGCCAGCCCCTTCTCCCCCGTCCTCCACGGAGACCTGGGGCCAGCGCCCCCCTCCCATAGAGGCCCGCAGGGGGAGGCTGCATAGGGCACCAAAATAGCTAGGGATGGTCCTGGCTCCCCAGACCGGAGGGGGGGGCGCAAGGTCGAAGTTTCGCCTAGGGCGCAAAATATCCTTGCACCAGCCCTGGATTTGAATTATGCTCTTTTTCTGTCAACGTCATTTAATGAACAGTGACAAAGTAGTTAAATTAATATCTTTTATTGGACCAACTTCTGTTGGTGAAAGAGACATGCTTTTGAGCCACACAGAGCTCTTCTTCAGATCATCCTGGGACCAACACAGCTACAATGACTCTGCAAACTGTTTAATGAACAGACATAATGTGATTCATATGGTCAGACAAAAATTGTGTTTCTGTTTTCAGCAGTTAAGAATATATTTGAGGAAAGTCCCATCTTTCTCTTCTCCCAAACAAGTCTTAATCATCTGAGTAAGGTTTCCCCTTTGCATGTCTGGCTCTGACCTGATCTGTTTGATGTTAGGAGACCAGAGTTCTAGTTCTGGCTTTGCCATTGGTCTGCTGATTGATGTTGGACAAGTCCCTTCTCCTCTTTGTGCCTCAGTATACCTAAATTGGGCATGATGATACTGACCTCCTTTGTAAAGCACTTTGAGATCTACTGATGAAAATGCTATATAAGAGCAAGGTATAATAGTAATAATGTTGTTAGAATTCCTTCTGGTGCTTGAATTTACCCTCTGCACACACTTTCCCTCTAGTAAAGAGTCACTAGCTCTGCATTATGAGCCTGATCCTGAAAGGTGCCCTCACTTCCCATAATGTTAACAGGGGTGCTCCAACTTGCACAGTTTGGCTCTAATTCTGCAGCCAGAATGACAATGTTCTGTGTTGTTTTGTTATCAGGAGATAGGGATGACTTCTGAATGGGTGACAGACCCTTCCTGTCTAACACTGAAGTATCCCAGCACCACTGTACGTCTGAATTCAGCTGGTCTGGTGAGCTGCATTTGAGAGATGCTGCATAACATAAGATAATGGCTTTAATTGTAGAGGCAACAGAATGATCTGACTAATAATGTCAGTAGGTGCCATTGAACCATGCAGTATGTCTTGGAAATAATTGCTCCCCCTTTAGCATTTCTGTACTGGGGAAATTTTAAAAAATATTCCCACCATTATTACTAAATCCTTGTGTATCAAGAATTCCACAATAAACTCCATAGAACTCCAATGACATTCATAATTAAACATAGACTAGTAATGTTTAATTCTTAATAATTACTAGGGTTGTCAAGTGATTAAAAAATTGATAAAAGTGATAAAAATTATTAATTAATTAATTGTGCTGTTAAACAACAATAGAATACCATTTATTTTAAATATTTTTGGATATTTACAACATTTTCAAGTATATTAATTTCAGTTACAACACAGAATACATAGTGTACAGTGCTCACTTTATATTTATTTTTTTACAAATTTGCAGTGCAGTGTAAAAAAACAAAAACATGTATTTTTCAATTCAACTCATACAAGTACTTTAGTGCAATCTTTTTATCATGAAAATTGATCTTACAAATGTAGAATTATGTACAAAAACCCCTGCATTTAAAAATAAAACAATATAAAACTTTAGTGCTTACAAGTCCACTCAGTCCTACATCTTGATCAGCCAATCACTCAGATAAACAAGGTTGGTTACAATTTGCAGGATGCTGCCTGCTTCTTGTTTACAGTGTCACCTGAAAATGAGAACAGGCATTTGCATGGCACTATTGTGGCTGACATTGCAAGATATTTACGTGCCAGATGGGCTAAAGATTCATATGTCCCTTCATGCTTCAACCACCATTCCAGAGGACATGCGTCCATGCTGATGATGGGTTCTGCTCGATAATGATCCAAAGCAGTGTGGACTGACGTTTGTTCATTTTCATTTTCATTATCTGAGTCAGATGCCACCAGCAGATGGTTGATTTTCTTTTTTGATGATTCGGGTTCTGTAGTTTCTGCATCAGAGTGTTGCTCTTTTAAGACTTCTGAAAGCATGCACCACACCTCGTCCCTCTCAGATTTTGGATGGCACTTCAGATTCTTAAACCCTGAGTCGAGTGCTGTAGCTATTTTTAGAAATCTCACATTGGTACCTTCTTTGCGTTTTGTTAAATCTGCTGTGAAAGTGTTCTTAAAACAAACATGTGCTGGGTCATCATCCAAGACTGCTATAACATGAAATATATACAGAATGCAAGTAAAACAGAGTAGGAGACATACAATTATCCTTCCAAGGAATACAGTCACAAATTTAATTGACAAATTATTTTTTTAACGAGGATCAGTATGGAAGCATGTCCTCTGGAATGGTGACCGAAACATGAAGGGGCATACAGATGTTTAGCATATCTGGCATTTAAATACCTTGCAACACCAGCTACAAGAGTGCCATGTAAATGCTTATTCTCACTTTCAGGTGACATTGTAAGTAAGAAGCAGGGAGCAGTATCTCCCATCAATGTAAACAAACTTGTTTGTCTTAGCAATTTGCAGAATAAGAAGTAGGACTGAGTGGACTTGTAGGCTCTAAAGTTTTACATAGATTTGTTTTTGAGTGCAGTTATATAACCAAAAAAAATCTGCATTTGTAAGTTTCACTATAAAGAGATTGCACTTCAGTAATGGTATGAGATGAATTGAAAAATACTTTTTCTTTTGTTTATAATTTTTACATTGCATATATTTGTAATAAAAAATAATATAAAGTGAGCACTGTGAACTTTGTACTCTGTGTTGTAATTGAAATCAATATTGAAAATATAGAAGAACATCCAAAAATATTGAATAAATTTCAATTGGTATTCTATTGTTGTAAATGCGATTAATAGTGATTAATTTTTCTGAGTTAATTGCATGAGATAACTGTGATTAATTGACAGCCCTAATAATTACATGTTGAAAACTGTATTAAAAGAACATGCAGGGCCAGATTCTTCAATGCCTTCTCAGGGCCTTTCCATCACCAGAGTGTAGGGGAGCTCACAGCTGTTGCAGAGCCACTATGTCTGTTTCCTGAGCCAACCTAGTCACCCACCACCTGGTCTCAGCATATAGGGTGTGTCCAGAGTGCAATGCAACTGGGATGGAGTCTCTTAGAAACCACACACAGGTGGCAAAAATTAGAGAAGCCCAAAGGCTGCTTGAATGTACACCAGGGCTCAGGATTGCACAAATTTGCTCAGAACCTCAGGGTGCTGTAGCCAGCTTTCACATTGCTCCAATCTTTCTTTTGCATGGAGCAGAAGCTCAATGAAGCAGAGAATTTGGGCCTAACCATCCAATTTAAATACTCATTTTCTTTTTAAACTTGTTTTGCTCACTGCATTAATTCAGTAGCAGAAAAAGACTTTCAGGCAAGACACATTAGCAAATCTGTACTGTAGCTGCTCAATCTGTCTACTTTTGGAGGTTCTGGTTTGTTTATGTTGACTCTTCTACCTGCCACTACCTCTGAATTGATCAAGGTAAAAACAGTCCATTATGTATCCTTTGTCTTACACCTGCCTGGGAAATATTGCCTGTTCTTTTGAGCTTCTCTACACTGTTGAAGAAAGCATACATATCTGTTTAAATTATTGGAAGAATTAAAACCACAACCAGAATCCTTTTGCTTGAGTCACTTCTTTTGTTTAGTATCAGGGGGTAGATGTGTTAGTCTGTATCCACAAAAACAACAAGGAGTCCGGTGGCACTTTAGAGACTAACCGATTTATTTGGACATAAGCTTTCATGGGTAAAAAACCTCACTTCTTCAGATGCATCCCAATATTTAAATTCTTGATTTATAAGTGAATGTTGTAGCCATTCATTCAAGTATGATACGGATCATCAGATCATTTAGATATCATTACATAACCGGAACTTAAGAGGTCTGCTATGAGAAGGAATCCCTTCTGTTTCCCCCATACTTCGAAGTTGCTTCTCTATGAGCATTTGGCTCTATTGGTTTACTCTGAGTATGTTGTCAGGCCATTCTGCAGCTTAGCCTCTGTCAGTGCACTGGAGAAAGTAGCAATGCCAGCAGTAGCAATGTTTTCTCTGTGTCAAGCCATCCCACGTCTGAAGCCCATTTAGGAGTCAGGATGTTTTCGGAGGAGAGATACACCTCTACCCCGATATAACGCTGTCCTCGGGAGCCAAAAAATCTTACCACGTTTTAGGGGAAACTGCGTTATATCAAACTTGCTTTGATCCACCGGAGTACGCATCCCCATCCCCCTGGAGCACTGCTTTACCGCATTATATCTGAATTCGTATTATATCGGGTCATGTTATATTGGGGTAGAGGTGTATTGCAGTTGGCAGGCAAACACCTGGAACCAGTATCTGCAAACCACTCCATGGGGTGGTA
The DNA here is from genome assembly GCF_013100865.1 of Trachemys scripta elegans. Taxonomy (NCBI): domain Eukaryota; kingdom Metazoa; phylum Chordata; order Testudines; family Emydidae; genus Trachemys; species Trachemys scripta. Next base: position 81,693,427 of record NC_048304.1, on the reverse strand, counting down.
CCTCTCTGAAACTGTTTAGTTTCAGTGATTGACTTTAATCACCTCCCAGCGTATTTAATTCCTGTGGGAGCTGTGGTAACCCCTCCTGCATGGAGTAGAACACAATCACACACAGCATAATACAATATGGTCCCTAAATACATTGCGTGCGATTGTATTATCTGTCACTGTGGGCACCCAACATTCCCCTAAAGACAGTAGGAAATGTGGGTGCTTATTACTCCTGAAAATCAGGTCATTTTTATTTAAGTGCCTTGGTTTAGGCACTAAAGTTTGAAAAATATTTACAACATTACTTATTATAATTAAGAAAATGATCAAATAGCATAGAAGCAGTATTGTCAGAAGTGCCATGTCATAAACTCTATATTGCAAAGAATTAACTAGACCTCCCTTGACTATATCACACTACCTTTTTTCATAAATACAAAAATACTTCTCTAGTTTAAACACCTTTGCCTTCTTGAGGCCTATGTGGAATTGTATATTTGCATGCACAAACAATATAAGGAAACTGCAGCACTCAACGAGATTAGTTTCTATTTTTGACTTTTTGTCATCTTTTGGCTATGGTGGTGCTCACTGTTATCCATGCTTAGAAGAGCCATAATGCACTTAGCTGAATAAACGCTTTGAATACTTAGGATACTTGACAACTACTTTGTCTTGACCACATTTCTGGATTCTGTATTTAAAGGTTAATTTTATACAATACCTCCTTACAGCTCTTTTGGTAAGCAGTAGCTTTTATCAAAAGTTAGTTTAGACTTATTAACTTTCAGGGAAATATGTTTTTGTAAATTTAGAGATAGATATATTAAGTAGACCAATATGCCATAGTCTCTCTGAACTGTTATTTCAGTGTTACTGGACCCGGCTGTACTGCTTTAAAATTACTATATCAAGTTATAGTGATAATATAGTATTTACCTCTCAATAGCGCAAAAGAGCAAAAGTACAGAAACAAAAGAAGAGGACACAAAAAAAGATTTAGCAGAAATTCCTCACCAGCAAGTGCTTTCTCCTGCGTCCTCCTCCAAATGTATCATAATCTAGTGAACTGGCATATGCTAGTTTTGCAGATAGATCATCATCATCAATTCATTGTGGCTGTATTTATGAGCAAGCACCTATATGTTGGTGGGGATCACAGCAGTTTCACTTCACAGAGAGAAAGTAACAGACTGAAAACTCAGACCAGAACTAGTAAATTATTACTCATTATTCTTATTGACAAGAATAACTCCATCTGACTGGCAAATTGTTAATAGGATTGTGAAGTTTTCTCATCAAAAATAGTACTAGCTAATGTGGCGAAGTCTCCCATGGCTTCTGAAAAGTAATCATCCCCTGTCCCACGTACCCACATATTATATACACTTCTTTACCCATGTACATTAACATGCAGCTTTTGCTAGTTGTAATATTTACTATTTTCCATTTGACGTGTGGCATAATCAAACCCTCAGGTTTGACACAGCTCAAGATGCTTGGCAAGAAGTAGAAAGGTTTGAGTTTCCACTTGCTTAAAGTTCTTTAGTGTTTTCATGGCAAGTAAGGTAGCTATTTGTTCAGAGGGCTTAATGATTTATTACAAAATTTGGAACAGTTCTACTGTTCAACATTTAGTTGGAGAGTTCTTGATTTAGTTCTGTTGAAAAATTTTCTAGACAATATCGGAGGCCGTGACTGAAGTCTCTGGGTGAAATTCTGGCCCAATGAAGTTAATGGGAGTTTTTCCATTGATTTTAGTGGAGTCACAATTTCAGCGCCATGTGCCCATTCCATTGTAAAGGTGTCGTGGGAAAGAGCAGGTGCAGTATTGAGGAGACTGGGGCATCCACTGAGAATAGTCCAGGAGACTTGACACTATTGTGTAAAAGAAAAATAAAGTGCCAGTGAAATTATTCACATTAGAGAAACTCTAAAATATCAAAATGGCAGATTAAGTTCACCCTCCAAAATACAAAATACAGTACATAATACAAACAGAGCTTCACCCATCAAATAACTAGCTTAATAGTTTGCAGGCCAGACGTCTTCCTATTTGCTTTCTGTATCCACATGGGAAGAGGGGAAAAGCTTTGTTATTTAAAGGCACCCATTGTCCCAGCCATGCAGTAAGAAAGACAATACACCAGGGATATGGTTTAATTAGATTTATTAGCTTTATTAACTCACCTGGGTAATATTAGGTAATAAGTTGTACAGTGCAGGTCTAGTCGTTCCTTAATTGTTTCCACCTATTTGGGAAGGCTGCCTTCAGCCCTCCCCTTCCAGTTCCAGCCAGTTGTTGGGTTCCTACTGCCCTCCTCTTGTTTGAGGGATAAGGGGAGATGGGGTGGAGGAACTTATCTCCCTGCAATATCAGACATAGGGAGCCACAATCATGCTTCCTTAGGGGATGCCTTCCCCAAAGTCTTCTTGCAATTCTGGTTTATCAGGGAACCAAATCCTCTGTGGTTTGAGTACCTGCCCTGGACACCTGCTAAAAGAAGGTCCCAACAATTAGCTTGGCTGACTTGAAGGAGCCACTAAACCTTTTCTTCCCACTGTCCACACAAAGCCCCCTGCATTCAAGGTTTCTTACTCTCCCCCTTAATGTAGATCACTTCACCAATAGTTTGCAGGCCAGAGGTCTTCCTATTTGCTAGCTATACCTCCATGGGAAGGGAGAAAAGCTTTATTTAAAGGCACCAGACCTTTTTCTCACTCTCACAGTAGATCACTGTGTTCCAGGGCTAGTCAATCTTATTGACTTCTCTAATACTTAGCTCAATTAGAAAACAAGAGAGGAGTGTTGGATTCCACAAATCTACCAATCCCTAGTAGAGGGGAGGTATGGGCTTCTCCTATTCTCACTTCCTAAGGGGGGCTAAAGCAGTGTTTCCCAACCTGGAAGGAAGGCTCCCAGACTAATGAAGGTAGGGTTCTCTGAATTATTCAAAAGGTAGTGCAAATGTTGCACTAGCAAAATGGCTATTTGTATTTCACAATTGAATGGTTCAGTATATATTAGTTGGAAATCAACAATTTGTTATAAGTGAATTACCTCTATATAATAAATCAGTAAATATTTAAACATTATTTACTAATTGTGTATGCAATTTGCAAAACCCCTATTAGTATGCTAGTTATCAAAGTATAAGCTTTTTCCTTTCTCTCTCATGCTGTGGTGGGCATTGCCTACATAAGCAATCAGAGTAATTATAACCTAGGTAAGGCAGTGATTAAACATCTGTGATGCAGAAAAACATAGATCTCACTTCTGAAAACTGTCTAGGTGCTGCTTTTTAAATTTTTCATTCACACGGTCTGTAGGGGTAACTGCTGAAAGGTTAGTTTTCCCAGCATTTTAGGGTCCCTCATGACACTTCTTACCATATAAATTCAATTAGTTATAGTACATTTCCTCAATTTCCTCAAAAGTAGAATGATACTTAACTGTTGTCACTGCGTTAAATATAGCTGATTTTTGATGAATCATAGAATCGTAGGACTGGAAGGGGCCTCGAGAGGTCTTCTAGTCCATTTCTCTGCACTCAAAGAAGGACTAAGTATTATCTAGACCATCCCTGACAGGTGTATGTCTAACCAGCTCTTAAAAATCTCCAATAATGGAGGTTCCACAACCTCCCTAGACAATTTATTCCATTGCTTAACCACCCTGACAGGAAGTTTTTCCTGATGTCCAACCTTAACTGCCCTTGCTCAGTTTAAGCCCTCAGAGATTAAGGATAACAATTGTTCTCCCTTGTCCTTGTAACAACCTTTTATGTACTTGAAAACTGTTATCATGTCCCCCGTCAGTCTTCTCTTCTCCAGACTCGGTCTTCCCTCATAGGCCATGTTTTCTAGACCTTGAATAATTTTTGTTGTTCTCCTCTGGACTTTCTCCAATTTGTCCACAACTTTCCTGAAATGTGGCATCCAGAACTGGACATAGTACTCCAGTTGAGGCCTAATCAGTGTGGAAGAATTACTTCTCATGTCTTGCATACGACACTCCTACTAATACATCCCAGAATTATGTTTGCTTTTTTTTGCCACAGTGTTGCATTGTTGAGTCATATTTAGCTTGTTTTCATCCACTGTGATCTCCAGATCCCTTTCCACAGTACTCCTTCCTAGGCAGTCATTTTCCATTTTGTATGTGTGCTCTTGTTCATGATATAATTTCTTTCTAAAGCTGCAGGAATTTCCTTTCATAGAATAATGCTGACGACATTAATATTTTATGCATATTCCAAACTATAAACACCCACTTCTACATTGGAGTTGGGAGAGCTTGGCACAGGAGCAAACAGCAAATTGTTAAGAGTCGTGGGAGAAAATGCAGAGAGTAGCTCAGAAGTACTGGACATCCCCATGGAGGTCAAGCCCCTACATGTTCCCCAAGATGCATGTTCTTGAGAATTTTTTTTTCTGTAGGGCTCTGTGCTTTTTCATAGTTGAGATGTTTGTGACAAAAGCTGGGATTTAAAGAGGTTATTTTCAAGATCAGAATCTTCATGGGTTTTAGCATTCCACTTTGCTGTCTTGGTCTACTGCCAATGTGGTGTGCTGCGTTCCCACTTTGGATTGCAGCAAAGATGCTGACTGGCAATTCGGATTGTCTGTTAGAGTGGTCTGGGGCGTTTGTGAGGTTAGGGGAGGTTTTTTCCTCTTTAAGAAGTTTCTGTAGTTTATAAAAGTTATAAAACTCTTGTGTTCATGTGGGTATGACTGAGTGAGTAAATGGATACAAATGTAGTATGATTGATTCTCATCTTTGTTCTCCTCCCCCACCTTTGTCTGGTTATGTTTCAGCATTTTGCTGATCTAGTTCCTTTTCACTTTCATTGGGAATTAAATGAGTTCCAGAAGCGTGGAGTGCTGATACCTGGTAATTAGTTGAGATTGCCATGACAATTAGCCTGGATAAGTAGAAACTAATTGTCTTGATTTGACCCTGAAAAACCAGGTGAGGCTTGGTGAGGAAAGCACTGTCTGGTCCAATCAGGACAGGGGAAAGGACATATAAAAACAGCTTTCCTGAGTTTGTTAAATCAGGTGGTTATGAAAGAGTGGGAGCCTTATGTGCTAGTAAGGCTGAAATCTGTGAATTAGAGCTGTTAACTTATCAACTCAAACCAAGATGGTCAGACTGGGAAGCTGAGAACAGTGTACTAGAATTGCTATGCAGTCAATTTAAATGCTGAAAGCTACAGATATACTGGATGTGGATGCTAGATGAATTAAACCTCATGTGCCTAGACTGAACCAGGCAAGATGCTGAAACCTTTCGTGTGAAACCTGATTTTTTTTAAAGGCTTTGGGAATATCCTTTCCTAGATCATGGAAGGATGAATACATTTTTTTTTAAATTTAACCCTCAAGAAATAAAGCACCTGTGACTTTTTGTTTTAGTAAAGCTAGGCTCATAGACTCATAGACTCATAGACTTTAAGGTCAGAAGGGACCATTATGATCATCTGGTCTGACCCCCTGCATGCTGCAGGCCACAAGACCCTTCCCTGGACTCTGTTGTTGAAGTCCCCAATCCTGTGTTTTAGTGACTTCAATCGGCAGAGACCCTCCTGCTAGTGATCCCTGCCCCATGCTGCGGAGGAAGGCGAAAAACCTCCAGAGGCTCAGCCAATCTACCCTGGAGGAAAATTTCTTCCCGACCCCAAATATGGCGATCAATAAGACCCCGAGCATGTAGGCAAGAGTCTCTAGCCTGACCCTTGTTGGCCATTATACTATTTACGTACCATTGCTTGGTTTTTCTTGGCTACTATGTTTTACCATTAAACCATTCCCTCCATAAACTTATCTAACTTAATCTTAAAACCAGACAGGTCCGTCGCCCCCACCGTTTCCCTCGGAAGGCCGTTCCAATATTTCACCCCTCTGACGGTTAGAAACCTTCGTCTAATTTCAAGCCTGAACTTCCCCACGGCCAGTTTATATCCATTCGTTCTCGTGTCCACATTAGTACTAAGCTGGAATAATTCCTCTCCCTCCCTTGTATTTATCCCTCTAATATATTTAAAGATAGCAATCATATCCCCCCTCAGCTTTCGCTTTGTCAGACTAAACAACCCAAGCTCCTCTAGTCTCTTTTCATACGACAGGTTTTCCATTCCTCTGATCATCCTAGTCGCCCTTCTCTGCACCCGTTCCAGTTTGAGTTCATCTTTTTTAAACATGGGAGACCAGAACTGCACACAGTACTCCAAATGAGGTCTCACCAGCGCCTTATACAACGGAAGCAGGACCTCCTTATCCCTACTTAGGCCTACTGCTCAAGAGGTGCCTGTGATAGACTGCTACGGCAGTAATAACATATGGAAGAGTGTAGGAAGAGAGGTCTAGGAATGAGAGACAAGGGGAAAAATCAAAGATGTATTTTAGTAAGGTATAGTTTTATCAAATTTATCATGACTAATTTTTTCCTAACATTTCAGAACATGTTCATTCTTACTATTGCCTTTTTAAACATGCTTAGAATTTTTACTAAAATGAAAAATGAGATTTTTGTTTTTCTTCCTCTTTCTTAAGTCATTAAAATTTCTGGAGGCATTTAACCTATTCTTTCCAAAGGAATTTCCTTCAGTATAGGACAAACATAGAAGTTTGAAGTCCAAATGGTGGATTTTGACATTTCTGAGATTCTGGAAAGAGTATTTTAAGAAGAAGAGTATGCAACCTTATCTATAGGAGGTGATATCATTTGCCCACTGTAACTACAATCAGCAAATGAGACTCTATCATAACTGTTACAATGTATGTTTGTCTCTTGGCTGTTGCTTACTGAGCTCATGATCTCTTTAAAATCCAGTGTTGTGAGGTACTGATTTTTCATCCTTACAGCACTTTGCAAATGATTGAGTATTGCAGACATATGGAATTAGGATAAGTTTAAGCTGTCTGAGATCTGTTAATATTTTGAAGTTTGTGTGAATTTAACATCTGCAGGATCAACATTTTCAATATGTATCTCTTTAGTTTTGTTTTCTCTTTTAATTAGGAAATAATTAAGGGCTGCAGTAAGGATTATAACTTGAGAAGAAAATTAGCTTGTTAGAAATATTTTTGGCCATTGGATACACAACACTGGTCTTCCCTCATCATTAGAATATTGCGTCTTATGCTTTACCACATATTTGTACAGACATTCCTGTCCATATTATTATGTATATTTAAACAGAAGGACATTGGTTTTAAAAATCAACTAAAGTTACATAGTTCGCACTTTCCAAGTTAACTGATGGTTGCCTCTATTGGATGCATATAAAACCTACTGAAATCATCTCATCCATCATTGTATCCTGTCACCTACTGAAACAAATTGTTAAATCTAGCTTCAGATGTTATAACTTTCTAGGCTCTAGTCTCAGAAACTATACAATAGCAGTAACCACTTTTTGACAGTTTTGAATATGTGGTCTTCACTTCAACTGTTGCAAATATTGATAGTCTAATAGTGATAGTCTTTCCAAACATTAAAATCAACTGTCAGAATTTCCGTGTGTGTGTGTGTGTGTGTGTGTGTATGTGTGTGTGTGTGTGTTTGGGGGATAATGGTTCTCTGAAATTTTTTGAAGCTTCTGTGATGATATCATGGGAGGGAGAGGTGAGGAAAAGAGCTCCTCTGTTGCTCAAATATACAAGAGTGCAAGTTAGCTTTGATCTGCCTCTGTATACACACCCTACCTCTGGTTCTGATCTGTGCAACCTAGCACCCTTAAAATGAACAGGACACCAATGAAGATGTGAGGACTTGGGGTGATGTGCTCTCATTTCCAGGTGGAGAGCAGAACATAAACTACATACCAAGGCTCTGAAAAGTGCAGCCCCTAGGACTGTTTTAAACAAGTTATTTTATGTATTGAGGTTATGGAGGGGTCATGCTCAGTAAATTTCATATCTGCTAATGAATAATAAGGGATAAAGCTGAATTGACACAAGTCCATGAGCGTTCTCGAGCAAATTGAGAGTACTAGAGCATGATATTTGAGCTTGAGGTTTATTGCTTAAAGCATATTTGGAATATTACACTATTTCTATGCTGTGGGAAATGTGAGTTGAATGCTCACTTTAGTGCAGTGAGAAGAGGAAGACCTAAACTGGTCAGAATTCCAGTGTAGATCAAAAATACATTTGTTTTTAAGGTGATCTGCAAAACAGTTTTTAAAAATATTATACTGGTAGTCTTTTAAAAGTTGCATAAAGAGGGCCTAGTGGTTTTTTTTCTTGCTCTCCCCATCCCTTATAAATATTTGGAAAATTAAGTCTAGCTTTCCCTGGTTTTGCTAGAGGATCTCCTAGTTTTCTAAAAGTAGCTCAGCATTCCTATGTTTTCAATGAATATGAGAATTGGTAACAGACTTCCTTTCTCTAAATCATTCATTAGTTATTGAAGTTAGGTGTTTTTAATCTTGTGATGCCATCACATCACTATTTCTCCACTCTTAGAATTCTCCAGTCAAGACGACATGAATTTCTAATGTAAAACATAAGCAGAAAAAATGACAATCTTCCATGACTTTGTTAAATATCAAAAAGAAGCCCAATTACACTGCTCTGCAGCCAAAATGACTGGGTTTGGACAGTACTTGCTTTTTAGGCAAAACAATGAATGATGCAATCTGAAGCTGGTATTGTGTCATACATGATATGAATTGCATCATGTTATTCCTAGAAGTCATGGATGATGCAATCATAACGAAGCTTACATCACTCTGCTGAACAAATTGTCCTAGATCATCTCTAGAAATCATACAGTCTCGTGCTCTTATTTGTCAGTGTTTGATTTTGCACAGGGACACATTTCTGTTTAGCCAAAGTGAGCAGAGATGCCTCGTACTTGTGTGAACAGTGCAGATAACTTCTGCTATGTTTGTGGTGAAGTGACTTTTGCATCACAAAAGCGCAGTATAACCACTAAGGTTAAGAAAGCCTATCACCTTTATTTTGGCTGCAAAATTGGAGATCAGGACAAGAGGTGGGCCCCCCCCACATATGCTGCAACACTTGTGCAACAAATCTTCGCCAGTGGTTGAACAGGAAAAGGAAATCTATGCCTTTTGCAGTGCCAATGATTTGGAGAGAGCCAACAGATCATACCAGCAATTGTTACTTCTGCATGGTGCCTCCAGTTGGGAAAGGTGTGTCAAAGAAGAAAAAGTGGACTGTGCATTATCCAAACCTTCCATGAGCTATACGCCCAGTACCCCACGGAGAAGGAGTGCCGGTTCCTGATGCACCAGAATCATTCTCACTTGAGTCAGACGAGGAAGAGGATGAAACTTCTGGTCCTGAATCATCAATGTCACAGGACCCACATTTTCTCCCATCCCCCTCCTCTAAACCACACCTCATAACACAAGGTGAACTGAATGACCTGTTCAGGGATTTGGAACTACCCAAGAGTAAGGCAGAGCTGTTGGGCTCCAGACTACAGCAGTGGAATCTCCTGGCAGGTGATGTTAGGGTTTCCGTGACTGTCAAAAGGATCTTGTCCCATTCTTCTTCATGGAAAGTGATCTTGTAGCCTGCAACAACATCGATGGTGTGATGGCAGCCCTCAACATCGTTCACGATCCAGATGAGTGGAGACTGTTCATTGATTCATCGAAGACGAGTCTTAAAGCTGTTTTACTGCATAATGGCAATGTTTTGCCATCAATTCCAGTTGGTCATGCAGTCCATATGAAGGAAACCTATGACAACATGAAACAACTTTTGAGGTGCATAAACTATGACCAACATCAGTGGCAGCTTTGTGGCGATTTGAAGGTTGTTGCTCTCTTGCTTGGTCTGCAGACTGGATACACAAAGTACTGCTGTTTTCTCTGCGAATGGGATAGTCGTGCAAGAGATTCCCACTACATCAAGAAAGATTGGCCACTCCGACAGTCATTGGAGCCTGGGAGGAAAAGTGTTCAGCATCCACCACTTGTTGAATCAAGGAAGATTTTGTTACCATTCTTACACATCAAGCTGGGTCTGATGAAGAACTTTGTCAAGGCCATTGACAAAACACAAGCAGCTTTCAAGTACCTCCGTGGAAAATTTCCAAGGTTAAGTGAAGCTAAGATAAAGGAAGGTGTCTTTGTTGTCCTAAGATTCGTGAACTTCTTCAAGATGATGCATTTGACCATGCTCTGCATGGCAAGGAAAAGACGGCATGGAAAGCCTTCCAGTTAGTGGCAATAAATTTTCTCAGAAACAACAAGGCAGACAACTACAGATTGTTGGTGGAAAACCTCCTCAAGGCATACAAAAGCCTTGGTTGCAACATGTCACTAAAGATACACTTTTTGCACACTCATCTAGATTTTTTTTCCACCGAACTGCGGAGCAGTGAGCGACGAGCACGGCGAGCGATTTCACCAGGACATTGCAACAATGGAGAAACGCTATCAGGGCAAATGGAGCCCATCAATGCTTGCAGACTATTGCTGGACAGTGACAAGAGATGCTCCATTTAATGAATACAGGAGACAAGCCAAGAAGCGCCGAGTAGACACTGAATAGGACTAAACTATGTACAGAATAGTTTTTTGCCTTTTGTGTCATAATAAATTTTATTTATATAACCCTTTTGCTGATTTTTAAAGTGTTACATAAACAGGACAGGTGAAATATTATCATGTAAAGCAACCATAAACACATGAAAAGACCTAGGTTTACAATTTATGATTAAAACTCTACTATCTACACAATATACATAGACATAAAATGTAAAAACTTAAATATCTTAGAAACAGTAGCCAATCAGTTGTTTTAATTGTCATATTTGAATTCAGCACATCAAAATACATAATAAATAGCACATTTTATCTCTGAAGCAGACGACTTCTCAAAAATTGTAGACCAGTGTTATCTTTCCCTTTTTATAGGTCACCTTTAAAAGTCTGTAAAAAGTGGACTGACTCATGTTGGATAAGTACAGGTAATGACTTCCCCTTTCAAACACCAAATTTGATTAAGAAGCTCAAGCTCTTAGTAGGGGTCTGGACTTAATTTCCTTGATTTGGGCTGGAGACCAATTTTACTTACCTTGGCTTCAGCCTCTACTCTTCTCTAGGTTTTTTTTTTTTTATAGTAGTTCTTTTGTTTTAAACATGTACTCAATTTAGCCTTTGCTGGTAAGAGGCTACCAGCATCCCAAAAAGACTAATGTTGAACAAAAATTAGGACTAATAATAGAGGCTAATATTTTGCAGTTTGCCCATTCAGCCTCTTGAAGTGGCAATGCTGCATTTTTGCCCTCACAGAATCACAGAAATGTAGGGCTGGAAATGACCTTAAGAGGTCCTCAAGTTGACCCTTAGCACTGAGACAGAACAAGTGTACTAGACTATCCCTGACAGGTATTTGTCTAACCTGTTTTTAAAAATATCAAATGAAGGGGATTCTGCAATCAACCTTGGAAGCCAGTTCCAGTGCTTAACTATCTTTATAGTTAAAAATTTTTCCTAATATCAAACCTAAATCTACCTTGCTCGTTACTTCTTGTCTTACCTTCATTGGACATGAAGAACAATTGATCACAGTCCTCTTAATAACAGCCCTTGACGTATTTGAAGATTTATCGGGATTCCCTTCCCAAGTCATCTTTTTTCCTGGCTAAATGTGCATAGGTTTTTTTAACCTTTCCTCATAAACCAGGTTTTTCTAAACCTGATAATTTTTGGTGCTCTCATCTGGACTCTCTCTCCAATTTGTCCACATCTTTCCTAAAGTGTGGTGTCCAGAATTGGACACAATACTCCAGCTGATGCCTCACCAGTGCTGAGTGGAGCAGGAGGACTACCTCTTGTGTCTTGCATTCAGTGTTCCTATTTATATGCCTCAGAGTGATATTAGCCTTTTTTGCAACTGCATCATATTTTTTGACTCATTCAATTTCTGATCCACTAAAACCCCAAGATCCTTTTCAGAAATACTACTGCCTAGCTGTTTATTATCCATTTTGTAGTTGTTCATTTGATTTTTTTTCCTTCCTAAGCATAGTAGTTTGCACTTGTCTTTATTGAATTTCATCTTGGTGATTTCAGATCAAATATCCAATTTGTCAAGGTCATTTTTAATTCTAATGCTGTCTTCCAAAGTGCTAGCAAACCCTCCCTGTTTGTTATTATCTGCACATTTTATAAGCATACTCTCCACTCTATTTTCCAAGTCATTAATGAAAATATTGAATAGCATTGAACCCCAGATTAACCCCTTCACGACCCCCGTAGGCACTCTTCTTTCCTATCCCCCCTTTGATAGCAAACCATTGGTAACTACTCTTTGAATATGGTCTTTCAGCAAGTTGTGCATCCATCTTGTCTAGACCACGTTTTCCTAATTTGCTTATGTCAAAAGCATTACTAAAATCCAGATATATTACGTCAGTAGACTAGTAACCTGTGTTCTAAAATCAGCAGAATCCATTCACATAATCCAAGATGGCATCTTTCAACTGTGGGCAAGCACTGCTGGCTTCTTTTTTGTATTCAGAGGAGACCCAGATCTCTGAGAGTGCAGTCGTGGGAGGTTTTGAACATCCCCAGGCTTTAAAATGAAAAACAATCCACTAATATAAAATCTTGTGTCCAGGAAAAAAATATTGTAGAAGGATACTAAGTATTAAATAATAGTATTAAAATTACTTATAGTGCCATAAACGTACACAAGCAATTTCTAGCTTTTGAGAGTTTACAATCTAAAGTAGACAAGACAAACACATCATGTGAAGGAACAGTTCAGGAAAAGGGAGGGTAAGGAAATGGAAGACTTATGGCCCTACAAAAAGGAGTTTCAGGGAAGGAATTGAAGGGAAAGAGGAGTTAGGTAGACAAAGGGTGAAATTCTGCTGCATTTAAGTCAATGGCAAAACTTCCAGAGGAAGGATGATCTAGTGGTTAGGGCTTGGCATGAGACTTAGGAGGCTGGATTCAGTACCCTGCCTGGCTACAGACTTCCAATGTGGCCTTGGGCAAGACACTTAGTCTCTCTCTGCCACAGCTTCCCATTTGTAAAATGGGATTTTTAGCACTTCCTTACCTCACAGAGGTTTGTATGAATGCGTTAAGTATTGTGTGTGATGTGCTCAGACATCACAGGGATTGGGGTCATATAAGTACCTAGAATAGGGTGAAATGCTATTTGAGGGGAGGAAACTAGCAGTAACGTAGGAGTGGGAGCGACTTTATGATCCAAAAGGTGAGGATGAAGATCTTGAATTTTGATGTCAGTGAAAATATTGAGGGACAAGGTAGGTATAAAAACAACAAGGAGTCTTGTTTTTGTAGATACAGACTAACACGGCTATCCCCCTGATTCTTGACACCATGCAAAGTAGGTATAGTGGATGTGAATGTGGAAAGAGAAGATGTCTTGAGCATCATTATTTTGGATATATTTGAATGGCAAAGTAGTGGTAAGAGGGAAGATTGGAAAATAGAATGTTACAGTTAGCCAGGCAAGAGATGACCAAATTTCTAAATTTTTTTCTAGAGTTTAATCATATTGGATCCACTTACAATGAATGAAGAAAAAATAAGGCCATCACTAGAGAAGCGTTTGGAAGGGATTATCAGTGGGGCAGCACTGTTAGCTGACTCTTCCTGCACGCGTGACTTTCATCGAGAACAAATAATCGCAGAGTGCAACGCCATCCGCCAAGCTCTCCAAGATCTTCTGTCTGAATACATGAATAATGTAAGTGACCAGTTCTTTCCTGTTGTTTTTGTGTGTGCTTCAAAGCACATTTTCTACATTGCCATGCATTATGTATAATCAGTCTGGTAATCACTGGTGCCTTTTGACCTTTTACTGTAGTTTTAATAATGCAGGCTACTTATGTATTTATTAGAGTGCCAAAAGTAGTAGTTCTCATGCATGTATGTGGTACACAAGGCTGGGTAAAATTTTGTGGATGAATAGTTTATTCACCAAAAAATGCGGTTTCAGGTAGACTGAAACTACTTGCAAAATTGGGTTAATTCAGTGAATAGTTGGCCTGCACTCCCTCCCCCTTCCCAAATTGACGTTTTCTAAACACAATGTTTGATTTTTCATTTTGAAATGACATTTTGTTTAGAATTTTACCCCCCGTACATTTAAAACAAAGGAGAGAGAGAGAGTAAAAAACACCCGACAATGAAACAAAATGAATAAAACAAAACAAAATCCTGTTTCGTGTTGACCTGAAACAATTTTTCTCCCTTGAGATTTCTTGGTTTAGCCACTGAAACGAAAAATCAGTATTGCTCAGCTCCATTGGTACGCCCAGGGAAAGCCAATTATTCATCTTCAAAATGAGCAAGATTTATCCTGTCCCAGGCAAACTGTGAAATATCTTATATCAGAAACGGAGGGGTATGTAGATTACTTTATCTGTGATGTACGTGTCACAGAGATACTATGTTTCTTTGAATGCTGGGGATTTTCTTTATAATTTTACTTCCTGGTGGTCTCTTAGAATTTGAGGACTGGGATTCTAGGATTTTCTACTTATTTCTACAATATGCAGCAAATTTTATGAAGTTTTGCTTTGTGTTAAAATCTGAGTAATCCATTTCCATGTATTCTTAACATAAACATTCAGGCACTCATAACTGATCAGTAGAAGAACAACAAGCTGTACATGTTGAGATCCTCTAAATGCAAAATTTTAGGGCACGGAATGTTGAGTAAATCCAGAAATCTGATTGCCCAGCATGCTTTATAATGTGTCTGTGGCAAATCTTTGAAAAAGTGATAGTTTTTATAACTTTTTTTTAAAAACTGATTTTTAGATCTGAGTAACTAGTTTGATACATAGCTAAGTGCACTGCCAGACACAAAAAATAAAGGTGGTAGGACAGATACCATTAATATGGGGACAGTGCACTAACATCATGGGTTTCTTCTGGAAACATCATAATCATTTTCAGTAGACACACTGATATTATCTAAAGCTACTTTGAGATGATGCATCTGACACAGTCCATTGACGGGATGATTGTTTCTCCTTATGGGAGCTGAAATTGTTTTCTTTTTTGTAGGTACTGCTAGTCGACATATCTAAGGCCATTCTGGGGTGTGTGTGTGTGTGTGTGTGTGTGTGTGTTAACCTCAGGATAATAAAGTAGAGAACTTTAAGAAAATCTTTGTATTCCCAGGTGTGTATTAGTCTCACAGAGATTATACTTGCTGATCTCTTCCTCTAGTCATTTATTATAATTAGAGAAAATCTACAGCAATATTAAATTAATGTCTGTGAATTCAACTTGATATTTCAGGCTTGAAGTCTATAAAGATACTTTTAGTTCTGATTCTTTTCACTGTCAGCATTAATTTGTCTGAATCTACAATGAACTGTTAGCCTCTCTGGCAATACTTTCTGAACGTGAGTAAGAAATACAATATTTCTTACTTCAGCTCAATTTGAACTATAATCATTGTAAAATGCACAAAAGATTTAAAGTAATCTTAAAACATTTGTGACCCCTCTTAAAAATAGCTTAGAGTTAATTTGTGATTTATTGTAGATAATTCTTCAGTGAGTTGTTTAAATATAAAAAGATAAGAAAAATTCTGTCAGTGTTTTATCTTTTCAACGTTATTGCAGAAATTATGTTGAAGCCTGTTGTTGTTACTGGACGTGATGATAGAAGCAGCCTCTTATTCAAATTATTAAGGTCCCTTTTGTCTGTTCTCACATAGTAAAATGCAAGGAAAGGGACCCAGTGTGGCAAGGAGCTCTGGGGGAATAGACTTGTGTGCCTGTGCAGAGCCCCACTGATTTGATACTTTGATTTCAGTAGGGCTTTATGGCAGAAGGATCTGCCATTGCAGATATCATTGCTGGATAGGGGCTTATTTCTGTAAAGTTTGCTGCAGAATTGTATTATAAAAATGACATCTTGTTTAGCACTGTAAATCCTACAGAAGTAATGCCTATATTTTTCCACAAGAAGGGAAGAATTTTGTACAGTTTAATCTTTAAAAAAACTTAAAAAAAAAAAAGGAAAAAAAAAAGGGCAGAGGCAATTCTGCTGCAAGTGGGCAAATTAATTAACTGATTAGAATGAAAGACACACATCTTTCAATCTATTGTACTTACCTTTATTTCCCAATATTCAAGTTGAAATCCCTTTACTTTCTTGCAAGATGTCTTTTGATTGCAGAATTTGGAAAGCTGCCTTCATTCTTCGTGTTCTGATGCCATTATATTCCATTTCTTAGAACTAATCCATACTCTGCATCTATCTTTGACGCTATTTCACCTTAATGGGTCTATTTCTATAAAATGCCCAATTTTTATATATTGTGTTAAAAGTTTCTATTCTTCTTTGAGTGATGTCCCTGTGGGTGCTCCACTTTAGGTATTGAGTGCACCTGCGCTTATAATTGGAGGTTTGTGGTAGCAGTGCCTGGTTG
Organism: Trachemys scripta elegans; assembly: GCF_013100865.1. Taxonomy (NCBI): domain Eukaryota; kingdom Metazoa; phylum Chordata; order Testudines; family Emydidae; genus Trachemys; species Trachemys scripta. Next base: position 81,677,017 of record NC_048304.1, on the reverse strand, counting down.
GGTCACACATGCACAGCCCCCGTCTTGCACTGCCTCAGGCAGCTAACTGGCGCTGTGTGACCAACCCTCCCTCAGTTCCTTCTCTATCTCCTTTGGCTATGAGTCAGAGCATTCAGCAGCACCTCAGAGCTTAGTTAGCATAGTATACCTTTGTTAATTCTAGTTTTGTTATATAGTTAACTCCTTTCATGTACTTGTCCCTGTTTATTAAAAATACCTAAAACAAACAAAAAAACCCCACCTTGTTTCCTGACTAGAAATAGGTTTTCGTTGAACCGTTACTCCTGGTTTTCCTCTTGGGGTAGGATGAAACTCTGCCCTCAGGGGCATGCCTCATTCTCTGGGCTTTAAACATTGCCTCACCTGTAGGTTATCGATCCCAGTATTGGGTAGGCACGCTCAGTGTGTCTGCTGCTTAGGTGAACCACATGTGCCTCAAAAGTGCCCTCATCGTCACAAACTGACAGCCCAGACCAGGAAAGCCAGAGACTTGCAGCTTAAACTGCTGATCATGGAGAAGTCTCTCTGGCCGGTGGTCTGAACCAGAAGCATGGACATCCCCGCGACACAGTTCACTGACTGCAGCGTCTGTCAGGGGCTCTTCTTTGTCTGTGACTCATGCGACAGACCACCAAGCTAAAAAGGTGGCTAAGAAGCATACGCTGCCGGTGTTCCCCAAACCAAGAGACCTTGTTGGTACCGACAGCACTGACAAGCTTCACAGCCAAGATAGCAGGACCTTCCGGTATCATGGGTAGCGTGAAAGCTAAAGACTCCAAGAGAGCTAGCCCCAAGGGGAAACAGAAACCCCATGCCTTGGCACTGGCGGAGCCATCCCAACACTCTGCACCAGGCACATCAAAACAACTGCAGCCTATGTTGCCACCTCCTGTCAGCATAGCGCAATTGACAGGTGCACCCATACAGACAACAGCTCCACAGCAGTTGGTACCCACTATTACCACATCAACGGCACCAAGGCTGTTGGTACCACAATTCTTCCTTCCCAGAGACCTCATGATGTCCTCGACACCCGACTCTCCCATTCTCAGCACCGAGATCACCACAGCACCATCGGTACCGAGCTGCCCCACCACTCCACCACCATCTGCTCCCACTTTTTCGAGTGAGGATGAGGGAGAGACATACCCTCGCACCACTCTTCCACCACCCATGAAACGATCAAACCGGCCCTGCCACACAAGGGGTACTATACAGGGGCCAAAGAACAGCAGTGGTATGGGCACCCATGGATGGCACTTATGCCCTTCCCTCCACAGTGGCAAGATTGGGCCCATGGGTGGCATATCCTGCACACCAATTCAAACCTCTTAGCCCATTCAGGGAGGGTACACAGCAGTCACCTGTGCCGTCGGTACCGGGACCATCTGAGCCCCCTGAAGAGATGATGGGAGAACAAAGAAATCTCTGACCAGGATGTTGAACCAACAACTCATTTTTCTTCATCGTCCCTGGACAACACCATCATGCACCCTCCTCACAACATGGGGGTGACTTTAGATATTTCCAGGATTTCTATAGGAGCGTTGCAGATTCCCTTGACATCTCACTGGAGGAAGTGTAGGAGACACAATATAAGCTCGTTGACATCCGGCAAAACATCAGCATAATCTAAAATCTCTTTACCCATGAATGATGCAATCATGGAACCTGTGAAACACATCTGGCCAGACCCCTGCAACAATTGTTCCAACCTGCAAGAGGTCTGAAATATTATGTCCTTGCAAAGGTAACAGAGTTTCTTTTTTTACATCCCACACCAAACTCCCTGGTAGCGGATGCTGTCAATGAAAAAGGCAGACAATCATATTTTAAAAATACACTGTATGACAAAGACTGGAAGAGGCTCAACCTCTATGGCCGAAAAGCTTATTCCTCAGTGATGCTTCACCTTAGAATTGCTAATTATGAGGCGTTATTAGCTAAATACAACCACACAAATTATGGCAAAGTATCAGATTTTATTGAATTTCTCCCTGAGGAGAAAAAAAGAGTAATTCGGTGCACTCATTTCTGAGGGCCAACTGAGCTCCAGGACGGCACTGCAAGCTGCCTTATATTCTACAGATACAGCAGCACGATCTACAGCCACCGTAATGAGAAGGGCATCCTGGCTGCATCTCTTTGACTTTCCCAAAGAAGTGCAAGCAACAGTGGAGGACCTACCATTTGAAGGGCCCAAACTCTTATCAGCCAAAATGGATGAGTCTCTGCACACCCTCAAAAACTCAAGGGTGACTCTGAAGTCCCTAGGTATCTATACTCCTAGGACAAAGAGAAGACAATGAAGGTATTACAACCCACATAGATTCCGGTCCATGTCAGGGTTCTCCATAACATATTCAAATAATGGGGGATTCCCCACAGTAGACCTCTTTGCAACAGAGCATAACACCAAATGCCCACTGTTTTGCTCTAGGGCTTATTTCCTGAATGGCACAAATGCTTCACAAGATCAAAGAGGACAAGGCCACAGTAATAATGATAGCCCCCACATGGCCTTATCAAACATGGTTCCCCTAGATTCCCAGAATGTCAGCGTGCAGATCTCTCCTACCTCGTCTCCTGTCCCAGGACTCAGGACAAACCCTGCACCTGAACTTGGAGACACTCTGCCTCAAAACATAGTTGCTCCATGGCTCCAGGGACCTGAAATTACATGCTCCAAAGAAGTCCAGAGCATTTTATTAAATAGTCGCAGACCAACTACCCGCCACACATACTTACACAAATGGAGACATTTTGATTCCTGGTGTCACAGGAAGCAGACCACATCGGTATTTGCACCCTTACCTTTGATTCTGGATTACTTGCTTAAATTTAAGAGATCAGACCTCTCTATTAGCTCAGTCAGGGTACATATCTCAGCCATAGCAGCTTTCCACCATAAGATAGATGGTGCATCAATTTTTGCACACCCTACCATCAGATGTTTTCTGAAAGGCCTGAACAACATTTACCTCAAAATCTGCACTCCCACTCCAACTTGGGACCTCAACTTAGTTCTCCAGGGCATCACCAGATATTTGTTCGAACCATTAGCAACTTGCTCGTTTCTCCAACTGTCAATGAAGGTGGCCTTTCTAGTCTCCATTACATCCACAAGACGAGTGGGGGAACTAGGGGCTCTCATCGCTGATCCACCCTACACAGTATTTTCAAAAGATAAAATCACTTTCTGATCACATTTCAAGTTTTTACCTAAGGTTGCCTCCTCATTCCACCTCAACCAACCTATCTACATACCAGCATTCTATCCTTAGCCACATAAGGATAGAGATGAATTATTCATTTCAATCACGGAACAATCAAAAGGAGACACTATATTCAAACAGAGGCTCTCCAAATGGAATTCAGAATGCATCAAACTGTGTTACCAGCAACAGAACCTGCAACTCCCTATGGGGATTTGTACACATTCCAGCAGAGCAATGTCGACTTTGATAGCTTTTCTGAACAGTATTCCCATTATGGACATATGTGGAACTATCTCTTCCCATACGTTTATGCAGCACTCTGCAACATCTGATGCATTATTCGGACTTACCATATTATCCTCTGCCATGACTCTGAAGCCCCTCCCTTCCATTGGAGGGCACTGTTCTGAAGTCACCTAAAGTGGAGCACCCACAGGGAGAAGAAGAAGAGAGGGTTACTCACCTTGTGCAGTAACTGAGGTTCTTCGAGAAGTTTGTCCCTGTGGGTGCTCCATTACCCTCCCTCCTCCCCTCTACTTAGGAGTTTCTCACTATGCTCTGCAGTAGAGAAGGAATGGGGGCGGGGGCAATTGGTCGCACAGCGCCCTGGGATTGCGCATATGTACCCAACCAGGCACTGCTACCATAAATCTCCGATTACAAGCACAGGGGCGCTCACCACCTAAAGTGGAGAACCCACAGGGGGATACATCTCGAAGAACCTCAGTTACTGCACAAGGTGAGTAGTAACCCTCTCTTCTTGGCTGTGCACATAATTTCTTTTATTTTGATTTGAACATCAATTTCAGTTGATTTGTGTGTGAGCTTAGTGTCACCAGTTTCAGAACTGCTAAAATGAAAGCACATTTTGGTTCTTGTTAACCCTATGTCATGTATCATAGTCGTTGCTATTTGAAAGTCAAAATATGCCAACAGGTACCAAAAGTTACCACAATTATTTCTTCTTGTTAAGTACATGGGAAAACTATACTAATCTAAATTGGGGCAATGGCTGGAATAGGCTGCATTTTTCATGGAGACCATGATATATTAGTTTACTGCACTAACTTTTTCAATGTATAGATGAGACATGAGCTGGAGGAGACTACAGTGAAGCAAATATTTTTATATTTACAATGCTCTATAAAGGATAAATCCGGACTAAATCCGGCAACTGGATAATACCTTGTTATGTTTATGTAGCTCATTTCAGCTGCAAATTGAAACAAGACAAATTGAGGCTAGAAATAAGATGCAGGTTGTTGTTGTTGTTTTAATAGAATGAGGGTAACTAATTATTTGAACAGCTTACTTTGGGATGTGGTGGATCCTTCATCACTCGAAATCTTTAAATTAAGGTTATTCGAATGATACTCTTTAGCTCATCCAGACATTACGAGCCTGCTGCAGTAACCACTTGGTGAAAATCTATGGCCTGTGTTATGCAGGAGGTCAGACTAGATGATCATAATGGTCCCTTCTGGTGCATCTATTAACAAAACTGGGATTATTTTTTCTACCACAGAAATGAAGACAATGTTTCTCAGGTGAAACAATGAGGTTTTTTTAAGAGTATTTATCCAATTAAAAGTGCAAAGGGAATTATAGGGGATCAAGAAGTAACTGCTCACATTTGACTGTTGCTAGGATGGCAAGTAACACTTCTGCTCTTCTGAAAAATGACATGGATTCTTTAATTACCATAAGTAGCTATTCCTTGGGTTTTACATCTGATCTGAAAGACAGCACCCCCAGAAAGGAGGTGGGAAATAGGTTTGAAAGACTTAGGTGTTAGTTATCACATTTTTGGTTAATTGAAAGGAGTGAATTTAAAAGGTGTCTTTTTTTTATAGCCTTTTAAAGTGCACTTGCTGTATGTATGGAATTAATATTGATTATATTGATCTTGCAGGGAGCACTGTGCTCTAATTGAGAACAATTTATGGCCCTTTGTGAGTTTTGGATTAAACAAATTTCTCAGAGATCTGATTATCAGTTATCAAGGAGCTCATTTCACAAATCTACCTCAGCAAAGAGTATAAAATTTAGGAGAGAGTGATAATTTTTCACAAGCTTCTGAGCAGCTGTAGAGGAGACATGACACTGAATTGAACTGTAAAAATTCAGTAGACCTTTGTTAACATAGGATAATTTGAGGACTATATTGTGATTGCCCTACTGGATATAGTGGCTGACTGACTCCGTAAGGAGTACCACTGAACAGGTAATGCTTGTTACATATGAAGTCAGTGGAGAAAAATGAATCCCAGTCTAGCCCTAAATATTCTAAGTAACTAAAAGGTGAGAGATGGTGGTTGTGGTGGTGTTCCAATAGCAGTATATTCTTATTTCTTCCTATCTCTAAATTTCTGACTTGAGTCCTAAGCATGAATTCTTGGGTCCATTGACGTCAGTTGTAAAAATCCCATTGGCTTCAGTGTGGCCAGGTGTTCACCCCAAGCCAGGAGAGATATCTCCTCAACAGCTGCTGGCTTCTATAGGCATGAATCTCTGATTCATTTGACCTTTGTCCTCTTAAACTGTACATTTTATCACATTTAAAGTTGTAATGATTTAAGAGTTCATATTTCTTTGTGAGATGTGCTCCTTGTAATATTTTACTGTAAACATATAGCAGTGGTACCCTTCTTCTGTGTGCTGCTGGCGGCGATTCTGTCCAGCTCTGAAGGCAGTGCCGCCACTAGCAACAGTGTAGAAGTAAGGGTAGCAATAGTGCAGCGCCCCCCACCCCACAATAACCTTGCAACCCCCCTACAACTCCTTTATGGGTCAGGACCCTACAATTACAACACCCTGAGATTTCAGATTTAAATAGCTGGAATCATGAAATTTACGATTTTTAAAAGCCTATGACCGTGAAATTGAACAAAATGGACCATGAATTTGGTAGGGCCTACACATATGTGATCCTGGTTTAAACAAACACAAATTAGAGGGGAATCTTAAAGTGTTGCAGAGTCAGCATTTCTAAAATTGTATAACTAACAGTGAAATAAGTTCTAGTTAGCCTAAGGGACAGAATTCATGTCAAAAAATCTCATGCTTTATCACTTCCAGTAAATATACAAACATGAATATTACAGACAATCAGAAGAGTTTGTAACACTCAAAACTATTGCTAGACTTTTTTTAAAGAAGAGGAATGTTCAATACAGTGTTTCAAACTGATATTCGAGTGCTGAAAAGGGGTTTTACCCTATACAAATAATAAAGACACTGTTCCTGCCCTGAGGAGATTATATTCTGCAACAAACAAAATAGCCAGACATATAATAAATTGCAAAGTAGGGCAAAAGGATAAGCTTCAAGTATAGCAATCTTTCAGTAATTGTAGCTGGATTAGTAATGTACAAACATACTTTCTGAATTTAACACTTATGGATATTGTTAAAGTACATATTTACACTGTACAAACCATTAAATAACAAAAAAGTCAATTTTGTGAGTGTGGGAGGGGTAATTAATGGCAGGCTTGTACAATGTCAGAGGAACTGTACAAACTTAGAAATAATGAGCAATTTGAAGCTACTAATAGAAAACCTTACAGAATTCCACTGGCTCAGTGATTTAGAAATAAAATCTTGATGAACAAGTATGCTGGGAGCAATGTGGAAGTAAGACATTTGATGATGATGAAGTTAAGGCCCTGACCCTGCAAATACTTACATATGTGTTTAACTTAATTTATGGGGGTAGTCCCATTGACCTCAATGGGAGTGCACACCCAAGTAAAACTTAGCATATGTGTAAATATTTTCAAGATCAAGACCCAAGGTTGTACCAGTGTAAAAAGCATAACAGGATAAGGGATGGCAACCCTGGCACTCTTAATGTTCCAATTCCGTAATACACAGCACTACTCTTCCAAATATAAAGCATTAGAGGACTACATAATTAATGAAATGAAAAAAGGCTTCAGTGTGTTAGAAGACAAGCAGAGGAAGTACTTGTATTCTGCTGAAAAAGTTTGCAGAAAGTTCTTCCGGAGATTGCGGAAAGCCTTCAAAAATATTGATAACATAAAGGACAAGTAAAGAGTATTGACAATGGTGAAAATGTCTGGAGATGATTTAGAAATGGATTCCAAATGAGTATCTTTATTTTGTTCTTAGCTCTAGTGCTCAAATGGAAAAGTGAGCAATTAATATATTCATAAAAGGCTTTTCTTGGAGGAAAAGGTTCAGGTCAAGATTTTAAAAAATGGGAGTCTAAAATCTGACTCCTAAATCCACATTTAGGCACCTAAATAATTGCCTAGATTTTCAAAGATGGTCAGTGCCCAACAGGTCCTATTTAAGAGCTTTGGCCCAGATCTGCAAAGGAACTTAGATCCACAAAACCCCTGCTCAACAACTACTGCCTAATTCAATAGGCACCTAAAATCCCTTGGTGCCTAACTTTTTGCTGTAAAATGTTCTTAAGGCATGTCTGTCTCCAGGAATGTGCATTGCTGTTTCAGGCAGGTGTCCAGGCCTCTCAGTGCAGCCACGCCAACTTTCTAATGTGTTGGGGGTGCTTGACCCCTTGGCTCTGCCCCAGGCCTTGCTAGGGTTGCCGGGAGTCCAGTTTTTGACCTGAATCTCCACTTGAAAAGGGACCCTCATGGCTTTGGTCCTGGGCCGCCCCACAACATTTTGGCACCTGAGGCGGGGAGCTCAAATGACGCCCCCATGACCCCTTACTTGGGCCAAAACTTTGAAAGGCCTCAATTCTGCCTTCTTCCTGTTCTACTCCTCTCATGGTACTGCTCTGCTACCTACCCCAATAAATGAGAACTAGCAACTTAAAATGCCTTGTTCAAAAATTTTAAGTAACACTTAACTTTCAAACGCCTGAACAGCAAATGTAACTTTTCTTGTCTGCATAGTAAACACTGGCATTTTTATCTCTTTGAATAATCAAAGTGGTGCTTTCCATGCCTTCTTGGTTGCAAAGATTTGAACTGCTTCCTGCAAGTCCACAGTCTGGGCCAGCTCCTGCTCTATTGAGGTAGTTGCAAGGCCGACCAGTCGCTCCTGTGTCATTGTGGATCATAGATGTGTTTTTATTAACTTCAGCTTGGAGAAGCTGCATTCTCCACTGGCAACTGTTACAGGAAGTGTTAGAAGTATGCACAGAGCAACAAAAGCATTTGGAAAGAGTGTGGTCATCTTACTCGTGCACATATATTCCAGAACAGCCTTTGGAGTTGATCCTGCTGAAATGTATCTTGAAAGGGCTTTCAGTTCATCACCTAAATCTCTCGCATCAATATCGCGCATGTCATCATGTGTCAACACTGTCTCTAGTGCCCTGCATTGCTGGTGTAGGTCGTCTTCAGGTATAGTGAGGAATTTTGGAATATCATACAACATCCCAAATCTACTGCTGTGTTCCTTGAGCTGCATGAAATGTTCTTCAACTGACTGTATTGCATAATCTAGCACTTTTCAGAATGTTTTGAAATCCCTCATCTGACTGGTAAGACTATAGGTATGACTTTGCTTTGTCCAGTTGTTCCATTGATCCAGCTATATCAAGGTCAACAGCTTGGAGTCTCTTGCTTACAACATTTATTTCAAAGTGTATGTCATGCCACAACACTAAGCCACACAGAAATTTGAAGTTATGTATGTTTCTGGTGATTCCATTTCCCTCTGCCACTGTTCTCCCACGAACAGTTGCTGTCATAGCACTGTCCTCCATAATGGCAACTATGGCATCATCTATCTTCCCAATTTGGTGTTTGATAGGCTTTATCTCTTCCACTCGACTTTCCCATCATGTGGCACTCAGTGGTTTCAGTGTCAGAGAAGATGTTCCCAGATGTTGCTTTAAAATTTGCCATCAATGAGTTGTTGCAGAGAAAAATACATAGATGCTTTGAATTACCTTAAAAAATTCAGCAGCCTCACTAGAAGATGATACTGCATCACTGACCACCAAGTTCAATGAATGAGAACTGCATAGGACAAAAAAAAGCTCGAGGGTTTAACTCTAGGATCCGTGTCTGCACTCCTCTGTTCTTTCCTCTCATGTTAGCACCATTATTGTAGCCCTGACCTCTCATGTCAGTTATTGCAATTCCCATATCTTCCAGCTTTTTAAGAGCACGTTTGTCATACCAGCTCCTGTAGTATCATCAATGTCAATAAATTCTAGAAAATGCTCTCTGACTGTCACCATTGCAGGGACATTTTCACTAGGTTCTGTTGTTGTTACAAAACGCACCTTAAAGTTGTTTGTTCCGTATGGCTGATGTCTGGTGTACAGTCCAGAATAACAGAGTAATATCTTGCTGACTTCAGATCTGCCACAATCTTCTGTTTGACTTTTGTTGCCAGTAACTGTATGATCTCATTTTGAATTGTTTTTCCAAGGTAGTGGTATATGTACATTTCTTGGGTGGTGACTCTTCTTAGATGCTCCTGGAGTACAGCATCAAACTCAGCCATCAGCTCCACAATTTTAAGGAAGTTTCCATTGTTTGGCACATACAGCTGATCTGAAGTGCCACGCAGTGTAGGTTTTGGGTAGCAAGCATTCTTACAATGGCAATGAGCCTTTTCAGAACATTTTGCCAGTCAAGAGACTCTGATGCAATCTTCTCTTGATGCTGGTCATCTGTGGTGGCCTTTAACCATCGCCTCATCTCAAGCTCTTTCCACCTATGAATGTTCTCTGGTGATTTGCTGCCTTCTCATGGCATGGCAGATGTCTAGCCAGATTTTTCCAGTGGCTGGAACATTAGACTGGAAGAGTTTGCAACAAAAACAGTATGCACCATTCTGGGTTTTGAGTACATAAGCCATGGCCTCTCCACTTTGTCACCATTGGGGATTTCACGCCAGTAATGTGTTGGATGGAAACTTTGGGGAACATGAAGTTTTTCACTTGCTGTGGCCCATGAAGTACAAGGAAGTCCCTCAGGCTACTGCTCAAGTGGGTCCACAGTCCTGGATCATCTAGACTTAAGGAACTAAACTCAGCAGCAGCTGTTTCTTGTGCCTCCACCACACTCTTCTCTGATCTACACTTTTCTTCAGGAAGGTGCCCTGTTACATCCATTTGAGATGGAGATATGGATGCTGCAGTAGCTGCTAGGTCACCTGCACTCCAACTAACTGGAAGATCCCGCATCTCCTCACCACTCACATCCTGAATGGGACCGGAAGGCTCAGCGTGAACATTTGTGTCTATGTATCTCAGGAGAGCTCCTTCCTGCTTAGATAGAAAAGCTTCCTTTGCTTGCTTGCTTTTTCTGAATGCTGCCCCAGAGGGGCGTATTCTTCTTTCACTCATGACTGCTGTTCTGTGCCAGCTATAGTGGCTCTCAACACTCAGTTGAAGGGGACAAATAAGCAGGCTGGTAGCAGGGCCTGAGTGAGGGAAGATATCAGCATCTTAAGGGCCTAACTGGCTCCTACTGCCTCAGTTGACTGCCTGTTCTCCTCAAGTGGGTTCAGGGAAGCAGTAGGAAACAGGAAGCTCCCTGAGAAGCTGGTGTTAATCAGACCAGGCTCCTGGGGGTGCTAGAGAGGTACATAAGAGGCTCCTACTCTCTCTCTCTCTGCAGCTCCTGCTGCTTTCTGTTACTCCCTCTCACCTTTTCTCCTGCCTGCCTGTTATGTCTCTTGTGCCCTCCGTCCTCCAGTACAGCACTCCACCATCTCTCTGCATCTAGAGCAGAGAGAGTACATATGCACCAGCAGCAGACACAATTTTCTACACTCTGGGTCCTAGTGGCACCCCCCCACACACATTCTGGCACCTGAGGCGGCTGCCTCAGTTCACCTCATGGTAAGACCAGCCCTGCTCTGGTCAGCACTGCTGACTGGGCCATTAAAAGTCTGGTCAGTGGCGCAGCAGAGTAAGGCAGGCTCCCTGCAACTCCCGGAAGTGCCATTATGTCCCTGCGGCTCCTAGGTGCAGGGGTGGCCAGGGACGCTCAGCGCACTACCGCACCTCGAGCACCAGCTCTGCAGCTCCCATTGGCCAGGAACCATAGCCAATGGGAGCTCCCATTGGCCAGGAACCATAGCCAATGGGAGCTGCGGGGGCGGCATCTGCGGGCAAGGGCAGTGTGCGAAGTGTCCTGATTGTCCTTGTGCCTAGGGGGCCACAGAGACATGCCGGCCACTTCCAGGAGCTGCCTGAGGTAAGCACCGCCTGCACCCCTGCCCCAGTCCTGAGCCCTCTCCTGCAACCAAATTCCCTCCCAGAGCCCACACCCCCTCCCACACTCTGGATCACCTTGGCCCCAGCCTGGTGAAAATGAGCGAGGGTGTGGGAGAGTGAGTGATGGAGGGAGGGGGGATGGAGTGAGCAAGGGCGGGACTTCAGAGAAGGGGAGTGGCAAGAGTGTTTGATTTTCTGCAATCAGAAAGTTGGCAATCTTACTCCTCGCCCCCACCCCACCCCTTCTCCCAAACCCCTACCTTTCCCCTCCCCCACTACACTCCTTCCCCCAAGTCCCCACCCTTCCCCACCTCTTCCTGCCCCATTCCACCCCTCCCCTGAGCGCGCTCCACCCTTGCTACTCCCTTCCCCCCAGCACCTCCTGCACACCTATGAACAGCTGATCGCAGGTGGGAGGAGCTGGGAGGGAGCGTGGGAGCTGGCTGCCAGTGGGTGCTCAGCACCCACCATATTTTCCCCATGAGTGCTGCAGCCCTACAGTACCCACGGAGTTGGTGCCTATGCCCCAGTCAAGCCAGGTGAAAATAGGTGTTGTCCTGCTTATTTATCTAATCTGTGGGGCCCAGTTGGGTAGGTATGTTCTGACTATGCCTAACTCCATACAAAATGGCTGGGGATTGGAGCTGGGGACAGAGGAAGACTCCTTTATAACTTATAGCCAAGTGATTAGGGTATTTACCTAGGGTCTGGAGTACTTGTGGCACCTTAGAGACTAACAAATTTATTAGAGCATAAGCTTTCGTGGACTACAGCCCACTTCTTCGGATGCATACCTTTTCACTTCAGCAGGTGGGTATTGTAGTTTTAAGAATGCTTGATCGAGATCTTGTAGGTGCTTGTCTCTATCTGAGGAATTGGAGCAAATGCGGTTATATCTTAGAGCTTGGCTGTAGACAATGGATCGTGTGGTGTGTCCTGGATGGAAGCTGGAGGCATGTAGGTAAGTGTAGCGGTCAGTAGGTTTCCGGTATAGGGTGGTATTTATGTGACCATCGCTTATTAGCACAGTAGTGTCCAGGAAATGGACCGCTTGTGTGGATTGATCTAGGATGAGGTTGATGGTGGGATGGAAATTATTGAAATCATGGTGAAATTCCTCAAGGGCTTCTTTTCCATGAGTCCAGATGATGAAGATGTCATCAGTGTAGCGCAAGTAGAGTAGGGGCGTTAGGGGACGAGAGCTAAGGAAGCGTTGTTCTAAGTCAGCCATAAAAATGTTGGCATATTGTGGGGCCATGCGGGTACCCATAGCAGTGCCGCTGACTTGAAGGTATATATTGTCCCCAAATGTGAAATAGTTGTGGGTGAGGACAAGGGTCTGGGAGCTCCCAGGTCAATTTACCCCCTCTGCCTGATGATAAGGATTTGAATAGGAGTTTTCCACTTCTCAGGTGATTGCCCTAACGATTGGACTAGAGAGTCATTTTCACTCTCTGGTCTAAATAAATATTAATTATTTATAGAAATTGCAACAGCTTCACATCAGAATGTGCTGTAGTCTCGTGGTTAGGTTACTCACCCTAACCCTGTTCAAATCCCTTCTCCTTATCAGGCAGATGGGGCAATTAAACTGATGTCTCTCATATACCGAGTGAGTTCCCTAGCAGCAGACTACAAGGTATGAGAGGAAGTTTCCTCCTCCTCCTCCTCCTTCATTGCAACACCTAAGTCCCTTTCTGGATCCAGGTGTTTATGCCCTGATTTTCAGAAGTTCTGAGTCCTCAGTAACTTCCCTAGGCATTATTAACAGCTACTTGGTGGTCAGTACTTCTGGAAATTATGCCATAAATCCATTTAAGAGACTAACTTAATGCTCCTGTTTTTGCAAATTGTCGCCTATAGCTTCTGTGCTTAATTACTACCAATTCCTAGTTAGGGAGTTCAGAAAAGACTAATTCTGGTTTGATTGCTTATTAGTTTTTATTGAGAATGTTTTCATTTTATCTAGTTTGCTTTTGAAGGTTGTTTATTTGCCTTGAGGGAATGAAAGAGTTAAAACAGCTTAATTGACTCAGGAATAAAGATGATGCTGTTTAAATTTAGAAATTGAGCCAGCAGCTATCATGGAAATATAGTAAAAAGAAATATTAATTTGTGCCTATGTTCTGCTTGGCTGGTGAAGTCCAGAGAGGAAATATTGGCTCCATTTTTGGAGGACTTTTGGGGTAAAGTAAGGGGCAGGCTTCTCTTAAGGAAATGTAAGTCACTCATTGTGGCACTCTGTCCCACTCTTGTCATGGCTAGGCCAGAGATAGAGGTTGATAGGTCTTCTGCAGTGGGGTCTGTTAGCCATAGCTGTAGCAGGCTCACCACGAAATGGGGACTGAGGGTATGTCTACACAGCTGTTAAACACCCACCACTGCCCTGTGTCAGCTGACTTGGACTTCTGGGGCTTGGGCTGTGGGTCTGTTAAAATTATGGTGTAGACATTTTGGGTCAGGCTGGAGCCTGGACTTTGGGACCCTGGACTCTTGGATCCTCCCGGCCCCGCAACCTGACCCGGGTTCCCCTGACCCAGGCCAGCTCTGGGTGTTTAATTACTGTGTAGACATATCCTGAGTGCCATATGGCATGAGTGTGGTTACAATTGTTAAGCCTAGTTTAAGACTCAATCACTTGATTTTTGTTAATGTCAAACTATCAACCTGTCTCTAATCTCTTTTTGTAATGGAAAGTTACTGACACCACTGTATCAAGAAGCCTAAGATTTGCTTGATCTCTGTCAGTCTTCTTTTAGCCCCAGTTATGGTACAAAGACAGCACTTGTGCTTTTGGTCAATAGTGATAATCTAGTGGTGAATGACGATCAAGCATTGGTGTTGGTTTTAGTGGAGCATTGTGCGCTAAACTGTCTTCATTATGAAGGTGACATCCAGGTTCAATCTCTCTTCATTAAACTGGGATGGTGCATTTGAGTAATTCTCCCACAGCCTACCTGACACAAGTGTTTTGGCTAAGACTTTATCTAGACATGAAGGAAATAATGTTGTGTACAGTAGATTGGAATAAACCACTAGAGGTATAATATTTGCTGCCTTATTCGGGGAGTACACCTCCCTTTGTAGCACTGCCAAGTTATGGGTCTTGTTAGCTTCTCAACTCCTTATGCCAGTTGGATGATTGGGCATCTGTTCTTGGTCAGAATATTGTGTGGCTGTCCCTTTGTAATTTTTATTGACTTTTGGAGCATCTTGAAAGGCCTCTCTTTCTTCACAGGTTTTTTCTTGATGTTGAATGCCTGGGTAATTTTGATGGGGAGGTGTTGGGTTGCAGGGTAGAGTGATGGGGCCACTGAGCTGATGTGAAATATCTATATATTTTAAATGATTTGAATGTACACCTTCTAAATTTGGAAAGGATTTTTTCCAAAAACCTAAATTAATCTGAGGTTTAAGTTGCCAATACCAGGACAACCCTTAGGATCATGGGAACATGCAGCTGACCTAAAGCCACCCCAATGTTGCTAACACTTGAGGTGGTGATGTATCGCAATGTTGGGGAATGCTGTGAATTTCTCAAACTATAGGCAACACAATAAGTTTTGAGTGAGTTGCCTACAGTTCCCCCTTAGCCATTAGAGGCTGGTGTACTGTTTGTGCCATAGGTCTCAGCAGTAGCAGAGTATTCCTGTGCACTCTGAGCAGGGCCGGCTCCAGCTTTTTTGCTGCCTCAAGCGGCGAAGAAAAAAAAAGATAAAGTGCCACGATCAGTGGCACTTCCGCGGCGGCTCTACTATGCCACTTCATTCTTTGGCAGCAATTCGGTGGCAGGTCCTTCCCTCCGAGAGAGACCGAGGGACCTGCCGCCGAAGACCCAGAGGTACTGCCCCGAGCACCTGCTTCCTGCGCTGGTGCCTGGAGCCGGCCCTGACTCTGTGCAGGGCAGAGCCCTGGAGCAGGCAAGAATAGCAGGGCCAGCCCGTCCTGAGCTTGCTGGTAGTAGCCTCATCCCTCCACCACCATCCAGCAAGGGGGAGTGTGTTTAACAGCCCACACAAATGATCTCTCCTGCTCTTTGGAAGCTGGACTCCGCTTCAGGATTTTAGAAGAAGAGAGTGTGGCTGTTGGATCTGTCTAAGGGTGGAGTAGGGTGTGGGGAGCAGGGGAAGGGGAGTCAAGGAGCAGGTATGCCGTGGAGGGATCTGCAGTGGTATGGAGGGCCAGGGTATGAGGGAATTAGAGGGCAAGTGTGCAGGGAGTTGGGGCCTGCGTATTTGTGTGCAAATCATGTATGTATGTAGGGTTCTGTTTTCAACTTGGGATTTTTGGATACACACTGGGGCTGGGGAGGTAGAGTTCAAAAACAAAACAGACACCATTTTTTTAAAAAGAAAAGTCATGATTTTTTAGGCTGATCATGCTTTTGTTGTGTTCTGACTCATGAATTGGAACACTCTCTCCTGACCTGTGCAGAACACTCCTCAGCCTTAGCTCAGGAAGTGGCCCTCTATTTCTGCACAGAGGCTACTTTTCGAATTTATACCCATACTTCCAGTGATTGATAAGATTTTGTGAGGTATTTTATTGCCACTGTTCCCATTAGAGCTGAGAAACATATAGACACTTCAGGCTTCATATTATCTGTGCTTTATGAGTTCTTACTGAAGGAAGTTTTACCACTTCCCTGGGTAGAGAGGAGAGACCATTTTGGTTTGTAATCATAGTGGTGTAATGAATCTAATATTTGAGCCTATCTACTATATACATTTGCATCTTTTGGTGGTATTATCCTTTATTAATTCATACATTATACTTGCTATAGGAATGGGTTGGCTTTACCTTTAAGGTAGCTTGAATGTGAAAAAGATTGGAACTCTATAAACTCAAAATAAGGAAAACAAATGAATCTCTTATGACACATGCAGTATTGAATGAATCAAATATTAAGCAAACTTAATTAAGAATTGTACTAGATATGAAAGAGATCTGTTGCTTTTTCATATCTAGTACAATTCTTCACAATAATGTTTACATCCTGCATCTCTCTAAAGAGTCCTTTACTCTTCTTCTGTTTTATGGTTTACAGCCATATTCTAGAGCACTTTTCATAGGAGAAGCAGTAACGTTAAAATGTGATCAGGCAGATTGGTTGGATTCATTAGAAGCAAGACTGGCAAGCTCTGGATATTATAGTTTCACTTCACAACTGTCCATATTCTGATGTCAGGGCTTTCCCCCCCTATTAATTAAAATAGGAAGTATCTGTTTATGTTCTCTTTCCCCGCCACCACATTGGGAGGATTTTAAGACTCAGATGTTATGGAGCAATGCGGTCCAGTATATATTGACTTGGACTGACACCTGCTAGAATATATGTTCAGCAATTTTCTGAATCATTTTATTATTCCCCATGTGTACAGCACTAGAAGCAGACAGGTTGCTTTTTCCTGCTGTACTGGCTTAAAAGCACACTGAGCAAACACATCAACCCATTCATAGGCTCACACAGAATTTGGGCTATTCAGGAGACTGAATGTTCACCATTCCTTATGCTGCATTGGTTTTGTGGGGTAGGGAGGGTGATTGGTGGTGGTAGGGGAAACAAATGTTCTTATGTGTAAACACTGGTCTTTAATCTCCTCAAATATATTTGGGATTTATTTTTCCTCAGTGGACAAGATTTCCTAGGTATTTAACAAACACCTTTTTTTTTCCACTGCCTGCCAGCTAGTGGTAGGCTTTTTTTTTTCTCCTCTAGGCAAAGCTGCACTGGTGACATGCATAAAATGTTACCCTTGCAGGAGCTCACTGTCACCACCAACTGACATCTGAGATATCGCAGATGTTCCATAGTTCAAGTTTTACTCTTGTCTCAGATACAGGTGTGTTTTATTGCTGGCATCTGTTGGTAAATGCCACCTACCTGCCTCAACAAGTGGGGAGAACTTGATGGGGCCAGTGGCGAAAGGTGACAGTCCCAGCAGCAAGGGAGGGAGACACTCACTAGGGCAGTGGTTCTCAACGAGGGGTACACGTACCCCTGGGGGTATGCAGAGGTCTTTCAGAAGGTACATCAACTCATCTAGATATTTGACAACAGGCTACATAAAAAGCACTAGCGAAGTCAGTACAAACTAAAATTTCATACGGACAATGACTTGTTTATACTGCTCTATATGCTATACACTGAAATGTAAGTACAATATTTATATTCCAGTTGATTTATTTTATAATTATATGGTAAAAATGAGAAAGTAAGCAATTTCTCAGTAATGGTGTGCTGTGACACTTGTATTTTTATGTCTGATTTTGTAAGCAAGTCGTTTTTAAGTGAAGTGAAACTTGGGGATACACAAAACAAATCAGACTCCTGGAAGGGGTACAGTAGTTTGGAAGGGTTGAAAGCCACTGCGCTAAGGGAAACCAGAGCTCTTCTTCCTCCCCCCCCCCCCAGAGTCTCTGGCACCCATTGACTGGCTGGAGAAGAGGGGTACTGATTTCCCAACTCCCAGGATTTAACCCAGTGCAGGGGCCATGTGGAGCCTATTTTGGCTCACTTCGAGCAGCCCCATGCTAACCCTCCAAACTAGGAATAGGAATCTGGCCTGACAGATGCTGTGGATCTAGCCAGTTGCCTATCTGGGGGTTGGGAAGGAATCTTTTCTCCCATGGGCCAATTGGCAGATGACCAGAGAACTTTTCACCTTCCTTGCAGCACCTTCAAGCCACAGTGGGTTAAGTAGGAATGTGTTTAGCACTTAACTGAGGTACTTGTTTGAGGAGTTTTTGTCTCAACTTGCAGCCAGTTTCCAGTGGGTTAAGAGAATAAAACTAACTGTTCCCAGAAGTAAAAGGCCTGGGATTTTTGTGATGGGTCTTGGGCTCGTGCGATAGGCTGAGACCCTGTGGCTTTCGCGGGCTGAGGTTCAGACCTAGTGGCATCCCCTACCCTTCTACTATCTCTGAGGAGAGCCTACCCTGAGTTACAGGTTATATGGTAAGGAGCCCTACAACTTCCCCACTGAAACCAATTAGATGTCTGGTGTAGGCGAGTATGGGTGGTGGGCATGTAGCACACCTCCCTTGAGTTAGAGTTTAATAAAAGTTGCAGCCTGCCATTTAATTCCATACATATGTGTGTTCTCATTTCACTGCTGTCTGCATTAACTGCTGTCTGTAATATGCTGCACCCCATGTATCCCTTGCCCATTTTTTCCTCAATCCTGAAACTATCTACTTAGGAGCTCAGACCTGTTGTTTTTTCTTCAAAATTCTGTTTGATTATGACTTCTAGTGAAATTATCTGTGTAACTGCATGACTTCCAGTCTCTGCATAACTGGTAATTCAGCTGATCAATTAGAGAATCTGAGTGCATTGACAGAGATCAGCACTTTTGTGAATGTCTTTGTGTTGCTGTGTTTAGCATGCTATCAGTGTGCGTTTATTCTAGGGTAAAAAGAAACCTGTTTCAGTCACTTACGGTACAATCAAAGATCACTGCAGCTGTATGAAGTTATATATTATGGTGCCCAACTATTTGACTGCTACATTTAGCTATTACATGGTATGTATCTCATTGTCAAGTGCGAATGCCAGTGATTACTACAGTATGAAATGGCTAAAAGGTCACAACCTTACTAAATTATAACCAAAGAAAGCCAAGATCCAAAAGTCTCATTAGAGGAGACTCTGCAAACAAAGATTGCAGTTGTGGTTTGTATTCCCGTGCTCTAGAAACAGACATGTTATAGTGTAGAAAAGTCAAATTATCTCTTTTGATTTGTGTTCCCTCAACACTCTCTCTCCTCCAAACAGAAGTGGTGTTCCTAAACTCATTCAAGGGTCAGGTAAATGGAGGTGTAAGTTATATGACTGTAAGTGTCTGATGGATGGTGAGAATTAGCTCACATTTTTATTTACTTTTTTTGCTTTGTTGGCATGGTATCATGGGTAAGTGTCTCCCAAAAACTAGCATCACTAGATAGCATTTTGTACTGGCATTTCTACAGAAGTTGTTTGGTTTTACAATGGTGTCAGATATTGGTGCAGTGCTGTTTGGTTTGACTTTAAATAATCTTACAATGTCTTAAATAGTCTTACATTTTGTATACAAAATTAGTGAAACTGAGAATTATTATTGCATTATCATTTTTATCAGACATTTAGCTTTAGTGTGTATTTTTGTTATGAAATGTTCAGGAAAAGAATTTATTTAGTATGTTAAGACAGAAGTTGAACCCTGAAATTCATTAGTAAATTTAGAGTTGAAAAGTAAGCTGCAGCTAAATTTACTTGGTTTATTTAGCTTTATAGACTTGCAATAAACTGGGAGCTATGCACATGAGCTGGAGAAAGATAATTAAAGATTTTCTCTCCTTAAGCCCTGTTCTTCATTTATTAGTTCTGAGCCAATTCACTTCAGCATTAATCGGATGCTTACTTGAGGATCGCATTGAAATAGTGTAGGGTGATGGGTAGCTCATGGATCTAGAGGAGCTGATTCAGTACAATAGTCAATAATTTGTATTTGGTATACATAAGTGCTTGAAATGTATTAGGCAGCTAAAGACTATTTTTTCCAGTAAACTTTCAGTGCTTCAAGGTAGAATAAATTCTTGATTATGGTAATAACCAAGTGTCACAAAGAAATATTAGAAGTGTTCCTTGACTAAACATCTAGCTTGCTTTTTAATCCGCAAGGATTTTTTTCCACTGTTCATACAAAATTACTGTCAATAAGAGAGATTTTAAAAAAAAATCAGGAATGTAATGTAAATAGTGCATTCATTTTAATTGAATTTTTCTTGTTTCTTTTTTTAAGGACTTCAAAGATTGTAGCCACTTGTCTAATATTCATTTGCCATTTCTAATAACTGTTTGTAAGCTTAACACTGGAGCTTGTATCCCTTTTGCCCCCCCCCCTCCTTTGTCTCCATACCATAGTCATACCTTCTACTTGTGGCTGTCCATCTATTGTGTGTGTGTCTCTCTCTCTCTCTCTAAATTTCCCCTTCTGTTTCAGGTTAGATAAGGTATTTACAGTTTAATACTTTTTTCACATTTATATATAAACATAAAAAGAACACTTATCCCAGGCTTCGGGGACTATTGACCGAAAATTACAAATAAAAGCAAACTAAGACCTAAACAACCGTAGAAAATCAACAACTTTTCCCCACACAAAAGAGTGAAATGCACAAAACCAAAATATCCCCACATCTGCTCCTGAAAAACCCTAATCCCCAAATAAATATCCATAGCCTGTCTTCACCCTCCTCTCCCACTGCCACCACCTACTTTCCCCAAATACATGCTCAAATAGGTGAGCATTGTAACATCCCCGAAGGTCAACAAAACTGGATGGTTTTCGATCATGGGTGAGTATGAATTCCACAGCCTAGGGGACCTCATCAAGAATGCCCTACCAGCAGTTGCTCTCTCTTATGTGATGATAAACACATCACTTAGCAAACTACTAGAATCCACTACTCAAAGCCATTTAGGGCACTATTCAGCGTAGCAGGTCAGAAACAATATTTGAAAACTAACAAGTAGCCAATGCAGATTCTGGAGCACTGGTCTCAGACTCGTACAGAATCATCATTTTACAAGTAGATGCTGCCTTCTGTACCATGTTGAGTGTCTGAATTGTCCTTAAGGTAAAACTGTCAGTTTCAGGGGTAACTGCATCTGTGTTCTCCTTCCAGGGTCCTTTGACACTTAAGATTTCAGATTCCCAGCCAAGTTCCCTGTGTGTCTCTCCCTCCTGACCAGGGTTTTTAATGTTACAGAGTCCCCTGTTATTAGGGTTGCCACCTTTCTAATAGCACAGAACTGAACATCCTAGCCCCTCGCCTTCCTGAGGCCCTGCCCCCGCTCACTACATCCCACCCTCCCTTGGTGGCTCACTCTCCCCTGCTCTCACTCACTTTCACTGGGCTGGGGCAGGAGGTTGGGGTGCGGGAGGGGGTGCGGGCTCTAACTGGGGGTGTGGGCTCTGGGGTAGGGCCAGAAATATGGGGCTCAGGGTACAGGAGGGGGCTCTTGGCTCAGGCAGGGAGTTGGGGTGTGGGAAGGGGTGAGGGCTACAGTTGGGGGTGCAGGCTGGGGGGTGGAGGCAGATCCTCTGAGGTCAGTTTACTATGCCAATTTATACCGGAGGATCTACCCCCTCATCTTTATCAATGGGGTGGGTCTGGGAATGAAGGGTTTGGGGTGTAGGAGGGGGATCCAGGCCGGGGGTTGGGGCTGAGGGATTGGGAATGTGGGAAGGGGCTGCGGGTTGAGGCAGGGGGTTGGGTGTGGGAGGAGTACGGGCTCTGGGTTGGGGGTGAGGGCTCTGGGGTGGGGCCAAGGGATTGAGAATTTGGGAAGAGGCTGCTGGTTGAGGCAGGGGGTTGGGTGTGAGAGGAGTACGGGCTCTGGGTTGGGGGTGAGGGCTCTGGGGTGGGGTCGAGGGATTGGGAATGTGGGAAGGGGCTGCGGGTTGAGGCAGGGGGTTGGGTGTGGGAGGAGTACAGGCTCTGGGTTGGGGGTGAGGGCTCTGGGGTGGGGCCAATGATGAAGGGTTTGGGGTGCAGGAGGGGGCTCCAGCTGGGGTGTGTGGCCGAGGGATTTGAAGTGTGGGAGGGGGCTGCGGGTTGAGGCAGGGGGTTGGTGTGAAGGCGGAGGTGCGTGCTCTGGGCTGGGGCAGGGGATTGAGATGCAGGGGGGGTGAGGGCTCCAGCTTTGGGTGCAGACTCTGGGGTGGGGCCGAGGATGAGGGTTTTGAGGTGCGGGGGGGAGCTCGGGGAAGGGGGTTGGGGCGTGGGCTTACCTTGGGTGGTTCCCAGTCAGCAGCTAGTCCCTACCTGTCCTGACTCTGTACTGCGTCCCGGAAGCGGCCAGCAGGTCTGGCTCCTAGGCGGGCTGTGGTTCCCGGCTAATGGGAGTGAGGAGCCAGTGCTTGGGGCGTGGGCAGCGTGCAGAGCCCCATGGCCCCGCCACCTAGGAGCTGGACCTGCTGGCTGCTTCCGGGGCACAGCGCGGTGCCAGGACAGGTAGGGACTAGCCTCCCTTAGCCCTGCAGCACTGCCAACCTGACTTTTAATGGCCAGGTCGGCAGTGCTGACCGGAGCTAGTCTGCCTAGAGGACAGCCTCTGTGCATTGTTTTTTCTCCCAGGACAATAACAGTGTTTTTACAGTGACTACACAGCTCTTCCAAAGCAAAGTATATTATTCTTAGGAAAAAAACCTTACAGAGAAAACATAAAAACGGGTTTAAATTCACACTAAATGTTCCTCAAGGGTTGGGGGTTCCCCTAGGACCCAAGGTCCTGCTCATTTGTTGAACCAAAAGGAAGATCCTGAATCAGTTCATGTTCTTCTTATACCAAAAGCTTCTTCTGCCCCCCACTCCCGCCCGCCCGGTACTTCACTGGAGCTGTTAGAGTCTCAAGAACTAAATCACCACCCACTGTGTTTAGTTCAGAAATGAGCTGAGGTAACCTTTCCACTTGACTGGCATAGATCTTTGGCCTATAATGACACATACGTTATTGTCCCCAGAGATACCACATGCAGTTGCAATATCTGTCATAGTATTCTAATATCTGTCATATTGCGATAGTCTGATCTTGCAGTGATAAAGGTACAGAGAACAGTAGAAAGGTGTGCATCCAAGAAACATGGTTTTAGTCTCCTTACCACACCCAGGTAGAAGAAAACACCGTCGTAGT
This sequence comes from Trachemys scripta elegans, assembly GCF_013100865.1. Taxonomy (NCBI): domain Eukaryota; kingdom Metazoa; phylum Chordata; order Testudines; family Emydidae; genus Trachemys; species Trachemys scripta. The sequence goes on along the minus strand of NC_048304.1, from coordinate 81,653,941 downwards.
CCCTGCTGTCTAATAGCAGTTGGGAATTTCTCATGACTGCAGATGGGCAAATAACAGGGTTTTTTTTTGTTTTGCTGACTATTTTGAAAAATGTAAAAAAAAAAAAATGTTCTTTGGAATGAACCAAAAACAGAATTTTTCAAAATTCTGGTGAATTGTGAAGTGTCTTTTTTAAAACAAAAATTTTGGGTCAAATAAGAGTCTTGTTTTTATTTTGATAATTTTTAAATGTTTTGTTTTCAATACAATTAAAGACAATGTTGAAAGTCATTTTTGAACCAAAAATTGAACTTTTTTCTTTCAAATATATTGAAACAAAGCATTTTGATTTTTTTCAGATTTTTTTTAGGTTTTATTTTTCAACTAAATCAATTTTAAATTCAGTACAGCTCAATAAATGTTTTGGTGTGCCAAATCTGCATTTTTCACTGAAAAAAATTTTGAGTGAAATTTTTTTGCCCTGTTCGAATTATGACAGAAAAATACCTTTTGGGGGGTAGAAATAATCTGTAGCCTCTGGCTATATCTCCCAACTTCCCAACTATTTAGTCTTCTCTGAATTGAGCTCGGCTGTTCTCAGTGGTGGCAGATGACAGAACAAGGAGCAATGGTCTCAAGTTGCAGTGGGGGAGGTCCAGGTTGGATATCAGGAAAAACTATTTCACTAGGAGGGTGGTGAAACACTGGAATGCGTTACCTAGGGAGGTGGTGGAGTCTCCTTCCTTGGAGGTTTTTAAGGCCCGGCTTGACAAAGCCCTGGCTGGGATGATTTAGCTGGGAATTGGTCCTGCTTTGAGCAGGGGGTTGGACTAGATGACCTCTTGAGGTCCCTTCCAACTCTGATATTCTATGATTCTATGATTCTATGATCCTCAGGCAGCTCACTTATATCCATTCCCCAATCATTGCCATACACTTAAAAATACGCAGCTGCCTCCTTTGGAGATGAAGAAAACTGAATGCAGTCACTATATTGAAAACTCTTCAATATAGATCTCACCATGCAACCCCTACCCACATTACAACGAAGAGGATGATGGGGTCGAAATATTAAGGAACCCTCATGAATGAGCCATTGAAACAGAAAAGCTGTTGCCCAAAACTGCCCTCTGGATTTCTCTGAGAGAAGTTTGAAACCACTGCAAGGCCATACTATTAATGTTTGTGTTGCAGGTGAGTGAACAGCCCTTTGTGGCAGATGGTATGGGAGGCAGCTAATAGGTCTAGTAACATTAGCATGGAAACTTGGAGGCAGATCCTCTGAAGTCAATGTACTATGCCAGTTTACACCATCGGAGGATCTACCCCCTCATCTTTATCAGTGGTCAAGAAGAGATCTACAACCATGCTGCTCTTTGCTACCCTGAAGCTTTTGCATTGCAAGCTGATAGACCAATGGTTGGAAGTGATGTGGTGGAACTCCTACATTTTTCGGTACCATCTTCAAGGAGAAGAACAGTTAGCTTATTTAAAAAGAAAAGCAGATACACGAAAGTTGATCTTTGAGTACTAATTTGATCTCAACAGCTTTACAATAATACTTAACAGCCACCAAAACAGTTTCAGCAACCCATTCAAATACATTGAAGCTGTACTAACTTGTATTTGAAGTCTGTATTAATAGTTATTATAAATGGCCTCTCATAATGTCATTTTCTGACTATACCAGTTAATGCTGTAAGATGATGTCTTATGCTAATAATTATTTGTTCCATTTTACAAATGGTTGGTAAGGTGATCTCTGTGGATTCTGTCAGTCTGTATGTATGTCTAGATTTAACAAACCGGTGTCATGGAGCTAATTCTTTATCTTGCAAGTACTCACGTTTGGTTACCCATCCTTTTTATTTCAAACAGATTTGCTGTCATAAGTTGAGAAGACTGAATATGATTGTTCTTGACATATGCTGTCCAATAATTTTAGCTGATAAAGGCCAGTTGGAAACTCTGCTAATATCTCCCACATTCAACAATAAACAAACATCAGAATTCTATGTGAAATAGATTTTGTGGTCATATCTGATGAATTTTCCACTATCAAATAGCTATAAGTCATTGTGTGTGTGTTTATACACACAATAGTTTCAGGCTGGATAGTTTTGATGCTTGCAGAATTTTTTTTTTTTTTAAATGATGAATTTGCTAGCTACTTGTCTGAGCTGTTTTTTAAGGCTGTGAGGTTGACTCTGAATGCTTTTTATTGGCAGCTTCTCTTTTAAAATGTAACTTCATATGGTTCATTAAAATATTTCTATTAACTTACAGAAATAACTTACAAATGAAACACGTGATTAAATTAGTTGTGTATTTTAAATATGTTCTGATTAGTGAAACGTGGATAGTAAATTTTCTATTCATTTAGCTAATGAATAATACACATTCCCAAGAATATGCCCTATGCCAAATTATATTATTACAAATAAATAGGTAAAATCTTCTGTTTTTAGAATCTTTTGTTTGGTATTCATTTTGTGGTTACTTGGGATTTTCTTTGGAAGCTTCCCCTCACTCAAGCATATAACTATATATTTTCTCCAGTCCACAAAATTCTAAAGTTGGACCTGAACTAAAAACTTGGAGTTCCTATGCCCAAGCTGCTGGAGAAACCGTTCCTGATGTGAATTTCAAAGCTCATGGTCACTTCTAAGAGCCTTGAAGGACGGAGTGTCTGGATCCATTTCTGGATCGTATGCATTGCTGTCATATGTCTCTTTAAAAGAAAACAAACAAAAAATAGCTTAATGAACAAAAACAGAGGAATGTCTCTAGCTGTAAACAACATTTGCTGGTACTTCTCTTTTCTTTCAGCCCTTGCTCCTGTGGTATAATTTCATGTAGTTGTTCTCTGCCTGAAGTGTCAGTCTTCTTCTTTTTAACTGCTGTTGACCATTTAGTTCAATCGTATAAAATATTATTTTAATGATGTAGAATTACCAGAGGCAGAAACTATTTTTATAGCTGATACTGATTTAACAAAACACATATCAAGAAGATGAGGCTATTCATTCTCAACAATTACTTCCTGTGGTTGTTTCTAAGCCTGTGGTGCCAACTGGCACATTTTCTTGCTATGTGTGTGTGAAACAGGGAGTGGGAGAAAACAATGTTTTAACTAAGACAGCTGGAGAGCTTAATGGACTACATTAATTTAAGTAAATCTTTCTAACTATGGATTTCCTGAAACAATCCTTGATATTGTAGATTATTCTAATCCTTTTAGCATTATTGTTTCATTACCAGTAATAAAAAATTAATGCAAATGTATACAAAGATGGAATGAAAGGAGAACCCAACTACCTAACTAGAGGCTGTACCCACTAATACATAATTATCTTTTCTGTTAATTAGCAACTATCTAATTTTTAAAACATGGATATTCTGTAGGAATAATTAGCAATTGAATAATGAGGGATATCTGGAAAGGAACATTTTTTCCATTTTTAGTTCAAAGAAAAGATAAAATTGTGGATTTATAGTACTCAGAGACTTGCATTTTTAACACTGCTGAATAGGAAATCTTCAGGTTAACATCCTATTATAGTAAACAAGAGATATTATATACCTAACAGAACATAGTTAGTTTTCACTGACATACTTTATTTCTATAAATGTAATTGTTAATGTTGACTTACATGTTTTATGTATGATTAATTAATATATTTAATCATAAGTGGAGTGTAGAGTTACATCTAAAGTTAAGGTTGCCTCGCACTTTCCATTATAATTCCCTGTTTCCAGTTTCTTAGAACTTTGTTAAACTGTAAACATTTGAGATGAAACTTCCCTGACTCAGTCTTTGCTTCAGAAAGAGGTGTGTGTGTGTGTGGGGGGGGGAAGGGTGTGCATGCATGCATGTGTATACACATGATTGCACCATTTTTGCCCTTTTAAAATATATATAAGCCAACTTTTTAAAAAGTGCAAAAATGGTGCAGTCATTTCCAAGAATGAGGTTAATGAAAAAATAGATGTTTTTGCCAGCATTAAAACATTTTGATAACCTTTCATTTTAATAGCTTTATCATAGAATCAATCATAGGAGTTGAAGGGAGCTCAAGAGGTCATCTAGTCCAGTCTCCTGCACTCATGGGAGGACTAAATATTATCTAGACCATTCCTGACAGGTGTTTGTGTAACCTGCTCTTAAAAATCTCCAATGATGGAGATTCCACATCCTCCCTAGGCAATTTATTCCAGTGGTTAACCACCCTGACAGGAAGTTTTTCCTAATGTCCAACCTAAACCTCCCTTCCTGCAATTTCAGCTCATTGTTTCTCGTCCTATCCTCAGAGGCTAAGAAGAACAATTTTTCTCCCTCCTCCTTGTAACAACCTTTTATGTACTTGAAAACTCTTATCATGTCCCCTTTCAGTCTTCTCTTTTCCAGACTCAAACCCATTTTTTTCAATCTTCCCTGATAGGTCATGTTTTCTAGACCTTTAACCATTTTTGTTGCTCTTCTCTAGACTTTTTCCAGTTTGTCCTCATCTTTCCTGAAATGTGGCACCCAGAACTGGACAGAATACTCCAGTTGAGGCCAGTTGAGGAGCAGAGCGGAAGAATTACTTCTCGTGTGTTGCTTACAACACTCCTTCTAATACATCCCAGAATGACATTCACTTTTTTTGCAACATTGTTATACTGTTGACTCATATTTAGCTTGTGGTCCACTATGACCCCCAGATCTCTTTCCACAGTACTCCTTCCTAGGCTGTCATTTCCCATTTTGTATGTGTGCAACTGATTGTTCTTTCCTAAATGGAGTATTATGCATTTATGCTTATTGAATTTCCTCCTATTTACTTCAGACCATTTCTCCTGTTTGTCCAGATCATTTTGAATTTTAATCCTATCCTATGCAGATGCAATCCTCCCAGCTCGATATTGTCTGCAACCTTTATCAGTGTACTCTCTATGCCGTTATCTAAATCATTGATGAAGATATTGATCTGAACTGGACCAAACCTAATCACTTTAGAAAATTGTCAAGTGCACATGCTTTTGTAGAACTTGCTGTGTGCTTGCTGAGTCTGGACCTGACCCAAAGTCCATTGACATTCTCATTGGCTTCAATGGACTTTGGATCAGGTCCAATTTTTTAAGGATTCCAGCTGCACTGCATGTGCTTCCAGGAGTTGCTGAGCCTCCTGCATTGTATCATATGTCTATGATATGCACAGAGTTACTGAATGGTTTCTTTGATCCTAACTATCGGGATAAATTTAAAGCTTAAAGTGCCAGCCTTTTATACTACTTTATAGTAGTATAAAAGTTTTGTGATTTTCTCTTTTTTTATTCTTGTGCTTTGTACCTGGTACACTTTTAGAGATTTGGGAGCATCACTGGGGTGTATGTATGTTTTTGAGGGGGGAGATTTGGGACCCTCTAAAGGCAGGGATACTCTTAGTACTTGTATAGGTCATTGCAAACGTTTATAAACCAGCCTCACTACCCATTCACTGCACTGAAACATCTCTCATTTCTAGATGTATTATTTTTTGCTAAATGACTTTCAGTTCTAGAAATGATATTTTAATGTGGTCTTTGTTACCCAGACAATACAGGAGGTACTCTTGGGTATTGCATCACTTGTACATCTCAGCATGAGAACATAAAAAAAAGAAAAGCAGAAGGCCGCTAAAAGGATTCTTGTGTTTAACACAAGAAGTATACTTGACTGAAAGTCCTTATCAAAGAAATATTCTTGCAGGATAAGTCTCATATTTTTAGAAAACCATATTTCCTATCTTTCGGTTGCCCTTCCTTTACTCTTTTGTGTTAAAATGTATGGTGCCTCATACATTAAATCTAGCTAGCACAAATAGGTTTTTATCTTGAAGAATAAAATGTATTGTGCTCTGGTCAACTATTTATTTTCTGGTGGACATTCTGGAATAAACATTACATAGCTAATATTGATTTTCACCTGATTTAATACCACCTCTTTGGCACAGTAATAGTAAAGCTGAAATTGGAACAGTAAACCTTTTATTATTTTTAAAAGTTGTTATGGGGCAAGGTTAGTGTGGAGAAAGGAAAGCATGAGTATTTGCCTGAATGCTTCAGGAAACTCTTGATAAATGTTTGAATTCGCATAAGAACAGTCTGACTCGGAATGGCCAATGGTTCATCTAGCCCAGTATTCTGTCTTCCGACAGTGGCCGGTGCCAGATGCTTCAGAGGGAATAAACAGAATAGAATTATCAAGTGATCCATCCTTTGTTGTCCAGTCCCAGCATCTGGCAGTCAGAGGATGCACAGAGCATGGCATTGTGTCCCTGACCATCTTGGCTAATCGCCAATGATGGACCTATCATCCACGAACTTATCTAATTCTTTTTAAAATTTAGTTATACTTTTTTTCACAAACAGACAAAGAGTGTTGCATATGTCTGACTTTTTTAAATCCTGTGGGGAAATTAGAACCAGGATAGAAACTATGGCCAAAATCCTTGTCTGTGGAGCATACGGTACCTCTCAGGGATGGAGTGGTACCAAAAGTGGCTTATATCCTGTCTTGCACTCTTCTGACTCTGAGTCTCTTGGTCTAAACTGAACTTAAACTAACTCCCAATGGCCACAAAAGACTGTTATGGTGGTTATGGATCATCTGGTTTGAGAGAGTCCTCCTGCTGCCGCAGAGAAAGTGGTGGTGTAGGAAAGCAACATAGAAAACAACTTGAATGAAGGAGAGGAACTGGGCCTATATAAATATGTACGTCTTTTTCTTTAAAAAAAAAAAAAAAATCCAGCAACTCATTTAATTCTATTTAATATTAATTAACTCAATAGAATAAATCCTCCCAGAAAATGCAAAAAAGTGTGCAGTACATTTCTTAATTTTGCACTGTATGAACTGTGAGGCATAAACTAATAGTGAGAGAATTCAAAGAAACACCACCTTCTAAATAATTTAAGAGTTAAAACCATTACAGTGAAGATGAGTGGAGATGTTGGCAAGTATACCCTTTGCATAAGGAATCCTGTTATGACATAGTACAGTGCATTGTGTGACACCATCTCAGGGTGGCTGGCTGGTGAGATGAATAGAAGAGATGTACTCCTACAGGTGCCAGAGGGGGATGTAAACTAGTCAAGTACTAAAAGTTAAGAGTATGTGGTGGATTCTAGACCACCCTGTCTCCCTCCTCCAGCACAAGATAATGACAATAAGTAGGGAGATTTCTTTTGGCATCCTCTTGCAATATTGAAAGTGGTATTTTGTCTATTCCTATCTATAATTTTATTTTACTATTGTGTTCTCAGCCTGCTGCTAACATTAGATGTTCACACAATAGATATGAATCAAATTTACCCCCTTCTTGAGTGTTGCCTTTATGGTTATTTTAAATAATCACAGTTCCAAGTGAGTGGGAAAAACTTGGAAAGTGTAAGATACTCTGTACTTCTGGAGGCAATTAATTAAAAAACAAAACCCAGAATAGATTAAGTCTTTGCCTCAAAACATGATTACTAAGATTTTCCCAAACCACTAGCTACGTGCCCTATCACAATTCTATCTGTGTGCTGGAAGCATTTTGAGTTTGGTAATTATGTATATTTAAACTTCTTGTATTTCTGTTCTACCTTTGTAATGTAAAAACTATAAATTGGAGTATTGAAGAGAAAAGGAGAATGAAAACCTAGCAAAGTTCCATTACAAAATTTGAAATCTTAACCAGGCAATGACTAGATAACCTAATTAAACTTAAGAAATATGTAGTGAGTAGTTTGCAGCCATTGTTTGTAGAGGTACATTTATATTTTTGATTTAGTTGAATAAATTGTAGTATTCCTGACCTGTGATGTCATGCTCAAATATTGCCATGTCTGTAGGTCAAATAAAATGTAGGATTGTCAAATGCCATGTAATGATTGCTTACTACAGCATTAAATGTATGAATCAGTTCACTGGTTAGTCCAATCTGTTATCTGTAGCCTGCATCAATATTACCTTGGTCTTTGAACTTGTTAGTAGTCAGAAGGAATGGTATGTATTTGTCATATGTATATATAAATAAACAGGGGGCCAAATTCTGCACTAATTTACATCCCTTACACTCCCATTGACCAGAATGGAATTTATGTGGTATAGCTCAGCATAGATTTCAACCCTTTGCTAGTAGGTAATGCATCACTTGAAAAGCATGTATAAATGTAAGGTATTTTGCAGCAGTATGCAGATTGTCACTTGGTTCTTATAACAGCTGTTGAAACCATTGTTCTCTATTCTGAAAAAAACAAATCTTGGGGCTTTATTAAAAATAGCACAATTAGAATATCTAATCCATATTTTTGGCCTCTAGAGTATTGATACAATAGACTGTATTGAACTGTTTGTTGAAAATTCTTATGAATTTTTCATTTAACAAAATTATAGTGCAAATTTAGAAAGCCACTTTCCTAAACAACATAGCTTGATGATTTTAAATGTATTTTTCAAAGTATATGGGTAGTTAACATTGTACAGTAATAGCATACAGAACTGCAAAATTACGTTTTATAAGAGCCACCTGTAAGTAACTAAAAAACACCTAGCACCAGAATCTTTTTTTTTTCTCCATCTGAGATCTTGCATGCCATTTTGCAGCCAAAGTGAAGTTTTGTGGCAAAGTCATGAACTATTTCATAGTTTGTTTTTAGTGGAAAAAATGCAAATATCCTAACTACTAACTTTCTTGGGCTGTGCAGTGAGTGGCCCAATTTGTGTATTGGGCGACACTAAGGCAGCTGCCACAGAAAAGTAATCATTTACCAATTTACCATTTAGTGGTATGTGATTCTGGAGGATTTAGACTTTAAGGTCAAAAGGGACCAATATGGTCATCTAGTCTGACCTCCTGCACAACGCAGGCCGCAGAATTTCACCCACCCAATCCCGCAACAAACCCCTAATCTATGTCTGAGCCATTGAAGTCCTCAAATAATAGTTTAAAGATTTCAAGGGGCAGAGAATCCTCCAGCAAGTGACCCGTGCCCCACGCTGCAGAAGAAGGCGAAAAAACCCCAGGGCCTCTGCCAATCTGCCCTGGAGGAAAATTCCTTCTTGACCCCAAATATGGCAATCAGTTAAACCCTGAGCATGTGGCAAGACTCACCAGTCAGACACCCAGGAAAGAATTCTTTATAGTAACTCAGATCCCACCCCACCTAACATCCCATCACAGGACATTGGGCATATTTACCACTAATAGTCAAAGATCAATTCATTGACAAAATTAGGCTATCCCATCATACCATCACCTCCATAAACTTATCAAGCTTATTCTAGAAGCCAGATATGTCTTTTGCCTTAGAAGGCTCCCCTTGGAAGGCTGCTCCAGAACTTCACTCCTCTGATGGTTAGAAACCTTCATCTAATTTCAAGTCTAAAGTTCCTGATGGCCAGTTTATATCCATTTGTTCTTGTGTCCACATTGGTACCGAGCTTAAATAATTCCTTTCCCTCCCTGGTATTTATCCCTCTGATATATTTATAGAGTGCAGTCATATCTTCCCTCAGCCTTCTTTTGGTTAGGCTAAACAAGCCGAGCTCTTTGAGTCTCCTTTCATAAGACAGGTTTTCCATTCCTCGGATCATCCTAGTAGCCCTTCTCTGTACCTGTTCCAGTTTCAATTCATCCTTCTTAAACATGGGATACCAGAACTGCACACAGTATTCCAAATGAGGTCTCACCAGTACCTTGTATAATGGTACTAACACCTCCTTATCCCTACTGGAAATACCTCACCTAATGCATCCCAAGATTGCATTAGCTTTTTTCACAGCCATATCACATTGGCAGCTCAGAGTCAATCAATACTCCAAGGTCCTTCTCCTCCTCTGTTACTTCTAACTCATGAGTCCCCAGTTTATAACAAAAAATCTTGTAATTAATCCCTAAATGCATGACCTTGCACTTTTCACTATTAAATTTCATCCTATTACTATTACTCCAATTTACAAGGTCATCCAGATCTTCCTGTATTATATCCCGGTCCTTGTCTGTATTGGCAATACCTCCCAGCTTTGTGTCATCGGCAAACTTTATTAGCACACTCCCACTTTTTGTGCCAAGGTCAGTAATAAAAATATTAAATAAGATTGTTCCCAAAACCGATCCCTGAAGAACTCCACTAGTAACCTCCCTCCAGCCTGACAGTTCACCTTTCAATATGACCCATTGTAGTCTCCCCTTTAATCAGTTCCTTATCCACCTTTCAATTTTTATATTGATCTCCATGTTTTCCAATTTAATTAATAATTCCCCATGTGGAACCATATCAAATGCCTTACTGAAATCATGGTAAACTCTGCGTTTCCTTTATCTAACAAATCTGTTACCTTCTCAAGGAAGGCGATCTGGTTGGTTTGGCACAATCTACCTTTTGTAGAACCATGTTGCATTTTGTCCCAATTTCCATTGACCTCAATGTCCTTAACTACTTTCTCCTTCATATTTTTTTCCAAGACCTTGCATATTACAGAAATCAAACTAACAGGCCTGTAGTTACCTGGATCACATTTTTTAACTTTCTTAAAAATAGGAACTAGGTTAACAATTCTCCAGTCATATGGTACAACCCCTGAGTTTACAGATTCATTAAAAATTCTTGCTATTGGGCTTGCAATTTCATGTGCCAGTTCCTTTAATATTCTTGGATGAAGATTATCTGGGCCCCCTGATTTAGCCCTGTCAAGGCTGTATCCCCACTTTGAACTTTAGGGTACAAATGTAGGGGCCTGCATGAAAACTTCTAAGCTTAACTACCAGCTTAACTCTGGTCCGCTGCCACCATCCCAAGGCTAATTCCCTTCCCTGGGTAGCCTTGAGAGACCTTCACCAATTCCCTGGTGAATACAGATCCAAACCCCTTTGGATCTTAAAACAAGGAGAAATTAACCATTCCCCCTTCTCCCACCAACTCCTGGTGAATACAGATCTAACCCCCTTGGATCTAAAACAAGGAGAAATTAACCATTCTCCCTCCTTCCTTTCACCAACTCCTGGTGAATACAGATCCAACCCCCTTGGATCTTAAAACAAGGAAAAAATCAATCAGGTTCTTAAAAAGAAGGCTTTTAATTAAAGAAAAAGGTAAAAATCATGTCTGTAAAATCAGTATGGAAAATAACTTTACAGGGTAATCAAACTTAAAGAGCTCAGAGGACTCCCCTCTAGTCTTAGATTCAAAGTACAGCAAACAAAGATAAACACTCTAGTAAAAGGTACATTTACAAGTTGAGAAAACAAAGGCAAACTAACACGCCTTCCCTGGCTATTTACTTACAAGTTTGAAATAGGAGAGAAAGATGTGGAGAACCTGGATTGTTTAGAAAGATGTGGAGAACCTGGATTGATGTCTGGTCCCTCTCAGTCCCAAGAGCGAACGAACTCCCAAACAAAGAGCACAAACAAAAGCCTTCCCCCCGCCCAAGATTTGAAAGTATCTTGTCTCCTTATTGGTCCTTTAGGTCAGATGCCAGCCAGGTTACCTGAGCTTCTTAACCCTTTACAGGGGAAAAGGATTTTTGGCCAGGAGGGATTTTATAGTACTGTACAAAGGACAGCTGTTACACCCTTCCCTTTATAGTTACGACAAGCCCCATTAAGCTGTTCAAGTTTGGCTTTTACCTCGGATGTGGTAATATCTACCTCCATATTCTCATTCCCATTTGTCATCCTGCCATTATCCCTAAGCTCCTCATTAGCCTCATTAAAGACTGAGGCAAAGTATTTGTTTAGATATTGAACCATGCCTATATTATCCTTAACCTCCAATCTATCCTCAGTGTTTAGCGGTCCCACTTCTTCTTTCTTTGTAGCATCTCAGACCCTATTGCACAATAACTGTTAAATGCTGGCTGTCTCACTATAATAACCCATTGTTTACAGTAGAAATAGACGTGACTGGAGGAGAACTAAATTGCTAGAAGAGAACATGATACATGATCTGAATCACTGCTTAAAGCTAATTACACATATATATGTAACCTGTTCCTGGTGCCATCACCCAGAATCTCCAAAAAATAATCTTCTGTGGTCTAGATTCCAAACCTATTTTGTTCCAAATTAGAGCCTGTATTGTGATTCCAGTGGGAATAATTATTTCCAATCCCCCGTCCCATGAAATACAGTATGTAAAAACAAAAACAAAAAACAGAATTGTGACCAAGAATCATCATTATGTTTAAATTTATATATTGTATAGTACACTGTAAACCAAAACATTAAAGATTTATGGAATAAAATAAAATTAGTAGTACTCTGTCATTGCTTAACTCTGTGAAACAAATAGGCAAAGAGAGCAATCTATGTCTGGCTCTTTAGCTCATAATTCACTGTTTGTATTTGCCTCCTATAAGGCAGTCTGACTCCCACAGAGCTTCAGTCATTGATCACAAAATCAGCTGGCATAGTGTGATAAATGATTCTTGATAACCCATCTGTCTAAAATCGAGTCATGTTACTTATACAGACTATTACAGATATAATACTCACTGCCCCTTATCGTTAACTGCACATTTTACATCATTTGCAACAGATAATATCTTTTGTCTGTGCATTAGTTAAATTGGAGGAAACATTTGTAGTTCTCCAACAGCATATCATCAGATTATTGGCAAGCTAATCCACTCTGAATAAGTAATCATGTGAGTAAAGCAATATTTAATATTCAAGTTTACCCTTGGTTTTATTCCTTTGGATTAGAAAGGGATAGCTTTGAATTTGTGTGACGGTTTTATAGTTTTCTTATTCATGTATGCAAAAGGAAATAAGTTAGAAAGATCTATAGTTTTTGTTTGTATTACTGTGAAATCTTTAACTTAATAAATTTGCAACATTGTTAGTTCATTGCTGCCTCCTTGTTCCAGGTTCATAGGCATCTGCTGCTGGCCCTTTCGATTAGCAGATTACTTCCCCTCTATGCTGGACTAGTGCATTGTTGGGGTGGAGCCAATAGCACTATCTTCACAGCCAACTTCCCACCCACACACCACCACTGGGATCTTTCTTCCTTGTATGACCACTGGCCAGAGTACCTAGGCCACAAACTAACCCTATGGCTGAGGCTACGTCTACACTACCTGCCTGAATCAGCGGGTAGAAATCGATTTCTCGGGGATCGAATTATCGCATCTTGTTGGGACGCGACATTCGATCCCCGAATCGACTCTTCTACTCCACCAGGGGAGGTAGGAGTAAGCACCGTCGACAGGGGAGCCACGGAGGTCGATTTGCCGTCGTCCTCACAGCGGGGTAAGTTGGCTCCGATATGTCAAATTTGTGTATCTTAAATCGACCCGCCCCCGTAGTGAGGATGTAGCCTTATTTTCCTACTTTAGAATGTTTAATTTTCAATGTGTATGAACACTTGAAATAGGACACCGACATTCTTTACTTGATGATGGTTTTATAAATGCTTGATTCTGAAAGGAGCGGAGTGCACCTGTGGTATGCTGAATGCCCTCTGTTCCCTTTGAGGTCCGTGAAAATTGAAGGTGCTTAGCATCTCACAGAACTGGGTAGAAATTATGCAGTTCTTTAGATAGTATCTAATAGAAATGTAACATCACTTCATCCTGAGTAAAATCTCACACCCTAGGCTGTGTGTGCTTTGTTAGCCATTTGAATTTAGCTTAACATTTGCAACACAAAAGGTCAGTTTTTAAAACTACCATTATTTGGCTGTTACCAAGCTATGGACTTGGAGATGGGTTTTTAAAATTTTGGAACCATGGATTCCCTCCTATAGCAAAAATGCTGCCATCAGGTCAGACTTCTTTATTGTGAGAAATTTTTCACAAAAGATCATGGAGTGTCACTTTAACTTGGTTCATTGGGATGCAGAGTGATCATCCATAGACCTACAAAATTACATCTGCATTTTGTGACACTCAAACTGTGTCTCTCCAAATTATACATAGTCGTCTGGATTGGGGGCTAGAATACACGTGCTCACGATACTTTGGCTGCCTTTTCTGTCTCTGAAAAAAAATCTATTGATGTCAAAAGTGTACACTTATATGGCATTAATTTTAGATCAATACAATTTCAATGCATGAAGCTGGGATATTATACATACAACACATTGCAGATACTTTCATTAGGCCAGTGTTCCAATTATATTGTTCATGTCCTTATCACCACAATTATTTTTATAGCAATGCAGAATTAAAAGATTTCAGGGCTTCATTTGGCAATCACAATGCCATCACTTGGATTATGGTGTTACATAATAGTGTAGACCTATGTATTTTGTTGAAATAAGTTACCTACAGATAACATTCTGCACTTTATAAAATGTTGCATATCTCAATGATTTTGTCAAATATCTGTGGAAGGCCCCATTCAGGAAAAAAGGCAGAGATTCACACAACCTGCTATTTGAATTTAATGCAGCAATGTGAGCAAATATAAAAACATAATCTTCTAGTTTTGTAGCAATCCAGAAGTCTATATTCCTTCTGTGCATACCTGCCCACGTGAAACAGCTATTCTTAACAATGATCCAACTATCATTCAGTAGAACATTTTTGGCCTACGGAATGTATAACTTGGTTAGAAAGGTTTATCTGAATGTGTCATTCTTTTAAAATCTAAGTAGGAATATTACATTTTATAATCTCAGGTTCTTAAATTTGAGAAATATGACAATTTTGCTTGTACAAAGCTATAACTATACTATAATGGCCAATAATTGAATTTGTATAGTACTATATCTGCTACTATTAGGAGATGCATTTCCCAACCTGCTCTGAAACCAAGTTCACACAATGTGAAGAAACGAACAATATCATAAAGTTCAGTATGACCTGACTGCTACTAGGATTTCTTCACGAGGCATGCTCACCTCCTCCCACCCCCCCCCCAGTTCTTTTTTCTCTAGAGAGAACGCAACTTCAACTTACTTTATATTTGATTGGAGTAACTAGGGACCTCACCCTTTTAAAGCAGGACGAAACATCTACTAAACGAGTAGGGTGTTTGAGGCAAACTCTGCCAGCCTGTTCCACCATGCCATTTTAAAAACGTGTTATACAAAATAAGCAGATACATATGTATGAATGATCGCTTAAGGCAGTTTGTGTAACTACTTAGAATTATGTCTTCTCCATGCACTAAATAAATATGTCATTCAACAATCTTGTATGTAATCGTTTATGAAAGCATACATACCAAAACAGCATCAAGTAGGCAGTGTATTTTGGCTGTTGGCTGGGATTGCTAGTGATTGGGGATCATACGTTATGGACTTGGGTGCTGCTGCTTTAGGAGTGTCACATCAACAGTGTGGTGTGACTGAGATGCAACCGCTTCACAAACTACTAGATAAGAAGTCCTGCACTAGACCACATTTGTAATGTATTAGCACAATGAAACTTCCAGAAGGTTGTATACGATACTGCTCTTTAGATGTCAAAAGGGCAGAATATCAGGCAGATGACACATACTTCAAGCTTTTACAGCACAAGTATGGCCAAGTTAGAGACATGTATAAAGCCAGAAGGTCGAAGTATGTTCCTGCACAGCTTATATCAATAGAAGATGGTCATAGGTGAGTTTTGATGACTTCCCATACCATTGATCGGATCATCCCATATTGTCCTGTTCTCTGGTTTATAAATGCTGTACATAATAGTTCATGTAAGCAGAAAAATCTCTTTATATTGGTTGGTTGACATTTGAGATAATGTTTGTAAGAAAACCCATGATGTGTATATTCATTATGGGACTGATTTCCAGCAAAAAGTAAACCATTACAAATCTGTGGCAGCCCCCTC
The DNA here is from genome assembly GCF_013100865.1 of Trachemys scripta elegans. NCBI lineage: Eukaryota > Metazoa > Chordata > Testudines > Emydidae > Trachemys > Trachemys scripta. The sequence goes on along the minus strand of NC_048304.1, from coordinate 81,638,175 downwards.
AAAAATATTTTCTGCATCCTTATTCAAGAATCAGATATTTTTCTCCTGAATCAGGTTGCAGTTTCTTTTCCTCTATTCTGGTTAAGTAAGTTTAGTAAAGTTATAATGTTTATATAATTAGTTACAGTTAAAGAGAAATTGCATTATACATCACTAATATTTTTGATAAACTAGTGAAGCTAAAAAAATACTATTAATCAGAATTTTATTTTTGGAGACTACAATAAAATATTCTGTGGAATAAAGATGATGTATTTCACAGCTTTAAACATGATTTTTTTTCAGAGATAAAATTAAAATTGCTTATGCTGCTAAGGGAATAAAAGTGATTGATGGACTGTTTACACTTGACCAGCTGCTAATGGATTCTCATTCAATACATGTTTGCTTTTGCTAAAACGACAGATAAGGCAAGCTAGAAAATAACCTGAAGCTGGTAAAAGTACTGGAAGGAAAAATTTAACTTACTGTGACATGTCTGATTTATCAACCGTTCTGTAAACTGTGAATTTTGTTTTTCTGGGAAAGATTCAAAATAATCTTCTCAGAATGAATCGTCAAAAAACAAGTTCTGAGACCACTATCAGAACATAAAAATGTATCAGTCTGTCTCTTGACATTGGTCAATTGGTTCCTTCTGCATCAGATGAATACTTCATTATTTAATTAGTTCAGGTATTTGGAAGTTAAGGTAGTGGCCATTGTACTGTCTCTTTCATATTACTGCATAAAATACACTCCCCCCGTCCCCTCCAGTGTTGCTGCCTGATCCTGCCGTCTTTACTAGGGTCAAATTCCCATTGACTTGAACACTAAAGGTGAAATCCTGGCCCCATTGAAGTCAGTGACAAAACTCCCATTGACTTCACTTTAAGTTTATTTAAGAAAATGCAGGCTCTGATCCTTAGATACAGTACATGTATAGCATCTTGTAAACTTTTGTCATTCTTGTATTATTAATTTCATTGTCATAATGGACAACTATATATTTATTGATTTAGACATTTGTATGGTAAGATCTGTCCTAAGGTATTGTGTTGGGATTATTTTGTCAGCACCCTTGTAATTTACATTGAACAGGATTTTGTTCCCCTCTTGCACACTGATGACACTGAAGAGTAATATATTATTGTAGTATCTCATAAGCTGTTTCTCTGACAGATACACTTCAAGATTTGTATAATGTGTAAAATATAATTTTGATTCTTGTTTCACTGCTTCTCCTATATAGAAAGTGTAGCAAAGTTGTATTCTTGATATTACCCATCTTCAAACTAGCTTCATATAGCTCAGCTATTACTTTCTCCCTGTATTGGAACTCACCATGCAGGACAGAAAATTCTCCCACAAGACAAAAGCAACTTAAACCCATGTTCCAGCACCATGTAGAAGGAGAAACAGGAATTCTGGTCTGGTCTTTCCTGTTAAAGCCAGTTGGAAAATAGGAAAAAATGATTCACGAAAACTTTCACAAAGCCATCCCAATTCTCTCCCCAATTTTTTCATCAGATGTTTGTTCTAACAAAAATTTTGTGAACAGGTCTATTCTCTGTTTTATCACTATCAAATCTCCTCTTATTCTTCTTACTTCAAACTCTATGTAACTATTAATAGTGTATGTAATCTCTCCTTGCATGGAAATCTTACTACCCAGAGGCAACATAATCTATCATCCTTCTTCTCAACAATTCTCCCTTGACTCCCACCCCAAAAGAAGTGAACAAAGATTTGTAGGATTCTCCAGTCCACAAATCTACTTCATCATCCTTAAATCAGGCATATTATACACCAAAGCTATTGCTTTTGTAAGAACTTCAGGAGGAAACTAGTGCATGTTTCTTTTTGGTGCTTTTAGGTGAAGGATGTACCTTTTGGCTCATTCAGGTTTAAGAGTATTGCCATGAAGTAAAAGACTTTTTTGTCACATCGACAGCATTGTGCCAGTTTTGAGATGACCAAAACTCAATGCAAGATGAGGAGGTACCATTAATTCAGATAGCGGCACTTTAATATATTTTGTATTATTACACTAGCTATCTGATGTAGTGGAACATCTTATTCACTTCTGTTCAACACTGCAGATGAGCCAGACATCTCATTAAGCTATCCGCAATGACATCTAGAGCTTTTTCCTGAAGATTACAACTAATTTGGAACCCATCAGCATGTACGAGTAGCTTAAATTGTTCCTTCCAGTTTTCATTACTTTCCACTTGTCTGTGTTCAGTTTAATCTGCCATCATAGTGCCCAATTATCTAGTTGTGTTAGGTACTTTGGAGTTCTTCACAATCCTTCCTCATCTTGGCAAATTTAAATAATTCTGTGATCTGCAAATTTTGCTACCCTCCTATTCATCGCCCTCTGCCCAGTTGTTACTTTGAATAACGCAGGTAGTACTGATCCCTAGGGCATTCCACTATTAACCTGTTTCCACAGCTTCAGAATATTTCTGTTAACTTTATTTTAGTCCTGTTCTTTGTTTCCTAGCTGTTAACAAGTTTTTAATCCATGATAAAATAGAAAATTCTGCCTCTTAGTTAACAAGTTTCCTTAATAGCCTCATGTGAGGTACTTTATCAAAAAAAATTTGAAAGGTTAAATTATGTTAACTGGTTTACCATTATCCACTGTCTTGTCATTAACTTTTCAAAATAACTGGTAGGAGAAATAGGCTAAATTTTATCAGGAGTGTACACACATTCTCTGTTAACAAAAAGAAAATGTCCACAAGAATTCCTGCAACTTAAACTTGAACTTCAATGATTGAAAAAGAGTTGAAAATAAAAATATTAATTACAGATCAAGTGATTTTATGTTAGAATGTGCCAGGACTTGTGCTGATATCCTTTAGCTGACACACCTACATTGCCAACACTTCTATTAGCAGTCTCAGAAAAGGATCAACCTTTAATTTGTTCGGACTAAAGAGGGACATAATTCAGCCTATACTGGGCCAATACCTGTCATGTTCCTGTACCAGATATGGATTGGTAGCAGAGCTTGCTTATACACACCAGATGTGGTCATTATAAGAGTCTTTAATGCTCTGCCAGGTGTGGCTGAGGTTATATTGAGGCTGTGGCTATTCAAAATGGAAGACAGGTGACTGGGCATTCTGCATCTCCTTCCCACTTTCTCTGTGTCTCCTCCTGACTGCATTAGTTCCTATCCTGCTAGGAGAATTGTAACAGGAGGAAGGGGCTCAGAAAGAGGAGAAAGATAATACTTACAACAGAGAGTTCCAAGAACTGCCCTTAGCAACCAGGATAATTATTGGAGGCTAATAACATCTGAAAACAATTAGGCAAAATTGACTCATAAAAGTATGGATACTTGTATTCTTAGTTAGAACATAGGATTGAGAGAAGGACAATATTGTATCAGAATCAAAACAGCACAGGCAAAAGCCTATGCTGTGCTAACTTGAAGAAGTACCACTGGAATGAATGCTCTCTCCCTGAAGCCTTGCTGATTTTTTTAGTATAGCTGAGTGACACAAGGGAAAATGTATTTTATGCCAAAAGAGTGACACTTGGCAAGAGGTGTGCACACACAAAATATAATCTGATTTTTCTGACTGGCTGCTGAATAGTCCTTTTACGAGTTCTCTTTCCCAGTTCTTCCAGTGTTTGTCTCCTCCAGATGGCACAGAAATGCTGTTTTATTCAGTAATGTTTCAGTAATTTCAATTAAACTTTTAGACAGAGGGGAAAAAAACTAAACCTCAAGCCAATTTGAAATAGCATAAATCTATAAGGATTCTATTGAAAATATAATCCTCAAATCTAAACCTAGTTAAGAACACTGAGGAACATAACATTTCTCAGCTCTTCCACTCCCTCATGGGCTTCACTCTATAAATCAACATCAGCTTTATAAAGTACTTATTATTAATACTGGACCAGAGAGAGCGAAGCTCCTGTCCAATGATTAGGGTACTCATCTGGGAGGTGTGTGTGGGGGGTCCTGGGTTCAAATTCCTGCTCCACATCAGAGTGGGGGTTTAAACCAGGGTCTCCCACATCGTGGGTGAGTGCTCTACCTACTGGCTTATAGGATAGAAGAGACTATCACCACTACCTCTTCCTTGAATCCCTTGTGGATGTAGCCCAAAAATCAGTGTTTTTGATGTTGTTGAAATGGTTCACCTAAACATTTCCAAATCTTATTTTCTTTTTTTTTTGTTTTGCTTCAGCTGAAACATTTCACTGAAGTCAACACAAATTAGCAAAATATTTTGATGGAGCTGAATCTGCATTTTTAGTGGAAAAAAGCATCTGAAAATTTTTACCAGCTCTAGTCCTGACCTAGTTGCCCTCTAGGTACTCCCACAATATGCATGTTAAAAACACTGCATTGGTTATGCTCGTTTTCTGTTTCCAAGGTTACCTTCACAATCAGGAGATAGAGAAACTTTATTTTTAATGCAAGCTTAGATTCTATAAAATCTGAATGTGCCACATGGGCCACAGAAATGCAGGAGAGCTGGGTATTTGACAGCTCCTGGTTAGTGGCATTATGTTCCCTCACTACCTGCAGGGTGCTGGACCAATTTTTATAGTGTGATGCTGAGAGCCATTGAACCAAATTATAAACCCTGTATATAATGAAAACCACTTCATGCCAGGGACTGCGGCTAGTTGCAGCATCTATGACTGCCTGATATATTTATTTTTACAGAAGCCATGCTATATTCTTATTTATATTACAAAAATCTAGATGCTTTATAGTTCTATAGTGAATGACTTTTCACTTGTGTTTGTCCTGGAGTCTTCGCTCATTCACCTATAATTCCCAGAACCACTCTTAGCATCTTGGATAGGTATAATATTAGTCACCTTTCAGTCATCAGTAATAATAGCTGTTTTTAATGGTAAGTTACATTATTTGGTTAATAGCTCAGCTACTTTGGCCTTTCAGAAATCTCTGCAGTCAATTATTAGGACTGTTTAATTCCTGCATGTAGTATCAGTTGTTCTATCACTTTTTAAAAAACCTTTATCTCTGACAGTGTGTCATCTTCATTACTAAAATATGCATAAGACTATCTAGACTAGGCAGTACTAGAGACAATGGAATAAACATGTTTTAAAATCTGAAATAAAATACAGTTATACTCAAAAGAAATGTATATAAAATTTCTATATTTAAATACCAGAAGAAGCCTTTTCTTATGCTTAGATGTTGTTTGTTATTAAGTCTTTTCCCACCCTAGACTTAAAGATCTTTAATCCTTCCTGTGCCCTATTTCAATTGGTCTCTTTCCTTACAGGTCTTCCTGATATATAACCTTAAATGTCTTCTGTTTTAGCTTCAAACCATGACTCAGAATATAACTTGTCCTTGCAGTTTGAACTGCTTCCATACTGGATGCTAATATGTCCCTCAGGTAGTTGTATACTATGATTAAATTACTTCTGTCATCTTTTCTTATTCATCAGAGCATTTAAGCCCATGAAGCTTTTGCTTGGAAGATGAATACTGTATTCACATAATTATGCTCATTGCACTTCTCTGGACTCTTTCCAATACTTGGATATTATTTAACAGCTAGGCTACCAGTACTAGTAGTATAGTACTGAAATATATATTTATAAATGATATATAATTCTTGGTTATTTTTATATTCAATTAATGCACATTGAAAGCCATTGCATATATTGCACCCTATAATATTCTACACAGTTTTCTATAATCTTTTAGGCTTTACTGAGCACACATTAATGCAACAAGAATTGGATATTAATTCGGGATGGGTTTACTATGAATTTGGTGTACATAGTTAGACAAATTGTTAACAACATCCTTTCCATTTCTCACTTGTAGTCAGCAAGGAATTGAAAGCTCATTTATTTAATTTCTTCAGGTATGTTTTCCACATCCCTTCCTGTTTCTCCAAGGGGCATTAGGAGTCTTTTACTAAAGTTTGAATTTGCATACTAAGAGAGAATTCCGATTGTAAATCTGTCTGCACTGTAAGGCTCATAAATTTGACAATTGTTTATATTCTAACACAGAGAAACTGTACATGAATATTGACTTTATAGTTTTATGAATAAAACAGATTTGTATTAACATGAGAATGGCCATACTGGGTCAGACCAAAGGTCCATCAAGCCCAGTATCCTGTCTTCTGACAGTGGATAATGCCAGGTGCTCCAGAGGGAATGAACAGGTAATCATTAAGTGATCCATCCCCTGTCACCCATTTTCAGCTTCTGGCAAACAAAGGCTAGGGACACCATCCCTACTCATCCTGGCTAATAGCCATTGATGAACCTATCCTTATCTAGTTCTTATTCTGTTTCAATACAGTTTTTTATGATCCATGGCTAATCTCTCTAAAAGTTACTTACACCTAAATTTGTAAAACTATCTTTGGAAAAATAATCCAGATACTAACGAATATGGAAACCATTTCAGAATTTTTCTATTAACCTTGTATTAAAATAAGTCTTCAATAAGTGCTGAGGAAAATTATGAAGGAGACTGGGAAGAAAAGAGTGAACACTAATACCAGTGGCCAATGTTTGAGGATATTTTTGGGGAATGGATATCACATTTGACAGTCTGTGGGATGTGAAATGTTTTATGTCTAGGTTGCCAGTTTGAATCCAATCCATGGCATGATCCTGGAGTGGGATGCACAGTTAGACCCTTATGCTTGTATAGCAGCCCACTGACTTTAACAGGACTCCGCATGAATGTAAGCATTCAGACATAAATATCTCATTGCACAATTACTGCCCAAATTGGTAGTGACTTGAAGTCATGACCACTGGTTTGCATTTTAATGACCCAGGTATAATATGCCAATAGATTAAGTTCAGCTTCTAAAAGGAGAACTGTCCACACCACCAAAACACCAGGATATTTGACATTAGTTCAGTTAGTATTTTTACTAGCAGTTTCAGCAGGGCCTCCAAAGAAATAATGTGCTAAGTTGAACTGCTTTCCCTCTTACATGTGACCCTTCTAGGCCGAGGTTAAGGCACATCCTTAGACAAACATGGAGAAACTTGTATCGTCACTGCCCATGTTTTTCCCTGCTCTTTGGATAAACAGAGGAACTCAGTCTCCAGGGCTGTCAATCTGGCACCCTATCACAAATACTAATTCTGGTATTTGCCAAAGTTCAGGTGGGCACAGGGGTCCTGTTGCACACCCTAACTGGGCCTCAGCTCAGATTTACAGTTCAGCTTGTTAGTCCTCTGAGTCACTTTGGGGCACAGCTAAAACAGCTGGTGAAGCCACTCAGGCACCATTCACTCATTCTTCTTCCCACTACACGCGCACACGCATGCACATATGTACATGGAGGGACAGAGCAAGTGAAAGCTGTTCTGAGATACAGAGCGACCAAGCAATTGTTTATGGCTAGAGGAGGGGCAGATGACTTGCTGGGAACATGATGGAAGGGAGTGAATCTTGAGTTTTGCATTTCTAAGTATGTGCCCGTGGGGAGAGGCTGCACCAGTCACCGCAGCCCACCATGAAATGTGTTAGGACAGTACATCTCGACTTTGCAGAGTGCAGCAGTCTAGTAATAGAAGCCAACCCCATAAGCCATCATACTTTTCTGTGATGAGCAGAGGGTTGACATGGAGAGAGTGACACACAGGCACTCTCACAGCCTAAGTCAGGGTCACTGCCTAGGCTTACTTCCCACAGGACCCCTCTAGAGGACTATAGAGACCTCCCCCCAGCATAAGACTGTTTACAGCCTCCAGCTTCTTGGAAGACTTTCTAAATGCCACAGTGAAGAGGGCAACTGATTACATAACCTTCCTCATGGGCAGAAGTACAACTGTGAAGAACTGGGAAATATTTGTATTTTTAGAACTACCCTATGCCCTGAGTGTATCTGGTGATATTATCCTACCTGACTGCATAGTTAGTTCAAAACAAGTTGTTAAAGAAACTAGGTAGTACAGGTAAAACAATTGGGCTATGTAAGGTACGTCCCCTCAAATGTAATAGCAAGGTTTATAGCTGCGAAGAGGCACTCCTCAGCTGTCACCTTGGTGACAGGGCTGTTCTTCAAGGCAGAGAATCTGGAGATCAAAGAGCCCTGGTCTATTAAAGGATCTGCTCTACAGGGAGGATGGGGGAAAGTGGTCAGTGGGAGGCTGACTGAGAACTGGGGGTCTGCAGCAAGCAAACTGTAACTTGGTGCCAGGGCGAATGGTGAGGCACCAGGGCTATGTCAGGTCTACCATGAGGCTTGAGGTGAACGCTCTGTCTGTGTAAGACAATATGTGCGGAGGTTACTATAAATGTACTTCTCTAAGTACTGTATGTCATTTGGCAAAATAAATCCAACTTTATTTTGGAGAAGCTACTTCTGTGTCACTGCTCATTATTATGGTTCACACACTTCCAGAGGAAGACTCTTGCAGGTGCCAAGCCTGTTGGGATCCCACCCTAAAGAAAAATGGAGGCACAGGCCTGCCACTTGAAAAAGGGTGCACTAAGGGGACTGGAGAAGGGTTTCAGGAGGGGCAGCCTACTCAGAACTGAGATACACACAACTGGAGATAATGCAGGAATTCTGAAATTGCCACTTTCCATCAGTGCTAGGCATACTAGAAGGTGCACACATATTCCTACAAACTTCTAGTGCTGCCTGCAGAAACAGGAAGTGCCCACACTCAGTGAGCATGATGAATATGTGTGACCATCTATTGACATATTTCTGGATTTTTCTACAGCTGCAGTGTGTTGCATCTTTGTTTGTGCTGTCTAAAAGGGGAGTCAAAGTCCAGTTTTAGCTTTGGTGGGGTAAGGAAATCCACTTAATATGCATGCCACACTGAGTCAGCCAGGAATATTCACATTCATTCCTTTCGCTGGGTCTACTCATATCCATCCAAGCAATACTGGCACTTCTTCTGTCTTGTGCATTCTTTAGGTCCAAAAGGATGCTTTCTATTGCCCATTGGTAACCAGATGCACCATGTCTGGCTTCCTGATCAGAGCTTGGGACCCAGAGCAGTTGAGAAACAGTTTGGCGCAAGTGTGCACAGCAGAAGCTGGATAAAATGTCTGACTTTAATAGATGCATTTTTGAAACTCCCAGAGATTGAGCACTCAGCTAAAGTTAGTGTGTGAAACCTGGTTGGAGTTTTCAGAACTTCTGCAGAGCCCTCTTCACCTTTGAAAAAATTCTCTGATTTCCAAAGTCAGAACTGAGCAACTGCATTGCCTGCTACATATCCTTATGCTGTCCTTTCTTTGATATTTCCCCAGCACATTCACAAAAAGCAGCACCACAAATAAAAACACCTTCCATGATTAGATATATACTAGGGCTGTCAATTAATCGCAGGTAACTCACACAATAAACTCAAAAAAATTAATCGTGATAAAAAAAATTAATCGCTATTAATCGCAGTTTTAATCACACTATTAAAGAATAGACTACCAATTGAAATGTATTAAATATTTTGGATGTTTTTCTACAATTTCATGTAGAATATTTTCAGTGTATTGTATTTCGTGTTGTAACTCAAATAAAAAAGTGTACAAAAACAAAACAATGTAAAACTTCAGAGCCTACAAGTCCATTTTTCAGCCAATCGCTAAGACAAATAAGTTTGTTTACATTTACAGGAGATAATGCTGCCCTCTTCTTGGAACCATAGAAGATTAGGGAGGTCATCTAGTCCAATGCCCTGCTCAAAGCAGGACCAACCCCAACTAAATCATCCCAGCCAGGGCTTTGTCAAGCTGGGCCTTAAAAACCTCTAAGGATGGAGATTCCACTACCTCTCTAGGTAACCTATTCCAGTGAGTCACCACCCTCCTAATGAAATAGTTTTTCCTAATATCCAACCTAGACCTCCCCCTCTGCAACTTGAGACCATTGCTCCTTGTTCTGTCATCTGCCACCACTGAAAACAGCCTAGTTCCATCCTCTTTGGAACCCCCCTTCAGGTAGTTGAAGGCTGCTATCAAATCCCCCCTCACTCTTCTCTTCTGCAGATTAAATAAGCCCAGTTCCCTCAGTCTCTCCTCATAAGTAATGTGCCCAGCCCCTAATCATTTTCATTGCTCTCCGCTGGATTCTCTCCAATTTGTCCATATCCTTTCTGTAGTGTGGGGCCCAAAACTGGACGCAAATCTCCAAATGTGGCCTCACCAGTGCCGAATAGAGGGGAATAATCACTTCTCTTGATCTGCTGGCAATGCTTCTATTTTTGTAGCTGGCGTTTCAAGGTATTTACATGCCAGATATGCTAAACATTTGTTTGTCCCTTTGTGCTTCGGTCACCATTGCAGAGGACATGCTTCCATGCAGATGACGCGTTAATTAAATTTGTGACTGAACTCCTTGGGGGAGAATTGTATGTCCCCTTCTCTGTTTAACCTGCATTCTGCATATATTTCATGTTATAGCAGTCTCAGATGATGACCCAGCACATGTGGTTCATTTTAAGAATACTTTCACAGCAGATTTGACGAAATGCAAAGAAGGTACCAATATGAGATTTCTAGAGATAGCTTCAGCACTCAACCCAAGATTAAATCTCAAATGCCTTCCAAAATCTGATCAGGATGGGGTGTAGAGCATGCTTTCAGAAGTCGTAAAAGAGCAAAACTGCGATGCAAAACTATAGAACCCGAACCACTAAAAAAAGAAAATCAGCTGCCTGCTGGTGGCATCTGACTCAGATAATGAAAATGAACATGCGTCGATCCACACTGCTTTGGATTGTTATCGAGTAGAACCCGTCATCAGCATGGACACATGTGCCCTGGAATGGTGGTTGAAGCAGGAAGGGACATATGAAACTTTAGCACATCTGTCACATAAATATCTTGCAACGCCGGCTATGACAGTGGCATGAGAACACCTGTTCTCACTTTCAGGTGACACTGTAAACAAGAAGCGGGCAGCATTATCTCCTGCAAATGTAAACAAACTTGTTCGTCTGAGTGACTGGCTAAATAAGAAACAGGACTGAGGGGACTTGCAGGCTCTAAAACTTTACATTGTTTTATTTTTGAATGCAGTTTATTTTGTACATAATTCTACATTTGTGAGATCAACTTTCATGATAAAGAGATTGCACTACAGTACTTGCATTAGGTGAATTGCAAAATACTATTTCTTTTGTTTTTTTACAGTGAAAATACTTGTAATCAAAACTAAATATAAAGTGAGCACTGTACACTTTGTATTCTGTTTTGTAATTGAAATCAATATATTTGAAAATGTAGAAAACACCCCAAATATTTAAATAAATGGTATTCTATTATTGTTTAATCGCACGCTGAATCGTGATTCATTTTTTTAATCGCTTGACAGCCCTAATATATACACATAGGGCAGTGTCAGAAAAATTGATGTGCAAGTTGCTCCCATTCCAATTATTCTTAGCAGACCGAACTTTTAGAAGCTTCTTTTGAATAAAAAGTACTATTAGAACCTGAATTAAACACTGTTAAATCAAAAATGTAAAGCCTCACTAGGTTTCACTCACTATATGCTCCATTACTTTTTAAACATACATGTTTTCAAGGATTTAAAGGACGTGCAAAGTATTGAACTCAACATCTACCCCAACATATGAAGACACCTATCCCACACCTTGCAAAATATCAAACTTTCTTGCCTTCCACTCCAAACATCATAAAAGGTTTCCAGTCAATAATGATCTATAACACCTTTGTTAAACTAGATGTTGCATATTGATAAATGTATTGGGCCAGATCCTTGGCTGATGTAAATTGTCCTAGCACTATTTGCTGCAAAGGGGGCCAAGACAATTAGCACCAGCTGAGAATCACCCCGTAGTATTAAAGGCTTTGTGAATAGAAGGTGTGTGTTACTGTTCGTAGTAGCAGAAAACCAGAAAACTTTGCTTTTTGGTGGTTTTAAAATAATAGAAATGTAAGGCTGGAAGGGACCTTGACTAGTCATCTAGTCCATTCCCTCATTCTGAGGCAGGATTAAGTATATCTAGACTATCCCTGACAGGTGTTTGTCTCACCTGTTCTTAAAAACCTCCAGTGACAGGGATTCCACAACCTCCCTACGTAGCCTCTTCTAGTGCTTAGCTATCCTTTATAGTTAGAAAGTTTATACTAATAGCTAATCTAAATATCCCTGGCTGCAAACAAACCCAATCACTTCTTGTCCTCTTCTCGGTGGACATGGAGAACAATCAATCACCAATCTCTTTATAACAGTCTTTCACAGATCTGCAGACTTCATCATGTGCCCCTCTCAGCCTTCTCTTCTCTGGACTAAATGAGCACAGTTCTTTCAACCTTTTCTCATACATCATGTTTTCTAAACCTCTTATCATTTGTGGTGCTCTTCTCTGGACTTTCTCCAATTTGTTCACTTCCTGAAAGTGGGGTGCCCCAAAACTGGACCCCTATAAATCAGCTGAGGATGCCCCAGTGCTAAGTAGAGCAGGACAATTATCTCCTTGGTCTTAGCTATTATATGCCCTTTAATACATTCCAGAATTAATTTGCCCTTTTTACAACAGCATCATCTTGTTGACTCACATTCAATTTGTGATCCACTATCACCCCCCACATACTTTTCTGCAATACTGCCTGCATCCTTGCTTGCGGAAAAAAAAAAAGGCACAAAAATTAATAATTTTACTGTGGTGTTGTGGTTTTCTTTTTTATTTTTTTTAGATATTGCAAAGAAATTGTCATCTGAGTCAGACAAACTATAGTGTGCTCACTTGGGAACAAAACTTTTCTCCTTTGGAAATGGACAATTGACAATCAATTTATATATTTTTCTGGCTGTGTTAACCCAGTATGAATGTCTCCTCTCCAGCATTCTTAGTTGACAGTGAGACCTGGGAGAAGGAGGCAAGTTTTGAAAGTAAAACGAGGAGAAATAGAAGCCATCTTGATAAAACTAAAGTGATAGACCAGAAAAAAATCCCTGCATTTTATTTGCACATTTTAAAATGTTTTTTGTTGTGTCTGAAAATAACAGCTGTATTTTTGCTTTTTTTTAGGGACGCTGTGAGTAAGGTTTGTTCTAACTGTGGGAGTTTAAAGATGGGGGGCTTAAATATTTAAAGGTATCAATGTGTTGTTGCACTAACTGTTGCAATGCCTAACTCAGGAGCAGAAGTCTCCTTTTCAAAAAAGATTTAGGCACTCAGGGATTTAGGGTCCTAAGTGACTAAATTCCTTTTGAAAATGAGACATCTGTTTCAAAAGGCACTTAAAACGCTGCATTGGTGCAGCTGCGCTGCGGTACCGCTTTCATTAAGATGCTTTAAGATGACAGGAGAGAGCTTCTCCTATCGGCTTAGTTAATCCACCTCTGCAAGACCGACATAGCACTGTCCACACCGGCACAACGGACAGTATAACTATGTTGCTCAGGGCAGTGATTATTCACACCCGTGAGCGACGTTGTTATACTAAAGTAATTCTGTAGTGTAAATCAGGGATAAGTCAGTTAAGCATTGCAACGGTGAGTGCAGCAATGCATAAATACCTTTAAAAATCTGAGCCTGGTGCTATAAAAATAAAACTATCAATAACAAAATGCAAAAGGGCAAAAAGGGAGTTATATTATCATAATAACTAAGGAAATAACTCAGTTCATTATCTTTATTGAAAGGACAAGATGGCAACAAAATCTATTCATTGTGAAAGATTCAGTTAATAGCTTTTCATGACTCATTTATGACATACTTTGGTATAAAACTACTGAAATGATTGAAGTATACAGTTTTGGAGTGATACTTAATTTGTTATAAATGAATATTCTTTCTAATTGAAGAGTTTTTCCTTCTCAAAGGAGCACAGTATTAGTATATCCAAAGTCTTAAACTATTTGACTTTGAAATATATTTCCTTGGTGCAATCATTTTGTGATTAGACTGTAGATTGAGTAGTTGTTGAATATTATAAACTATAAAGATTTTATTTCTTATGGAATAAAAAGTCTCAAACTGTTTTTAGGTTGATACTGTAGAGCTGAAGCTTGGAAAAATCACTTGCATAGGATAACTAAACATCCTGAATTCCTTTGCTGTTTATTGCTGTAATGTAAGTCATACTGAGGTTATTTGACATTAATAAGGATGTAATGTGTATTCACCGAAATTCCATGGTAATTTAACATTAATTTTCACTTGTAAATTACCCTTACATATGTAATATCTAAATTGGTGACACTTGAAAGTGTCCATTATTATGAATGTATTAGGTCTTCAATGTAATAGGACTAGTTATAATTAATTCACTGTTGCAGGCTCATTTACTGGCACACAGCCTGTGCTCCATTGTAGCTAACCATCTAAAGAGACAGATTTTAGAAGTGACTTATTTATCTACAAAATTGATGTTGATAAAGTAGAATATAAGCCCCATTGCATATGGGATCTTAACAGTTGTACTCACTGCATTTCAACTTATATAAAAATTCTCAGTAACATTCTAGTAGCAAAACATTAAAATACAGTAATTCCTTTGGCATTCATTAAAATAACATTAATCATGAACTCTGCTGGTGTTAATGTTGATTTATTCTAAAACTTTAAAATCAATAAGCGTCCATAATTAACCAGAGCAGGAAAAAAGACTTTGACCTAGTTACTTTATATTAACACTGTCAGTTCAGTTTAGTGTTGTTAAAATGTCTCAAAATGTTTCTAAGAATCTTCCTTAAATATGGATCAAACAGTCAAGCCTGGAGAGAGAGAGAGAGAGAGGAGGTTCTTGCACGTACTGGCATTGACTATTAAAAATTCCTTTAAAAATGTATGTTACAAATGTATGACAGCACTTGATGACAAATGGGATTATTTTCATGTTAATTGGTGCAGTGGGATTGACAAAACTGATAAGTAAGTGCTTTGGTTTTGTGTAGCACTCAAATTTATAAACATGTCAGAAGGGAATTCTAATAGTGAGTGGTAAATCTGTAGCAGTTCAGAGTTTGGATTCAGTTTGGATTAAATCTAAAATTTTGGACTGTAATCCGAACCTTATTCAAATTTTCTGAATTTATCAGTTTACCATCCCCCCAAATGTGGTCGCTAGGTGTCAAATATAACAAGTAAAAGTACCTTAAATATTGTTCTGCTATAAAATCTGTTCATTTATTTTAAATAAAACACTTTTTCTGAACTAGAATTAGGGACGGAGCCAGCACTACTTAACAAACAAATGTATAGTAAGTGCACTTGCTGGAGATGTACTTTGTTCCTGAAAAATACACAGAGTTTATTGAAAATATATTTGAAAGGTTCAGCTTGTGTTGGGATAAGCATGCATGTGTTTCGAAAGAGAGAAGTCCTTGTAGAGGGGTTCAGGAATATCCTAACCTAGGTACACTTAAAAAATACTTTGCACTTGGGCAATTTGCTGTATGCCAAAGAGAGAACATTTACAAGTCTTTTCAAGACTCCAGAGGCCATTCATATCTGACAAAGATGATTTAGCAAGGAAGTGAACTATATCAATGGCAGAGAAATCCTTCATACCAAAATAATAACAAGGAGCTCCAGAGAACCCCTGAGAGCCACTTTAGTACATCACTACCTCTAGATCCTTCTGCATATTTATTATCAGTGGCAGAGAAACCTAGAGTCTGGATAGTAGTGTTCTTAGCTGCAAACTCCTTTGGACTGTTTTTTACATTGATAAGATGTGTACAGTTAGTATGCTGGAATAAATCACATATATATTGTTCTGTTTATTTAAATATGGTGTATTAAATTAATTTAATTAATACAAATGAACAGCTGAACGGGTAGTAGTTCTTTTGGGGTCAGCCACAGCAAGTTGTAGGATGACTGCAATTGTAATGAACATTCAACTCACTAAAACTTCAGAAATCCAGGACCCCACTCCAGTATTTAAAGGGGCACTAAATTCTACAGTGCTATGGCTTGAGCTGAAGAGCTGTTAATCTATAAAATCTATTTTCTCTCTTTGGCATTCATTATCAACACAGTCATGAGCCTGTGCAAAAAGTGCCAATGCATGAGAGATGCCTCCCTCAAGTTTTTAATTCTTGAGATAACTAAATTTACTTAGGTTACTTTGCCAATGAACTGGCATCCCCTGGGTATTTCTTATGTGCCTTGGAAAAGTTGTAAAAGTGGTTCTGATTATTGACATGTCCAGAGGCAGCATTTCCTGTCTCTGGTGAACAGAAAACCTAGTGGGAATTATTGCAATGAGACCTGGCACAGAACTGCAAAACATGCCAAATAACGCTTTCCTCCCTCCCAACCTACTATACAAGGAAGTATGGGGAGACTGTTGGTAAGTATGTAATAATACATTTAGGCATCTAAGGTGCTGTACAGTCCATTTTATATGAAGTGTTACAGTTGTTGTACACTGCTGAAACGTGTGGTTAAATGTACTGAAATACATATTGTACACATACATAAAGTAGGAAGTTTTAAGAACTGGGAAAGCTGTCCAGTCTCACACTTGTGTCTTCAAAGTGTATCATAATGTGACCATCCTGTTTTTTTATTAGACTTACTAGTCCCCTTCTCAAACAGCCTAGATATTTTTTGGACTCCTTTATACTGAGCCAGTCACTTTCCTTGTTAATGTATTCAATGTATTTATCACCCTTTGAATGCAGTAGTAGTTCCTGAATTCCTACTGCTTCCTGGATTACTATACTGTGGCCCCTAGGCTTTGAATGTCTTACTGGTTTTAGAAAATGTACATTGACTTTTGTAACAAGGTAGCAGGTTTTAGGAATACTGGGGCTGCTCTTCTGAGTTACATAATACCAGATGCTAGAACCCTGCACAGAGGTGCAAAATTATTTTTGTTGATTTACTTTGTCAGATCATCTGAGAGTCCAGTTAGCTTTTACCCAGGAAGAATAAAGGGTTTCAGCCTCTCTCAGGCAGACAGGACCAGGGGTCAAGACAAGAGAGGTCCTGCAGGAAACAAATGTCAGAACAGTTAAGCTCAACAGAATTCTTAGGGCTGGTCCACACTAACCCCCCACTTCGAACTAAGATACGCAACTTCAGCTACGTTATTCACGTAGCTGAAGTTGAACTATCTTAGTTCAAACTTACCGCGGGTCCACACACGGCAGGCAGGCTCCTCCGTCAACTCTGCGTACTCCTCTCGCCGAGCAGGAGTACCGGCGTCGACAGCGAGCACTTCCAGGATTGATCCCAGAAGATTGATTGCTTACCGCCAGACCCGGAGGTAAGTATAGACATACCCTTAGACTGAGGTTTGTTTTGTTGTTGGTGTACCTAACAATTAAAGTAAATACCAAGAAGAGAGTAAGGTTGTATGAGATTGCATGTGTATTAGGAAAAGGGTAGAAATGTCACCATTTTCTAATGTTATAAATCCCTTTCAGTAGGGATTTTTAGGTTCCTTCAGTGTTTTTTTTTCTTAAAGTTTAAATCTTTTAGCAGGTTTTTGTGTCTTTTCCCCTCATACGTGGGTTTACTTTAATAATTTTATCTTGTTACTTGCGTTTTTAAGAACTGGCATAATCTTTCTTGCCCTCACGTGACACATATTTCAAATGACCAATATCCTCTTTCACGAATGATGAATACAGTTGTTTCTGCTTCTCTAGAAGGGAACTAAACATGATAATGTTATAATTCCTTTTAATTGGTATGTGGCAGAGTTATATAAATATAAATTATATTCAGCATAATTATTGATGTAATTACACCTATATAAAGGCCTGACACAAAGCATATTGAAGTGAAGGGAAAGACGCCCATTGTCTCCAGTGGGCTTTGGATCAGGTCTAAGTATTTTGGTTTTGTTGAATTTTTACCATCACGTTGTTTTTAGCAGAGCTTCTCAGGCCATTAAAGAGTTGTTGATACCTTCTGGAAGGTTACCAGGAATCTCTTGATCATCTAGCACCAGCATGCTCAGCGAGAAGTTATAGGGCACACTGACCTCGGGATTGCTAGCTGGGTCAACAATGGTAACATCCATTGTTGTCGCTCCTGGTGCTGAAACACCAGCTGTTAGGCTACTAGCTACTAGCCTTGTACTGTTGGGGTGGGTTGCCAAGTAGTTGTAGAAATTACTGCTGCTATTGGATCTGGTTTTGCACCAGCCCTTTAAATAATTTATCTACTTATACCCCTGTCCTAACATCACATTAAAATTAGGAGGATTATCTGTAGAACTGCAGAAATAGTGGATCACGATTCCATTCCTGACGGCAGAAGATAAAAGGGCCCAAAATATTTTCTGATCTTAGCTTGTTCCATTCATATGATTTCCCCATTCTTGGCATAGGAAAATCAGCTGTCCCATTCCTTATCACTAAGAGATCATCTGGTCTAAAAGCTTATCAAAGTGCATTAACTAACTGTTAATATGCATCAACAAGGTCCACACAGACAATTAGAGTTCAGTAGACTAGTTCTGGGTAGATTCACACCCCAATTTGCTATGAACTAAATTTTCACATATACAGACCCTACGTGTGTGATAAGCTCTTCCATGTTTTCTTTTCCTATTGTCTCGTACTCTGAGAGTCAGAAGCACATCACATCTCTGAACATACAGCAATTTCAAAAGAGTGTCAGCAAGTCTGAGCCCCACATTTGTTCCATAAAAGTTCAAGGGGAAATGGGCCAAGGGTGGTCACAATGGTCATGGAAGGTAGCAGTAAGAGTAAGAGGGATTTAGTAACTGAACATCCATTCCCCCCAAAAGATCAGTTCTTATTTTACCCCAACCAGTTAAACCATCCATATTCATCAGAACAAAGCTGGATGTGAAACCTAAAGTCACAACGCTGAAGTAATGGGAAGTAATTTGTTCCCACACAAATATAATTTTAATATTTCAGGCCTGCAGCTAAGTGTTTTGTGCCCTTTTATAATTAGTTGAATATATATTTTCAAACTCTGCATAGTAAAATTCCAAAATAGAGACTGATGATCAGAAATCCAGGAACTCACCAGGTCAGTGCTGTAAAGAAATTAGAAACTGAAAAAATATGAAGGTTAAGATGAGTCTTAAACATGACAAATAAAATGTTTTGAATACCAAATAATTTATGCAAAATGTTACAAAATCTGAGGTGCTAAATAAATTACTGATACAATGTACTCTATTTTGACATTTTGTTTCCACTTAAAAGATAGTGAATGTAGAGTCCGTTGTATACAATATTCTAAAGGTATTTTTCCTATAATAGTTGCTTTATACTTTTGTACAAACAATTGAACTGCATTAAATTTAAATCTTATTTTGTGATGCCACACTAAAATATGTTGGGAGAAACATCCAAAAATAGATTTGTGGTTATATAATTTCTCTTTATTTCTTAAAAAGTTGCTACTACTGTACGAAACTCTTTTTTGTTTTAACCCTTGGAAGGCTCTTGCGTTCCTTTTCTATTTTTCACCAAGTCAGCATGGCATATGATTTTTCTAATCTATGTAATCTTTCATGATTACCACATGAGTGTATTGTAAGAAATGCTGACTCAGGACAGTGATTATAGAAGCCTTGAAACTTTAAACCAGAAGAATGAGATGTAAGAATTCTTCAATCCATAGATTAAATGGTAGACATATTATGGGCTCATAGAATTATTATAGATTTGATTTTTTTTTTGTATTTCAAGTTTTTTTTCTTAACTTGATCTATCAGAACATTGAAGGGCTATTTATCTTTACCTTTTGTTCCAAATTATTTTATCTTTTTAACAAAGTGGATGTTTTCTGCTTTTGAGTTTTTTGTAACCGTAACCATTAGAAAATGCTAAGAGTAGTATAGCTCTGCACAGAAAGGACAAATAATGGAGGGCCTGCTCCCACTGAGGTCAATGGTAATTGACTTCAATGGCAGTAGGTTTTGGCCCTAATAAACTGCTTGTCAACTTCTGACAGTTTTTTCAAAATCTTATGTGGGAGGCAAGAGGAAAAGTTCTGATTTGTGTGTGTGTGTGAGATCCTCAAGACAGTTTTGAAAATGAATCCTAATATGTAGAATGAAATCTTAAAATAAAAATCAGATGCATCTGAGGCGGTGGATGGTTACTTTCAGTGCAAATCTTCTAAAGAGACAGCTGACTGTTATGTTATGGCTACCCACCCATTTTATCCTGCAGTATAATGAAACTTAACAAAACTGTATCCTTGTCAGTTAACCGCTGCATCTTGTAAGTGTATGAAACCTCATTGCTGTGGTTACTGCCTTTGTCTCCAGTGTTGATTTATCCATGGTTCATTTTTTCTTTAATACAGTACTATACAAAGGAATAAAATAATGAGTCATTCAGAAATGTGTTGTTAAAATATCCCTCTTTATCGTTACATTTCGCTGCTTTAGAATTAACTTTCACAGGCTGTTAATTCAAGGCAACAGTTAAATCTGAGAAGAACTGTTAAAAATTCTGTGATTTTTTTTTCATTTATAAGAAAAACTTGTCTATGTAATTGAAGAACTTCTTACAAGTTTGAACAATTAAACCCTTCTTTTAGTTAATGTATTATTTCTGGTACAAGTAGATAAAATTCTACATGGTAAGCATGGTAAAAATTGTGCATGTTCTGCACAGCACAGAATTTTAGAGTAAAGTTTTCTGGGCACAAAAGCAGTAACAAAACTGTCCTTACAAAACTGAGTAACTGAATAACACAAGAAATAATTTTTGTTAATTTAAAACTTTAGAAACTGAAATTTGTAAAGTGAGATGTAATTCAGTTCTGGTACTGTACATAACAGCTGTTCTCAGTAATTGAAACTTTACAATATGAAAAATACATTAGATCTGTACAGTTTTTACAGGTAGGTAGGATGAGTTTTGAAAAAAGAATTGCTTCAAGGGTCATTCTCTGCTTTATGTCAAAAATACTGCACAACTTAGCTAATTACAAATTGTAGACTTGAAACAATTCATGTCTTCGGTGTAACTCTTAGTTTTCTTTTAATTGAACAGGGGTTTCAGAAACCATTTGAGAATATCTTCCTCTTTTGTCCTTCAAGTTACATAGGTTGGTTGCAGTCCTCTGTTACAAATGAAATCAGTTAAGCTAGCTGCTGACTGTGTTCACTGATTCTTGCGGCTTTTGTTATTGTGCTGAGATCCAGATCAGTCTCTAGGTGTGTTTCCATTGTTTCTTCCTGTGCATTAGATTCATAGGGCTTATGAGCAAGGAGTTCATGATGTACACCACAGTAACTTATTGTGGGTTGGTCATAGGCGAGAAATGTTGACACATTCATAGATAAAGGTATCTGGGGAAAAATGGATATGAAAAATAGTCAGTTAGCAAAAGACATAATTAACTTTTATGATGTGAATTTGATGGTGCTAAAAGTGAATATCTAAAAACATTGGCTAGAGTGAAGAACAGTGCTTCCTGTGAGAACTTCCCCTCACACCTTTGCCAATGTTCTTCAAACTTTGCTGGCATCATCTTTGATGCCTAATGCTGGGCCTCAGGATTTGTTTGTAAAAGTTTGTGTATGGCAGAGGAGCCACAGAAGTGTCTTAAAAATGCAAGTCAAAGCAAATAAGCTTTCATAATATATTTAGCAAATGCAAAATGTAAACCACAAAAATGTATAGGGGATGGGGAAGATACTTTACTGAATTAGTAAGACATGGAATAGTTTAAGTGGGATTTACCTAGCTGTCCAACTGCAAATAAGTGACTAGTGGACATTTCCAGACTTGTATCAGATTTTGTGTCAACTTTACAATGTGGATAAATATCTATTACAGGTTACCACTTTATTACTATTTGTGACTTAAGGATAGATTTGAATCCAGCAGGTTTCCATAGGTGAAAGGCCTATTTGAAGAAATAGCTATATTTCCTTATTTGGAGCCTCCCCCCCCACTTCTTTTCATATAAATTAGGATGTCATTTAAATTTTTCTTTTTGATTATTTTCATGAGGATTTCAAAGAATGTCATATATAGTTATCACAAATATATTTCAGAACCAGAGATGAAGAGAATATAAGAATATAGACCTTAATTATAAACATTTCTACTAGCAATTCTCTCTCTCTAATAATATAAATCTGAAGGATGAAAAATACAAAAAATAGTTATAGAAAAATGGTTCATCTGAGTAATGCCTGTATAGTATTTTTTAAAAGATTTAGTCAGCTATCAACTTGCATTTTATGTATGCCACAGAGAACAGCTTGTAGATTTGTCACTTTTATTGTTCTGTTTCTGCTCTAAAATAAACCTGTTTTGAAGCTTGATTGGAACTTTATAGAACTAAGTATAAAGACAATTCCAACACAGAGACTTTTATTTAATGATGGTTGCTATTGACTGAGTGTGATATTTTTAATTTTTTTTAATTCTGAAAGCATTCCAAATATTAAATGGTTGAAATAATAAAAAGCATGAATATTTCCCCCTTGCAGTAGCAACTTGATATACTGGGGATGCTGTATTTTAGCATAATTTCAACAAGAGAACAGGGTTCAGAACACATTAATGTGTCAGAGCAGTAAAATTTACCACTTAAAAAATGATTTTTTTACCAAATTCAAAGAATCAAAATAAAAAGTCTCTTTTTCAGCATAGTTTTAAATTGTATGCAACTCATCTATTATGGCCTGTGGTACATGCTTTGTGTCTATCACTCAAAAGTTTTGGTTGATCCCATGTTTTTTTTTTTTTTTTTTTTTTGAAGTAGGGCTAAAATAAAATCCTGCTGGCATTAAACTTTTTGTAAGTGGGACCAGGAGTAAAAACTTGATGCTGACTGCAGAATGCAAGCCCCAGTTTAGTAAAGTATTTAAGAACATACTTACGTCTCGTTGATTTTAGGGCTTAATTCAGCTCCTAGTCTTTTTATTAAATTCCACTTTGGGAATAGTGAATTGGGAATGGTCCTTAAATGATTCCTCAACGTTTATATGACATTAGGAAAACATGTAAAATTAGACTAATTTATCAATTTACAATATTTATTCTCCAGTCAGATGTAATTCTTAATATTGAAGAGAGTGATTTCCCCCCCTTTTTATACTCTGTCACTATCCTGTGCTTGTACTCCTTATGTAGTCAAAACTTAATTCAAGCAATTCTGCATATGCTCTGTTCCCTAAAGGACAGGTAACAAAGTACAAAACATAAATATGGAATTGAATCCTAATAGAAATGTCTTCATGGTCTCTTAGATTTTAATGAAAAACATATCCTTCCTGTGTCACACTTTTTGGTTTTCATTACTAGTGCATTGCTGTGATGCTAATTATCCTATATACCTGTGGATGCTTTCACTATCATATATATTTCTAATCTTTTTTTTTAACATTGTTAAGCTCTTGGCTTAATTGATCCCCTTCCCGTGCTTTAAGGAATGATCAGACTTCTCTGGTTCAGTTAGGTGGAACCCAGCTAAGGGAATTACCTCTATTGCATCTTTGCTTCCTCTTATCATAAGACTAGCTACCTTAACTGGAGGTTCAGAACCACCAATTCTGAGGTGGGCCTTCTCTATAGTATCCCTATATCTGCCACACTAAATAATCTTATCTCTCTCTCTGCTACACTATTTCAGCAACTCTGGCTTTAAGCATCTGTGCTTGGACCCTGGGAGCCACAAACTGCTTCTATTACGTGTGTACATGTACCATTTAGCCATAAGGCAAATAGCAGTACTTTTTTGCATTGTGCAGGGGCTAGCCCTCCCTACCTGATTAATTTGCTATTGGTGTTCTAGTCTAGGTCCAAACTTAATGTGGGCTTTGTACTCTGTGGTTATGTGCTAAGTTTTAGCTTTTAGTTCTTTGAACAATGGTCCCTATGTGTATATCACTGTGGGGGTGCACATGCATCTAAGACCAGAAAAATTTTATTTGCAGTTTTTGTGCTGCCTCATGCTCTGAACTGAGGGCATAAGGGAAGGCACAGACCACCTCTCTAAGTCCTTTCTACCACACGCGGTCTGAGACAGAGCCCCTTAGTGTCCACAGCTTCACTAGGATTCCTTAGTGGCCTTCCTGAGTACTATCATCTCTGCTGGAAGAGTGGGTGAGCCAAGTGCCCTTATGGTGGACCCTCCCTTCCCGGCCTTTCATAAGGATAAGGTTTCTTTGATGTTATACCCAAAGTTCATTCAGAAGGTTCCCTCCCAATTCCACATAGCTCATGTCAAGCACCTGCCTGTTTTCTAGCCTAACCTCACACTACCATTCTCTGCGTGTCTGTTGAATCTTAGCTTTCTACCTGCAAAGGACATGACCCTTCAGTCTCCAAGACTTTGTTTCCATCACTGAATGGATGAAGAGGAAGCAATCTCCTCACAAAGACTTTCTAAATGGATTTCAGATTGTGAACTCCTTTGCTATAAACTCATGCAGGCTCTTCACCTCAAAGTGTGAGGGTCCACTCAGCCAGACTTCTCTTCGGGGTGTTCCCCTCCTGGAGATCTATGGAGCAGCACTGTGTGCTCTGTGCATACCTTTACTAGACTTTACACTGGGATACAGGCCTCTTCTGTGGACATGGACTTCTACAGCAGTCCTGCAGTCTGTGGTGTAGCATTGTTCCTCGCACACTCCACCTGGATGAATACTGTTTGGGAGTCACCTGCAGTGGATCATTACTCAAAAAAAAATGAAAGGTTACTTCCCTTCAGTAAATGGAATTCTTTGAGATGTGTGGTTCCATAACCCACCTCCTTTTGCTTTGCTTCAGATCTTTTCTTAAGGTGATTTGTGCAA
Organism: Trachemys scripta elegans; assembly: GCF_013100865.1. Classification (NCBI taxonomy): domain Eukaryota; kingdom Metazoa; phylum Chordata; order Testudines; family Emydidae; genus Trachemys; species Trachemys scripta. The sequence goes on along the minus strand of NC_048304.1, from coordinate 81,613,493 downwards.
GAGAAGGAACTAGAGAGGCAGTTGGTCTGTGCCTCTCCTTATGCTCTCAATTTGGTGCCAAGGAGGCACAAGACACCAGCACGGGCCAACAGGTGCTGCTAGTAAAAAAATATCCAGTCTTAGGTGCATGGAGTGCATGTGCACCCCCGCAGTGGAATGCAAGTAGGGAATCACACATCTTGAAGAACTCCAGTTACTGTAAGATAAGTAACCTTTCTTCTTTTGTTTATTAAATTTAATCCGATGGACTTTTTCTACTCCACTAACAATTTATTAAGCTGTCTACCTGAACTGCTGAATTGCAACTCAGTCCTAACTCCCCTGTCTTTTTTCTGTGTCTTGCAGTTTCAAGGGTGCCTCAGCTAAAGAATAGGTACTCACTAATTAAATTTATGTCTATGTCTAACCAGTTCAAAGAATGGGGACTTTACACCCACATGAAAAGAAATCTTTAAAAAAAATTGTATGTGTATAAGCTTTACAATGACAACATTCCTTTTAAGGTTCATTTTATTTGTGAAGCTTGGGGCACCCAAAGGACAACCAAGTGAAGTTACCATGTAAGAACTAGAATAAATCTGTAATGAATCCACAATGTCAACTCCCACATATTGTAATCTTGACAGTCAAGTAATCCTTGATGTGGAGAGATCACCCTTTTGGAAAAGTGAGATGTAATTCAATCAAACACTAAATCTGTCAGGAGAGGGTCAACATTTTGTTGAATTATGTTGCATTGTAGGAAATTACATTGTCCTGGACCCATTTAATTACGCTACATTTTAAGTAACTTAATTCATCTGGGAATCATCCAGCAATAACTTGTATAGTGCAAGTCATGATTCCTTCCTCCATCATTTCCACCAAGTAGAGGATTGTTGTTGCTCCACTCCCCCAACAGCTGGTCTCCAGCCCGTTGTTGAGATCCCACTGCCGTCCCTCATATAAGGGCTGGGGAAAGGGAGTTGTATGTTTGTGACTCCTAATGACTGGAACAGTAATCCCATCCCCAGCTTCTCTAGGGGATATGTTCCCTTATACTAAAAGTGGAAATAAACTTATCAGGGAACCGAACGCTCTATGGAATGAATACCTGCATTGGATACCAGTCATAAGGAGGCACCACCAAATACCTTGGCTGCCTCCTCCCAGCCTAGTTCCCAGATAATTAACAATTCCCTCAACATCAGCCAAAAATATATCTGCTTCCTGGTCAAAGAGGTGTACCCCAACATCCCTCAATAACTCCGGTACTAAATATAGTTTTGGTGGGGGTAATTACTGATCCTCCCATTCCCAATGATTTCACTCATCTGGCCTTATCAACCTGTGGTGGCCTGCTGGCTCCCACCATTCCCTTTGAAGAAGCATTTCAGCCTAGTTTACAGCCATATCTGGGAAAAGATCCTGGATCTACCTTAAATCTTTTAGTTCCCTAATGATTAAGTCATCCCCCTTACAGAATTCACCTTGTCATCAAGGCTCAGCTGTGAACATCCAGGGAAACTGACTACCCGTCTCTAGGCTCAATATTCACAAATCCAAACATCAGCTCTCATTTTCTGTTCCCTGTAGTATTCCCTTCCATTCATGTCAGTACAGAGCTATCTCATCACTGATGCCCAGCAGTGAGTTTCCAAGAGGAATTGACCACCTGCGTGGGGCCAAATGCACAATATTATGCCTGCACATCCAGTCACCATATCTTTTGTACCTGTTTGCTTGATCCCAAAGAAAGAGATAAACAGGAAGAGTTTAACACATAACCCACTGAATTATCCTCCCCAACAGGGGTCACCATACCCTTCTATTTGGATGCTATCACTGATAGACAAAAATCTGTTGGGCTCCTATTTCAGACAAAGTTGTGGATGTAACCAATCCAGTTCTGAATAAATGGCATTCTATTTCACCAGAGGAATCTCAACAATACATGATCTTTGACAGTGCCATGAACTGAAATATCCTTTTCTGAGGTAACTCCCTTCCCCATGAAGAAAGAGTGGCCTGGCACCAGTAGCCTTGACACTAGCCCAGTCTGTACTGCTTGACTGGGTATCTCAGACTTCCCACATTTGCTTCCCTTCACTTCTTTTTTTTTGACAGTCTGAGAGTCAGGAGGTCAAATCTCTGCCTCACATAGCAGATCCCTAAATTTCAACACCCTATCTGAATCCTTCCTTCCTTAAACTCCATATTAGCCCCTCCAATAGCCATGACATCACAGATTATAGTGTCAGATTCTGAAAGGGTTTATCCTCAACTGGAGTTCAGTAAATTCTTCCATACCCCAAATATATACCTGAATGACCAAGGTGTCTAGATGCTTTGCACTAAGACAAAATTGGTCAAGAACCAAGGTTCTATAGCTCTAGAGGTACCTGAATGGGCTCCTCTCTGGAGAAATTCATGTTTTATCCACTAGAAGTGGAAAATATCACAGCAGATTTGTTTACTGCTACATGATTTAATACATTTATTTTGCATATTTTAAACAATAGATTGTTGATTTACCTCACAGTTTGTGAAGGTTCATCTAGAATAATCTGGTCAATAAGTACATATAAACTAAAATATTCTCTAAGGCCCTGATCCTGCTCCATGTGGATGGAGCCCCTCTGTATCAGCAGAGATGCACCCCTCAACCCCACAGATCCAGTTGCAGGATTAGGGTCTAGAATTTAGCACAAGGACTTTTATGTTTTGATTTATTATTCTACAGTTCTTTTTATAACTATAAATGTGATTAATATATCCCACTCTGAAGGAAGAAATTTACTGAAATTCAGATTGTCCCAATATCTATCATAATTCTGCAGAATATTTAATTACTGTGTTTGACCTTTTAAATGAATTGCATTTTATCTTAGAAAAATCTTATTTTTTCTCTTGATGACACATTAAGATTAGAAAACATTTTCATTTTATAAATTCTCAAGCACGTGTTTAAACTTAATCAAAAATTTAATTATTTCCATGTGTTATATGACAGCAGTGAGTCATTCCTTCTGTCATGTAAAATATCAGGTAGGCACTACGTGAATGATCTTAGAAGTGGACCATAATTGTTCAACCATTCCTAATAATACTTTTCAGTATTAAGTGGCATAATGATTAGATTTAGAAAAAAAGTTGTAACTATTTAATGGTTAATAGGAAGCTGAACATCCCGCATACTGATTTTTTGGAACAAACATATTGAGATTAGCTAACATATTGGGATTGGGATTAGCAATCAACATTAACAGAAAAACAAGAATGTAAATCATATATGCCTTGTTTGTTTTGTATTTATGAAAGATTAATCAATTAAAAAGATGGTGTTCTTTGATTTATGGTTTAAGATCAGGCATACACACGGGGAAAGTTACAGAAAGCAGTTGATATTGATAGCGATATTGAATGGTAAAGTTGGTTGTATATTATAGTCCATCACCGAAAAATGTTGTATATGCTATCAATGAGGAAGTGTAGGTGAAAGGTGTCTAACACCTTGATCATCATATATGGTGTTCAAGCAGGTGTTTTAAGGTTTTCCTGCGGTACCACATGACACTTTAGTGCAATGTTCATATATGTTGGAAATACATCCATAAGGCTGTTTGCTTCTTTTCTGCATGTGTATGAAATGTGTATAGCATAAACACACCCAAATATTTAGGATACCGTTCCTTCTAGAAGATGAATATATTCAGGAGAAAATGTGATAACACTCTACCAGCTTGAAGGCTAACAGTAAAGCCCATTACAAAGTTATATTTTTGTAGGTGTATCTTTTTATTTTCTCAATGATTAATTTGAAATACTTAAGGATGAAGACACCATAGTATATAGTATGTGGTTGGTTATTCATATCCTTTTACTCATAAAAATGCATGAATCACCTCTACTTTCAAACAGCCATCTCCACCTTTTTATTTTTGGTGGCTCATTGTATAAAGCTTTTTGTGTTTTTCTTAAAATAATAGAACTGAATTTACCTTGAGAGGCACTGGGAAATTTTGAAGCAAATGCAATGAGCAAAGAAGAGACCCTTGAGTAGCATTTCATAGCCTCTCCATCAAAATTTAGTGTTTGCTCTCAAATTAAAATATTGAGCATTCTCTTTCACAATTCAAAATCGATTTCCTACAATAAATTCATAGCATCTGGTTTGCAATATCTAAAGGCAACTCCCAACTTTTCATGTGCTGTGTATTTATACCTGCCTACTGTATTTTCCACTCCCTGCATCTGATGAAGTGGGTTTTAGCCCACGAAAGCTTATGCCCAAATAAATTTGTTAATCTCTAAGGTGCCACAAGGACTCCTCATTGTTTTTGCTGATACAGACTAACATGGCTACCACTCTGAAACCTGAAATTTTCAAGTGTCAGTTTCACTTGAACAGTAAACCACCTATTTCTTCTTTTAATCATAAATACTCTAAGGATGGATTATTCCCCATTTTATGTGCCACTGCAGGGCAAAGGAGGGACAAATGACTCCCCAACACCTCCTTATGTAGCTTGGTTAAGGACAGCTACAATCACATTCCTCAGAGCAATGCAATAGGGAGTAGGCAAAGTAATGGTTCCTGCCACAGTCTGCTGACCAGCTGTGTGTTCATGGGAGAAGTATGTTACACCTCTTTAATAAGTGTAATTTCTCTCCCATCTCAAACAGGGAGCCTCAGAGGTACTGTGCTTACTTTTAAAATACTGTGACCAAAATGCTAATGCCCATCAACATTCATCGTCTTCCTCACCAAGTGCTTCACTTGGCAAATTGAGCACTTAGGTCAAGATGACTAGAGCTGTTAATGGGTCCTAGAAGTGGTGAAAATAGCATGGAATTATCAGGCCGTTTACAATCCTTAACCAAAGCTCTAAATATCAAATCCTGACCACATCCTCCAGAGGTTGGGGACAGTCCCTCAGCACAGCAGAAGAGCTGTAGTTCTGCTGCAAACAGGTAAGGTGTTAGGGGCCTCTTCAGGTTGTGAGGAATATCCGTGTGCCATGGATTATAGCTCCACAGGGGCTTCAGGTGCAGCATTAAGTAGGGTCAGGGCTGGAGGATCTGCTACTTTGTGAAGGGCAGCAGGGGCATAAGGGCTGAGGAAGCCAAATCTCTTTGGTGAAGCTGTGGATTGGCTTACTGACAGTCCATGGTTTAAGGGAGAGGATCCCACCTCACTGTCTGCCCCTACAGAATCTCTGATTGACTTACTCAGGGCTTGTCTACATAAACAAATAGCCACCAAGAATAATTATTCCACACTAGCTCGTGATGTGGACACTCTTATTCTGCACTAAGGATATGTCTACAGCAAAAGCTGTACATGGGCTTGAGCTTGAATCCAGCTAGCACAGGTAATAATAGCAGTGAAAACAACGTAGTACAGGCTTCAGAGCGGGCTAGCAAGCTGAGTAGGTACCCAGGGTCCATGCTGGACTTGTACTATCTGCGCTGAAGCCACGGCCGGCTCTGGCTTTTTTGCCAGAAAAAAGCCTCTCTCCGCCCCCTGGCGGGGAGCGCGGCAGGGGAGGGAGCTGAGCCAGGCCGCGGCCCCGCTCTTGCTGGCCGGCTGGAGTGCCGCGGGGAGGGCGGCGAGCCCGGCCGGGGCCCTGCTCTCTCCGACTGACCGGAGCACTGGGAGGAGGGTGGAGAGCCCGGCCGGGGCCCCGCTCTCTCCGACCGGCCGGAGCACTGGGAGGAGGAGACCCAATGGAGCTAATCAATTTATACCATCTGACCCAGAATCTCCCATGGTTTCAGGTAAATGTCAGGGTACTTGAATGGAGAAGACAAGTGAAAAATAAGCGCTAGGGGACCACCTATCTTAACATTAACAGGGCCTGCAGGAATTTGTTGAAAATCCCTGTAAGGTTAAACAGGGATGATGCAGAAAAAAGCAGACATCTCAACCCCACAGCCTCCAGCTGCGGCATGTTCCCTCCTAACATGCACAGCCCACTCAACAAGGAACATTCATGGAAAGGCTTCTTTGGGGCCAGGAGGAGGGAGAACCATGTGGCTTTGCTGACACTCCCTTGTTCTGTGCCCTTTGGGCCTATTTAGTCAGATTTCTGTTGCCTTTTTCTCACAGAAGCAGAAGGCAGCATATGGCCCTCAATCCTTTATGCCTAGCCACACTCCTACCTCCATTTGGAACCCAGACAAAATATTATACAATTTGGCTTCCAATGCAAGATGCACTATTACCCATATTTCAGTTGGAATTGTTAATGCAGAGAAATTTAACACCACATCTGTCAAGACAGATGAGAACTGTGCAGGATAATGCAGTTATGTAATTAAAATCTGTGCCTATATGTTGGAAATAATACTTGAGGCTTGGTGTACATTTTTGAACAGTTTTGTTGCAGTTTGGCAAGTGGTACCCTAAACCTGAATAAAGCTGTCTTTCTCATCCACAGCTGTGAATCTGAATATCTGGCCTGGTGCATATTCTGTACTGTTGTTTTATGAATTTGTCTGAAGTATTTAATCAGTTTTTATTCAATTTTATTTTATTGGTACTAGCAACATTAGAATGAAAGTGAATATAAAAGGGGGAGAAGAAACATTTTAATTTTCTTTGCCATGTAATAAGAGGGCATGCTGTTTACAATAATGGTCTCACCATCATTTCCTTATTTATGTCTTCTGAGTGGGGCCCTGGTGGCTTTTATCCCCCTCTTGGAGGTCTTTGTGGGTGGATAGCTGGTCTGATAGTACTGCTCCCCCCTTCCCTGTCTGATGAAAATCTCAGGGTAAGGAGATTTCCAGATCTTTCCATCTCACACCACAACTCATTTGTACCAGGTCAGGAGAGAGCTAACTTTGCTTCGTTTGGTAACCTTGGGCTTTTGCAGTTTGCAGTCCTGGCGCACAAATGTCAGCTCACACTGCATGGTAATTAGACACAAGAAATATCTGTCATGCTAGCTTTACATATTTTCTTTCCTATTATTGTTGCTTGTTCTGATTCTGATAGGTCTCTAAATGTTCTGTTCTCTAAACAACCGGTTCCTTCTACATTATTCATTCAAATAATAAGAAATACTGCAGCCTTTGTGATGATATATTTCATCCCTTGACAGCAATTCTGGAGTAAAATCCACTGGATTGTTTCATTATTAGTGAAGTGTGAACTTCAAACTCTTTGGCGTTTAGATTCAGATCAAGTAAGCATCCAAAAGGCAGAGGCTTATCTTAAATTTACAGTTCTGAAGCCTTAACATTGCAATTACAATTCAGGGGAGCTCCTGTCCTGCAGGCTGCATTTCATTGAATAACACTGAGTTCCTGTAAAACAGAACAAAAATACTCTCTTTTCCTGTGAGGAATTTTAAGACTCAGCACTGATTTGAGCTAGAGAATCAGTACGTTTTGTATTTCCGAGATTAAAATGCAAAACAGACATTCTTTTGAAAATTCAAAACTACTTTGTTCAGTCCTGATCAGAAATATTGTCCAAAGAGGTGTCGTTGCAATATTTCTGCACTCAGAGTTTCGATTTCAATAGAGCCTGAAAATACAAAATTGCCTAAAAATTAAAAACAAAATTACTCATCTGTTCCCTTAATACACCTTAGACCACTCATGAGGAATTATGACCAGAAATCTTTTCTGCTGCTCCTGGCCTAGTCCAGACTATGGGAGCCCATATACATCTGCAACATGACTAGTTTTCACTGCTATTCACATGGCTTCACAGCTGTTCACCTCACTATATATTTGCTTAGTTAGTGCTAAAACATAAATTACCCTGTTCTTTCAGCCTACCTACAGAGGAGAGGGAAAAGTATGAGTGACTTAAAGGAGGGCAGAAGAGGAACAGAAGTCTCTTCAAAGAAGAGAGGGAAAGAACATACAAGAGACACACACAGGCCCCATAAAGGGCATGGGACAGAACTATGTTGGTATCTCTCTCTTGTGAGTGAATATATATTGTTGAGCTGGCTGAATACAAAGTGTATGAGAATAGACTAGGGTGAGTGAGTGTGTGTATGCGTGCATATGTGTACATGTATTCGGGGAATGAGTATGTTGAAGAAATTATGGGAGGAGTGGAAAGTAAGAATATGGGCTTTGGGAGAAAATGTAATATGCGGAAACAAAGATGACAGGGAAAAAGGTGGAGAGAAGACATTGGAAGTTATAGAGGAAAAGGTATGTCAAGATATACAATGAAAAAAGAGAGGAAGTGGAGTGAAGGATGGAAAAGGGAAAGAGAAGAGATCAAAAGCAACAGAACCACAACAGTAAAATGATGAAAATGCAACTAAAATGCTAAATGAAGGTTTCAAACCATCAGAAGAGTGATGTTCTGGAACTGCCTTCCAAAGGAGCAGTGGGGGCAAAAAACCCAAATGGCTTCAAGACTGAGCTTGATAAGTTTATGGAGGGGGTGGTATGATAAGATTGCCTACAATGGCATGTAACTTATCTGTGACTGCTAGTAGCAGCAGATATTGGCAGTAGCAAATATCTCCAACGGCTAGTGATGAGACACTAGATAGGAAGATTACTTTGGATTACTACAGAGAATTTTTTCCATTGTCTGGATGGTGGGTCTTGCCCACGTGCTCAGGGTCTAACTGATAGCCATATTTGTGGTCGGGAAGGAATTTTCCCCTTGGTCAGGTTGGTAGTGACCCTGTTTTTTTTCCACTTTCCTATGCAGAGTGGGGCACGGGTCACTTGCAGGTTTAAACTGATTTGAGGACTTCAGTATCTTATCCAGAGGTTATGGCTCTACCGCATGGATGGGTGGGTGGATGAGGTTCTGTGGCCCGCAATGTGCAGGAGGTCAAACTAGTTTATAATGATGGTCTCTTCTGGCCTTAAAGACTATGAGTCTATGTGACTATTATATAAACAAAAATGCCCAATCTTCCTTGCATTGAAATCAATAGGAGTTTTGCTATTGACTTCAGTGGGAGAAGGATCAATCCATGAATTGAAATTAGGTACATTTTTCATGACACTTGTGAAGAATGCTGATTGTCCCAAACGAACACCATTGAAGTCTTTATGCTATGCCACCTGTTATTTAGTTTATGCCATATATTTAACATATTTTAAAAAGGTGCTAGAGAGTTTTTTTTTTTAAATAATTTTATTTTTTCATCTCCAGTCTGTAAAACCAGTCTGCTTTGGTTATCATGACTAAATTGGAACAGGCTTTGGAGAAATGAATACCTACATACCAAACTGATGGGTGTATTAAACAGGTAAAGATTAGATTAGAAAAGAACTATAATGGATCCATTTTAGAAACCTCTACAAATTACCTACATTAATTTTTTTCCATAACATCCTGATTTCAGTCTGTGACCTACCATGTGAAAGACAAATTTTGACTTCCAGTAGGAAACCTCTCAAATCCTATCGTTCATCGCTCATTTTTTATCTCCAAGAAACTTCACTCGCCTTTCTCCCTTTCACCCTTCACCACCAAAAGCCTTGCCCCTCACAGCAAAGCAACGATCTCGCCAACTACAGTCATGTGGTTTCTGAATTCTTTGCTTCCTCCCCAATCCCCCTGCTCAATCCCATGTCTCCCACCACCTCTCACATTCCCAGATCTTTAGAGCACTGCAAATCCACAAATATCCATTTTATAGCCACAGATATCTGCATCTGCAGATCGTAGATGGATGCAGATCCAAATTTTATATCTAAAACCCTGAAAATCCACGAATATCACTAGATAGCCACATCTGCGGATGCGGATATCCATGGACCATTTGTGTGGATCATGGGTGGATACAGATCCAAATTGTATATCTAAAGCTCTGCATTATATCCACAGATATCTGCATCTGTGGATATAGATATTGGCGAATCATTTCTGCAGGTCTTTCTTATTCTTACCACAGACTGACCACTCTTACCTATTTCTGTCACTTGTTACCTGCTTTCTCAGCCCTCCCATTCCCCACTCACCTCTCTGTCTGACTCACTCATTCACTCAGCACCTCATATGCCCTGGTCTCCACTCACGTGGACTGTGGTTTTACACCTCTATCTATCCACGTCATGATCTTTGTCTCCCCCTCTCACTGTCATCGTCCCCCTCCACACTCTCTCCATCTGCCTCTTAGGGGCCTGCTGGAAACTGTCTGCCTGCTCACATCTTGCCACACATTGACTTCTCTCTCTACTCTTTTCCTCCCCACGATCCACTATCACTGGGTCATAAACTCCTGCCCTGTCCTCTCTATACTGTAGTTACTTCTCACCCCTAATTGTGAACCGTCTTTCCCCAGTCCCTTCTGTGACAGTGTACCCCATAAGGCTTTATGGGGGGGGTGCTTATAAATGTATGTATAACATAACTGGAATATGTTTTGTGCTGCCTGTGCATGTGCCATCGCTGTAAAGGTTATGGTCTACTATATCTGTTCATCCTATCTGTACACATATATCATTTTCTACTTGAGGTTAAGAATATGGGCTGTATACTTGCTTGGTTTCTAAGTAAGCTTTGTGAGGCATTTGATCAGTTTCTTTAGGAAGGAATTTGCAAGGTTAAGTACCTGATCAGGAAGCACTTGGGGAACAATGAATCTTGGAATGCTCCAATCCACATAAGAAGTCTTCCTGGAGGCATACAAGATACCATGTGGACAATGGCTTCGGCCTGTAAAGTCTGAGTCATGCAGGGACATGTGATTTGCCCAGGTGACTCCAGAACTCCATCTTGGAGCTGGACTTTGCATAGGATGGGGGTCTCCACCCACAAGAGAGAGTCTATTTAAACCTGTGGGAGACCCCTCCATTTTGTCTTCAGCTGGCTAAAGAAGGAGCCTCTCCACCCCCCCAGGATACTTGAAGGAAACTGGAACAAAGGACAGTAACTACAGGGGGTGTGAGTGATAGCTGGACCCAGGCTAAAAGGAGATTAGCCTGTGAAAGGGAGCATTCTGGAAACGGTGAGGATTTCATCTGTATTTAGTTTGATTAGACATAGATTTGTGCATTTTATTTTATTTTGCTTGGTGACTTACTTTGTTCTTTCTGTTACTACTTGGAACCACTTCAATCCTACTTTCTGTATTTAATAAAATCACTTCTTACTTAGTAACTTACTCAGAGTGTGTATTAATACCTGGGGGAGCAAACAACTGTGCATATCTGTCTATCAGTGTTATAGAGGGCGAACAATTTATGAGTTTGCCCTGCATAAGCTTTATACAGGGTAAAACGGATTTATTTGGGTTTAGACCCCATTAGGAGTTGGGCATCTCAGTGCTAAAGACAAGCACCACTTCTGTGAGCTGTTTTCAGGTAAACTTGCAGCTTTGGGGCAAGTTATTCAGACCCTGGGTCTGTGTTGGAGCAGACGGGAGTGTCTGGCTCAGCAAGACAGGGTGCTGGAGTCCTGAGCTGGCAGGGAAAACAGAAGCCAGGGTAGTCTTGGTGCATCGGGTGGCAGCTCCCAAGGGGGTTTCTGTGATCCAACCCGTCACACCTTCCCACTGCACTCTGCCATTCTGGCCAGGCCTTCTTGCTTACAACTGTCCCCCAGACGGCCCTCTGCTCCCCTAAATCCACCTTGCTGTGAAGTACCTCCTCAAACTGCTCCAGTGCTCAGTCCCCCCACTTCACATCTGTAAACAATTGTCCCATCAGCCCCCCCACCCACTTACATCTATCACCCATCATTGCCTCTTGCTGTGAACTGGCCTCTTCAGATGCCCCGCATGCTCTTTCACCCACCCCATTACTGGCATCTGTCACCCCCAGCTTCCACCTTTACTGCCCTCTGTCAAGCTTAGACCCCACCCTACCCTCACTGGGATTTGTGCCACTCTGCTATTCCCTCTTCACTGTCCTCCATAGGTCCATTCTGAGGGGGAATTAGTGTGTGTGTACACACAATGCCGCAGGCGGTAGTTTCAGCAGGAAAGGAAGTAGATGATGTTGGTAAGGTGGTCAGTGTGAGAAGGCTTTGTGAGGGATGGTTTTTAAGGAAGGATTTAGAGGAAGAAAATAGCACATGAGGAGGAGGCTGTTCTAAGTGTCAGAGAAGAGGACACAAAGCCAAATGAGAAGGATATTAATGGATAAGGTAGGAGTGGGATTAGGCAGGAGTGCAACCAGTATAAGAGCTCATGTGTTTTGAGTGTATGTGATATATACCAGCTTCTTGGCCTTCCTGCTATTGACTGCTGTTCAAGTATTTGCATATACTATGTTAAATTATACACAAAAAAAGTCCTAAGATTCAGCATCTTTCTCTAGTCCAACTACAGTAAAAAGGGCAGTTTTTTTTTTTAACTACAGACTCTTGGAGCTGTCATAAGGCATACAATATTGGGACTGATTTTCAGTTTTCTAAAGTACTTATCTTAATGAATAAAGCGTGTAATAAAACTTGACTCTAGTTCTGACATTCTACAATACAATATTTTAAATTGAAATGATATATTTCTATAACATGTTTATTAAAATTATCTTCAATGAACATTCTCTCTGCCTTCCACAGTTTTCCTTGCCATACCTCAATGAGCTTGTTTCAAATTCAAACAGTATAATTCTAATGAAAGGGAGAAACTAACCAGCTGATATATTTTTCATTGCTATAAGATAAAGAGAAAACATGTAATAAGAGTCTAGTCCAGCAGAAAATGAGACTCCCATGCTGCTGGGCTATAAATATTTACTGAATTCCTGGATTCACCAGCTAGTGGCTACTTTTGTATCTTGAGGGAGAGAGTTCCTTTTAACAAATACTCCAGTAAAGATCCAAAAGCATTACCTCTTCTTTTTTTATTGCAGTTAATTTGGCCACTATAGTATGCTGCTTGGTATGAATATGAAATAACCCTTCTTTTGCAGAACTTTGGATCCAGAATAGATGAACCTATTGGGGGACTTGATCCTGCATCTGTGTGGGTGCTGGACTTTGCACATGTGGAACTCTTTATAGGATTAGGGCCTTAATTACAGTTGTAAAGTTCTGCATACAGGTCTGTCGCATCATACACGCATTTAACATGCGCGATTTCAGGTTTACGCGGTCGGCAAAAATTGAAAAATAAAATAAGAGAAAAATAACAATTTTAATACTGTATCTGTAGTGCGGGTGATTCCGCCCGCCATTGAACTCAATGTAATTTTGACTATATGCGGTTTTTCGCTTTATGCGCTAACCGCAGAACGGAACCCCCATGTTAGATGAGACTCGCCTGTACATGTAATATTAAGACCAGCCAGTGACAGAAGTGAAAATAAAACTCAGACCCTCCCAGCTCCTATACCTGTGTTGAACCAAAGTTACTTTTGAACATCTCAATTTGTGGCTGTGCAGTTTTATACACTGTAAAGGGGTCAAACTTTCAGAGGATAGGTGGCTCAGCATAAAATCAGGTCCTTGTAATGTGTTAATAATTGAGGTACCCAAAAATCACTGGTCAACTTTGAAAATCTTGGCCTGCGGCTTTTGGAGATCGACCACTCTCTCCTGTTATTTTTTAACTATATCTCTATATTTCCAACCTTTTAAAGTCAAAATTCCAAAAGGTGGAAAAAGTCAAATTACACTAAATCAATTGGAGAACAATTTTGCGTGAGTGCCACAAATTTCACCTAGCTTTAGTTGTACCTTTAAAAAGAAAAGAAAGGCTGTCGTTTATTTTCTGTTTTACAGTGAAATATTTCCAACCGGTTCAAGCAGTAACTAATACCTTTTCAAGAAATGACAAGGTAGGTGTGGTAATATATTTTATTGGGCCAACTTCTTTTGGTGATAGAGACAAGCTTTCGAGCTGTATAGAGATCTTCCTGAGCTGGAAAGCTTGTCTCTCTTGCCAACAGAAGTTGGTCCAATAAAGATATTACTTTGCCCATCTTATCTCTCTCATATCCTGCTGCTGATATGGCTACAACACTTAATTTTCAAGGATTATACGTAGCTTCTATCCAATAACAAGAATGATCCTTTAATATATTTTAATTATAGTGCTTGCTGTGAAGAAGAATTTGTATTGTTTTCCATGCAGAGGGCAAACTTTTCCAATTTGGTCTATGGGATTTTGTGTGTGTGAACTAAATTTTCACACAGCTTGGCTTGATTACAGGGTAATAAATTCCATAGGAGTAAAGAGTTTTGAACAGTCTTTTGCGAACGTGAGCCTGTATGCTATTTGTTTCCATCATTTTTCTCTTTTATTGGATATACCTATTTATTGCATCCAATACCAAAGTCTCTCTCTCCCACTGCTCCAAAGACTTTAACCTTGCTCTAATTTTTCTCCCATGCAGTAAACCAAGGTTTTAGAATAGTGTCACTGGGTTGCACATCCTCTGCTAGGTTTCAGTAATTTTTCAACTCCATATTAGTCTTTGGTTACTGTGCTCTTCCTTCTTAGAATAGGAACAGCATTTGCAGGTACAGTAGCAGATAAGGAAGTAGAAATCACGCACTTATTCATACTGAGTATATCTGGCCCAACTCTCTACAGTCATGTAAGGCCCACGGGCACTGTAACTGGGGTGGTCCCACTGCACAAGGGAAAGAGAGAGGGCAAATATAGCAGAGGAGAGGTCCTTGTGCTAAAGCGTGTTCCAGCAGCCTCCATTTGTGTTTGTGCAAAATGAGATTTTTGGGGATAATGACCAGTGACTTTGCAATCATAGGGCAAATCTTCAGGCTGCAGGAGAATTCTTGTATCCCCACAGAATTCCCCTATGCAGAGCTGGTTTGTTTGGGATATGTGTAGGGACAAGAATTTGTCCCTACGGCAACAAAAATGGCGATATGAGAAGCAGATGAATTTTAAGCTCATACTGAGGGAGCTTAATTTTCTATGTCATGCTTTGCGTGCTCTTTCAGTGCCTGATTCTATCTTCGTGCGTATAGTGATTCTGTATAAATTCAGCTTTAGGTCTTGCTTGATTAGTTTATACAGTAGTAACACACAATATTTTCTCTGCCAGGAAACATAATTTTTTTGTCTCTTTGTTATGCAGAGAATGTAGTCACCACTGTGTAAGCCTGAAATATAGCTTTTGTATCAACACATGTGGCAGTGTACTCTGATTCTGAGCAATGTATGGTGGGAGATGTTTTCTTTAGAAAGAAGTGTATGCAATTATGTTCAAAATTAAAGGTCAACATTTTTGAAATTCAGTGTCCAAAGTAAGGCATCTAAATCTGTATTCAGCCTCCTACATAAGTGCCCTGAATTTTCATGGGTGCTGGGTACCTGCAACCACCTTTGACTTCAATGAGACTTGTGGGTGAATACCTAGTACTTTGGAAAATGAGGTCATTTTTCATTGAGGAACCTAAATATAGGTTTATTTCCCTAATTTTAGGACAATAGGAATTGCCATACTGGTTGAAACCAATAGTCTAGTATACTCAGTCTTTGACAGTGACCAGTACCAAATGAAAGAAACCCTGAAGTGGGCAGTTATGAAATATACAGTCCATAGGGGAAGCTTCTTCTGAACCCCCTCAGCCAGAGATTGGCTTATGCTTTTCAAACATTTAGGTTTATTTTTAGGCATCCAAGACTGAAAATATTGGTTAATGACAGTTTATCCCGGTATTCATTAGAGAGAATTTTTTAAAAAGATAGCTTATTTCCCACATTGTGAAAACAAAGTGTAAACATTTTAATTACATCATTTTCAGTATAATGGAGCCTTAATTTGACAGTCTGTCTATGGTGAATGTGACTTTCCGTTTTCTTTTTTTAAAAAGGAAAATTAGTTTTCTTTGTGATTCAGTTCAGTGAGAAGCTTATTTTCATAATCACTAAGAAATAATGTTAGTTCTACATTATAGTTCAGGAAATTAAGAATAGCTGTCTGCACTAAAACACACCCCAAATTTGAGTCCAGTTACGATTTTTTTTAGAGTCCATATTCAGTCTTTTTATATCTGAAAAGGTAGCTAATCTGTATGCTGATGACCTTGAATTATGCTTTCAACTATGTAAATTTTTTGCTATCTCAGTGACTCCCTAACGTACCTCAGAGAGTTCTACAGGTGCAGCTGGATGTATTGTGTTAAAGTCTGAGAGGTGCTGAGCACCTGAAATTTGAATTTAAGAGAAGAGGAGTTGCAGATTCTTGTTATTGCTCAGGATTTGGTGCATGGCTCCAGACTTTCAGTCTTGCATGTTTTCTCCCTTCTCAAAATATGGAGAGAGGTGGGATTTCCCTAAGATCTTCTATTCCTCCCATACAGAATGTGGCATTCTTGGGACAGGAACATATTTTGTCTTTATTTGCCTTGATTGGATGCTTGCCTTTAATTGCTGTCCAGTTTGCAAATGAGTTAATTTTTGTTTTATTTACTATTAATTTCAACCAATGTATAGAATACTAATCAGTTCTAAATATATGAGTCAGCCCTGGAGAACTGAGTATTTTCTATGCCTTTTTGAGAAGAAGAAGAACCTAAGTTTTTAAGCTCTTCTATAGATTTTATAAGAATTGTTCTGACCATCCTTTCAAAATTGCAATGTTTCGGAACAATGGAGGAACACATGCAAAATGTCTTAGATATTGTCATGTCAAACACACAGTTATACACTAAATAAAGCAATAGTGCTTGCAGCATGCATGTCTAGACACTGAGCTTCTCTTTATTTTTCACTTTGTCAAAGTTCAACTTTGACTTTTTAAGATGCCAGCAGCTTTGCTGCATTTTTAACATTAAAACTGCTAACTAATCACATGAAGTACCAAAACCCCAAAAGAAATAAGATCAGTTATATGTCTGCTTATTTACTATATGTACCTAAAAGGAAAAAGCCAGGCACGAATAAAATAAAATCAATTAAAAAGAGTATTCATGAGCTGACAGCACTTTCTCAAACAGGTTATCAGCCGTGGGGTGGCAATCCAAAGGCAAATCACAGTTGTTTTTGGGAAGTGTGAAACTTATATTAAAAAAGACCCCAACCCTCTAAGCTCACACTTAAAAAAAAAAAAAGTTCCTAACATTTCTGGTTGTGAAGATAACCATCTGAATACAAATAGCCCCAATCATTAGGTTTACTAAATATATGCTATAGCACTAGGGAATTTATAAGTCATTAAGGGTGAGATTGACTCTTAATGTCACAACTTAAACTCTATTTTGAGGGCTTAATAGGGACTTAAGTGGTGTATAGGCCTTGGGCTGTCTCTGCATAATCAATCCAAGTGTGTAAATTATACTTTAGTATAAAATGTAAAATTGTCAAATGTATATGTATTGGGCCAAATTCTGATATCATTTACTACTTCTGGGGGAATTCTGCCGCACTGCGCAATGCAGAATTTTGCAGAAATTAATGTTGTGCCTGCAGAATTTCCTTTCCCCCGCCCCATGAAGTGGGCTGCAGTGCTTCTGGCCACCACTAGGGGCTGCTGGACCCAGCAGAAACCAGCTCACACATAGAAGACACTGATGAGGGAGGGAGCTAGAGGGTTCCTGACAGCTGCCGTTCCCAGCCCACCCTGGGGGAAGGAGAAGGCAGTGTGCAGGAAACTCTGTACAAGCTTGGGACCATCCAGGGGCGGCTCCAGGCACCAGCGCACCAAGCGCATGCCTGGGGCGGCAAGCTGGGGGGGGTGGTGGCCTGCCGGTCCCTGTGAGGGCAGCAGTGAGGCTGCCTTCGGCGGCATGCCTGCAGGAGGTCCGCCGGTCCTGCGGCTTCGGCAGCAATTCGGCAATGGGTATGCTGAAGGCATGGGACCAGCGGACCTCCTGCAGGTGTGCCACTGAATCCGCATTAAAAGTGGACTTCCCGCAGGTGTGCCGCCGAAGGCTGCCTGACTGCTGTGCTTGGGGCGGCAAAATACATAGAGCCGCCCATGCAAGCATCAGGTTGTTTCTCCCTCTGGATCCCAGGATTCTCGGGGTGGGAGGGTGTCTGGGCTGAAGGGGGCCACGGCTGGGCTCTGGGGATGAGGGGGCATGGATATCTGGGCAAGGGGGCCCCGCAGCTGTGCTTTGGAGGGTGGGGGTGCGGTATCTGGGTGGGGGGGCTATGGCTGGGCTCTGAGGGGGTATGGCTGTATTGGCTGGAGGGGGCTTATGGCTGGGCCCTGGGGGAGGGTCTGTTGGTGTCTGGCCCCTGGCTGGGCTGGTGGGGGGGGGCAGAGAAACAGGAACTGGTTTGTCATAGGAGTTTCTTAAAACTTTACTCCTGGGGGAATTTTTGTGCCTGTATTGTTACAGACATACTTGTTGACAGGTATTTTGAAATAAATTACCACAGTAATTGAAATTGGCGTGATTATGTAGTTTTATTTTGACAAATACAATTTGCAGAACTTTAAAATACTGTGTGCAGAATTTTTAATTTTTTTGGTGCAGAATGCCCACAGGAGTAATTTACGTTGGAATAACTCAACTGGCTCAATTACGCTAGTGCAGGGATCGGCAACCTTTGGCATGGGACTCGCCATGGTAAGCCCCCTGGTGGGCCAGGCCAGTTTGTTTACCTGCCACGTCTGCAGCCCCTATTGGCCTGCAGCGGTTTGTTTACCTGCTCGCGTCTGCCAGCACATCCCTCGTCCTGCTCCACTTCCTGCAGCTCCCATTGGCCTGGAGCGGCGAACCGCGGCCAGTGGGAGCTGCGATCAGCCGGACCTGCAGACGCGGCAAGTAAACAAACCGGCCCGGCCCGCTATGGGGCTTACTCTGGTGAGCCGCACGCCAATCTCTGCGCTAGTGTAACTGAGTGGAGGCCTCTGCCGTTGAATTTATATATCTTTATTTTGGCACAATAGACTTAGGCTCCACAGTTGCACAACTTGCACATATGTAGCTTTACTCATGTAAGAGATTCCTTTGAAGCCAGTGGGTTTAGCCATGCGAGTAAAGTTATGCACATGTATAAGTATTTGCAGTATTCGAATATTGAGCATTTTACAAATGATTGTTTTACAGATAGTTCTTTTTTGAACAGATTTGTTCTTTTTTAGCTGAAATGGCAGGATTCTTAGAAACAGGGTTATAAGAGGAAATAGTGAAGGTTTGGAGATCATGGCTGAATAAAGAGGGTGTTTCAGGGCCAAGAGGTGAGAAAAAGTTAAAAACCCCTTGTGGCAGAATATTGATTTTAAAATATTTCTGTACAAGGAACTATTCTGGTGAGTGGCTGAATATAGTATATTTTCTCTCCCTATCAACTGTTTTTCTCTGAAAACATTAAATAATGGATTCACATACACAGCTTATTGTATCTGCTGTCATCCTCTTCATAAGTACAGGTTGTGGCTAGACCGGCACAGACGTGCCAAGAAAAGGAGAATGCCTTTCTTCTTGGAGCATAAAGACTGGGAGAGTCTAGTGGTGATCTGATGTGGAGAATGAGGGTGGTGGTGGTGATCTGTATTATTTTTTATGCACTTCAGTTTATATGCTTGATATTATCCTGCCTGAGTGCAAGGAGTTAAAGGAGGCTATTAGTGGGAAACAAATAGGAAATGAAACAGTGGCAGAGATAAGGTACCATCAGAGAAAGTATCAAGGGTACTTGAGGAAACAATGGGGAAGCTATTAATTGGGGAATTCTCACCTGCCTGACAACAAGACTAGCAAAATTTATTTTTCCCAGGCCTGAATCTTGGATCAAAGGGCATACTAAACCACTGAAGTCTCTGGTCTTGGGGGAGTGGGGTGAGAGACATCTCCAGTTGCTGCTCAGAGACAGAATGCTGCAGGGACTTTGTCACTCCCAGGGCAGGAGAGAGGATGTCTGGGCTCAGTGGAACTTACCCAACACTTCCTAGGAAAGAATAAAGTATACATAAGAATCAGACCAATAGGCCTTTTATGGGTTTATCCCTTTTCCCTGCTTGCATCTTTGGGTGAATAAACAATATGTTTGTTTTAATAGAACTGTTTTCAATCTCTTCAATGAGGTGCTAGTCACACACTCCCAAATAAAAGTTTTCTTGCAGGTGCCATGTACAGTTGGGGTGTCGTGGTTGGGAAACAGAGTCCTACAACCCAGCGATCCAGGCCATAAATAGTTGGATCGTGGTGTTCCATTGCTGAGAGAGGATAAGGAAGCCATGTCTGTCACCTGAAAGGTGCTCTCAAGGGAGAGAAAAAGGGATCTAAGTGCAGCTTGCTTTCTGTGACTGTGACGCTTGCCTTCCCAAAGAGAGGGGGAAGGGGTGAAAGTGAAGCCATGGCCCAGTAGACCGGACCTTTTGAGGAAGAAAAGACAGTTTGAACCCTGTCAATATATGTGATATTCATTGTCTTTAGAGGTTTCAAAGTAGCAGCCGTGTTAGTCTGTATCCGCAAAAAGAACAGGAGTTCTTAGAGACTAACAAATTTATTTCAGCATAAGCTTTCATGGGCTACAGCCCACTTCTTCAGATGCATAGAGTGGAACACACAGACAGAAGATATTTATACATACAGAGATCATGAAAAGGTGGAAGTACGTATACCAATTGTAAGAGGCCAATCAATTGTGGCTGAA
The DNA here is from genome assembly GCF_013100865.1 of Trachemys scripta elegans. Lineage (NCBI taxonomy): Eukaryota > Metazoa > Chordata > Testudines > Emydidae > Trachemys > Trachemys scripta. The sequence continues at coordinate 81,593,049 of NC_048304.1, read as the reverse complement.
TCTGCCTGAATATCTCAAGACTCTTGCTGCTATGCAGACTCTCTATCTGCTCTGGCAGATCTGATGTTAATAAATTTCAATCACCATGATGAAGGGCAGTGTGTTATCTCTGTAGCATGGAGGAAATAGGAATCTAGATTAAATTTGGGAGTACTTCGATTAGTATAGGGTATGGTTTTGGCTAACAAATTACTCTTAAATTTGTTCTATTGCTTGAATATGTTGTTGAAAATGTAGTAACCAATTAAACAATTTTCCTAAATTTTCAAAATTACATACGTATATCGCAGGAAATAACTTTTTTAGCCTTTTCATTTTTTAGTCATTTGTATACCAGACTCTGACATCTGTTGAAAGCAAATTATGGAAATATGGCTTTAACAAGATAATCATGATCTTTATAGGATTAGAAAAGAAATAATCAACCAGAACTAAAACTTTTATGTGCTGAATAAATATTAGATTCAGATCAAAGTAACTACTAGAAAACATTTGTTGCAAATTAAGAGATCTTAATATTTTTTTTCCTTAGTGGTAATGCATGAAACAGCTTGGTTAACATCACTGTCATGCTTTTGTCTTGTTTTAGTTGTTATTGGTGAAAACAAAAGGATTTATCCAGAGAACAGTCAATCTGCAGACACAGGTTTTGCAAATTTAAAATAGAAGTGGAGTAAATTGATCCACCTGAAAAATAATGGTTGTTTAAAAAAACAAACAAACTATAAATTTAAAACCCTGGGTACCTATACATAGATCAAGGCCCACAGGAGTACTTTAGCCATCTGTAGGGTTGCCTCAGGAACTGCTCCTGGGAAAGCCCTAGATGATGAGAACTTCAAGCCTATAGTCCTACTCCCCTGTTGAGGAGGAATAGAGAAATGTCATGTAAGGAGCTGGACCTCTTTCTTCAAATACTATGTTTGTGGGGACCTGATAACCATGTAGTTTATATCTGTCTGATAGAGCTGGTTGGGAATTTTATGTTGAGAGTTCTTGTTTTTTTATATATAAAAAAAATGTGGTTTCTACAAAACTGAAATTTTCAGCGTGGAAATTTTAGATTTTGCTTTTCTGTTAGAAAATCTGAAACAAAATATTTCATGTTAGGTCATCCCAGTGGTTTGTGTCTATCTAAGTTGCTGCGGTGTTTCTGGGAGTTGTACTTCAGCAGACTCCTTTCCGTTCTCCTCTAAGGGCTGCGCTCCCTGACTGGACTACTTCTCCCATGATAGGCTGCACTCTCCCTCTGGTTGAGCTGAACATAAAAATGTTGCATCAAAGAGGAGAATGAGCATGCAAACAATTCCCATGAGGCACCTGGCAGTTGAAGTGGATGCAGTTCCACTTCAAAATGAGCCAAAACAAGATGTTTCAACATTTCCCAATAGAATTTTTTCAGAACTTTCTGTTCCATGAAATATTTTGATACTTTGATTTTTTGTTTCAATTTGGGATGAAAACAAATGTAGAAATATTGCAATTTCCTGTGGATAGAATTCTGATTTTTGTAAGTCATCTTTACTGTGTGGGAGGCATTGTTGCAGGGTGTTTTTGAGTGGTTTGGTGGTGGGAGAAGGCATTCATGTAGCATGGTGATGAGTATAGTGTAAATACCAAGATAGAGAAATGAAGGAAATAAACTGGTATGTTTATTTTTATTAAATGAAGATGGAAGTTGCTGGCTAGAGCAGAGTATCCAGGCCTAATACATATGCTCACATTCATCTTTTGAAGACTGGAATATTTGGTCTCTTTACATCTAGTTAATGTAGACTGAATGGAGGAGAATGCACAGGGTTTCTGAGCAGCGCATACATACAGTGGTGTTGTTATGCTATCACATGTCACAAGTCTGCTCAATCTACACCGGAATTTGCACATGTTGTAAAACTGAAGCATGATAAATCTGGTTTGGAAATAAACATTGTGGGTTTTAAGGCGTTTTTCATACCATCACATAAGTAAAGATATTTTTTTAAAAAATATGACAGATTTAAATTGTAAGCTGTTTGGGGTCAGGACCATCTTTTTGTTCTGTGTTTGTTCAGTGCCTAGCACAATGGGCCCCTGTTCATGATCGGGGCTCCTAAGTGCTGCTGCAATACAAATAATAACGGTGGTAATAGCAATATTTACAGTAGTTTTAGTTTGGCCCAATGAGATATTTTTTTGGCATAGCTCTTCCTCCACCACTGCAATTTTGGGACTCTTGAAACTAAGGCTCATTTTAAATTAAAAATAAAAGGGCCACCAACCACCTCTAGAATCCTTTGTTCAGTTGTAGATTGTGTTGGGGTCTGAATATAATTACTGTTACTTATCATTTTTGCAAGGGACAATTCTTCAAATGCAAGTCCCTATCCGCTGGGAGGTCTTGTGCACATTCTGATTAATTTCAGGTTATTGTCTATCTTTTTCTTCAATTATTTTAATGTAAAAAACAAAATAGTCATCAATGTTAATATCACAAGTGCTATAAAGAGCCATCTCATAGCTTTCCCTTGGACATAGATAGATATGAGATGTCATCTGAGAAATAAAATAGGAGCATAAAAATTCAATAACATTAACTCAACTAAAAGCTTCAGAACTGCCAACCCTAAGCATTCAGAAATCATGAATCAGGCCCTTGAAAATCAGGAGACTGGCTTAAAAATAGAAGACTTTTAAAATATCACAATTGGGTTGTTTTTTTCCCCCTTCACTTTCTGGTTTCTGAGCTTTTAGGTTACACTCATCAGATTTTCAAGCTTTTCTTTGCAACTGTGAGGGCTAGAAACTTACTCTTTTTAAAATGAAAGCTGAGATTCTTATGGTTCCAAGAGCTGGAGTTTTAAGGAAAAACACCAAATATCATGAGACCCGTGATTAAAATCATGAGAGTTGGCAACACAGATATAAGTATCTCCTCTTGCTTCCCCCCCTCTTCAGTTTATCCCTTTTTCTTTCTGTCTCCCAACTATTCTCTTTTTTATTTTGTTTTGTTGTCTTTCCTCTTCCTTTCTTTAAGTCTCTCTCATTCTTATTATTTGTCTTATTTTTCCCTGTTTTCTGGTCAGTCGGACTTTTTCCTCTCCCATAGTTGTCTGTTGCCGTTATTTTAGTCTCTCTGTCCCTTTAGCTCTCCCTTATATTCCATTATCTCTCTTCTGCCCGCTTCTCTGCAAGCGACCGCCTGAGGTGCCCCCATGGGCTTATCACTGAAGTTTAACTCTCCCCTTCTTCTTGGGATGCTTCTTGTTGTTGAGCTGGTGGAGTAAGCTGTGTTTTCCCTTCTTTTATTCCCCATGTTCCCTCCTTTCACCTTTCCTCTGTGTAGTCAGTGTTCAATGGTTAGAGGCATCTGGATCCTCCCATTGGTTCATCCCCCAACCCCCTTTCTGTCCATGAACTGTGCTGGTGTTTAGGGTAAGTAAGGTGTGGGTCCCCTCTTCCTTTACTATCTTTGTGCTGGCTGCCTGTAGCTGACTCATCTCCTCCACTGTCTTTTCTCTTTGTGGCTATACTAAATGATTTGCAAAGAAACCATATAAAAATCCAGCTCCCCAGTCCTAAATTGGTCTGTATTCATCTCCCTGTAGATACCAAAACAAAAGGGATTGACCAAAGTTTGTTTTCTAGGTCCCAAAGATTAGCTTCAGGCATCAATATCTGAGACCATGGGAAAGTCCCCCCGCCCTTTTTCTTTTTTTCTTTCTTTCTTTCTTGTTTGTGGTGGTGGTGGGGTGGGAATTCCTGAAAACTTCAGCCACAGCAACCTGTTTTATATTTTGAGAATTAACTTTTAGCATTGATATTTTAAAATGCCAACAGTTGGGTAGATTGTGGCTGTTGGCTTCGTATGTCCCAAAGACGGCTCTGTTAACTGTTTGACACAACCTTGATTATATTGATGGAATGGGGGTGGGAGGAGGGGACCATAACATTCATTTAATTAATATAGAGTTTGTATAAATGGAAGTTTTTTGGGAGTCTGGGGCCTTCGGATTTTTAGCTCTGGAGGAGAATGGCTGTGGATGTGTGAGAAAATGTATTACACAGTGCTTTCTTAACTCCTGCAAGTTTAAGGATTTCAGTATATAAAGTAGTCAGTATAGCAAACTATGAGATGAAGTCAAGCTTTAAAGATCTTATTTGATCTTCATATAACTAAGAGTTTGAATTAAATGTGAGCTCGGAGAAATTGAGGCTACACTGTAGTTGTCTCCCTTATTTTTTAACTATGTGCTGCTTCCTAGGTGTCCAATCAAGAACAGGTTTCTCAGCCATATCTTAGCTGACATAACATAACTGAATGGTGACCGGGTAGTAGTATAACATCAGGAAAAAGTAATATTTGACTGAAATTTCAGATACCAGATGCTTATAATGTGTATAATAAACCAGCCACTAGGGGGAGTGGGCAGACAGTTAAATAAGTAAATGTGTAGCTGTCTTGTTTTGATTGGTTCCTTCAGGAAGTGGGGGGCCTGTAGAACCGTTGCAGACATACATGTATGTTACCTGAATAAAGACTGTTAATACTGAAAGAAGCTGCTGCTTGTGTGGTTTTACAATACAACATAGGGTCATGAGGCAGAGCTTGAACATACAAGAATGAAAATGAGGGGAAAAATAGGTCTGGGAAGTCCTCTGTAAGTAAGACCTAGAAATGCCAGGGAGATGGCTACAACCTCTGGGACTATTGCACTGTTTAATCTGTAACACCAAACTTGGGAAGAATACTCAAAATATGATCTTATTTTTTCATTGTGAATGATACTACTAATGAATGTAAGAAGAAAACTATCATAGTCAGCAGAGTGGAGGCCAACGCTTAGTTTAATGAGAAACCTGTCAATCCATAAAAAGCTTGAATATAAAACTTTTGATGAGCTAGTAAATCTGTTTAAAATAAACACTTCAGCTCAACACCTGGTGAAATAGTAGAAATAATTTAAGTTTAACTCTTGGTTGAGGAAAGCAGGGGAGACAGTAGAGGAATTTGTGGCAGAACTGAGGATGCTCTCTCAAGACTGTAATTATGGTGTGTATTTATTAATACAAGCCACAGGAGGCTAGGGAGATGGAAACAGCAAACAGGAAACACAAGGTTCAGTGCACAAAATTGCAAGGCGATCTGGGAAACTGATCCAATCAGCTAGCAGAGTGTGTTGTTATTGGGAAGACAAACATCCCCTGGTGGGCTGCAGATTTAAAAATGAGAACTGTCACATTTGCAGCTTGACAAGGCGTATTCAAAGAGTGTGTTGAAACAAAACCAGGAAAGCAGACACACAAAACCATGATGAAAAGTAGCTTCATAGCCATGGTACTTTTCATAAACTGGAAGAGAGAATTAGTGAAAAGGAAAATGAGGAAGTAGCTTATATTATCTATGTATAACTGAAATAAATGTTCTTAAAGTAGATCCCATTCATATTGGGCTGTCTGTAACTAAAAAAAGTATGATTTTAGCTTGACACTGAGTGTAACTATTATGAGCCAAGAAGTGAATGAGAGTTAGTACAAAGAGAGTGAACCACCTCTATTGCAGAAGTGTAATTATAAACATTATAAACATATACTGGAGAAGCAGTAGAGATACTGGGCGCAACCAATATGAAGGTTTGCTCCCATAGACAAGTAAGACATCTAGCATTCCTAGTGGTCTCAGGCACTGACTCTAACTTGCTCAGTAGAGGGTGATTGGCTGATCTTTCACTGGACTGGAAAGGTGCCTCACTTGAAATCACAAGATCTAGTTCTGGAAACTGTTCTAAATGCACATAAGGAAGAATTTGAAGGTGAACCAGGCACTTTAAAAAGCATTAAAATCTGTGTAAACCCAAATCTCACACCTTATTATTTCAAACCCAGATCTGTACCCTTTGCCCTAAAACAAAAAGTTGAAATTGAGTTAAAAAGACAACAGGTAACTGATATTGTTGAACTTCTAAAGTGTTCTGAATGAACTGCACCAATGTTGAAGCCGGATGGCTCTGTATGCGTATGTGGTGACTATAAGTTGACTGTGAATAAGGTCTCATAATTAAAGCAGTACCCAATTCCAAAAATTGAGATCTGTTTGCAGTTGTATCAGGTGGTCCATTGTTCACAAAGTTAGACATGAGCTATGCCTTCCAATAGATTGTCCGGGAAGAAGATTCCAAGCAGTAAACACTTGCAAAGGACTGCTTTGATATAATAGGTTACTTTCTGTTATGTCCTCAGCTCCTGCTATTTTCCAAAGAACCATGGAGGGATTGATTCAAGGAATTCCCCATGTGGCAGTTTATCTGGGTGATATACTAATCACAGGTAGCACAGACACAGAACATTTACAGAATTTAGCAGAAGTGTTAAACAGGCTAAGGGAATCAATTCTGTGCCTAAAAAGGGATAAGTGTTCCTTCCTGGCACATGAAGTGATACTTGGGATATAAAGTGGATGCCTAGGGACTACAACCAGTGAGAAATAAAGTAAAGCAATTAGGGATGCCCTGGCTGAGTTATTACAGTACGTTTTTGCCAAACTTATCAACACTTCTAATGTCTGTGAGCATGTTATTTAAAAGGGGGTTAAATGGAATTGGAAATCAGCTCGGGAACAAGTGTTCCACACTTGTAAACTATTGCTGCATTCCTCAGAAGGCCTAGTCCATTATCAAACTCATAAAGAACTGATGTTGACTTATGATGCATCTCCTTATGGAATTGGAGTTGTTTTGGCTCGCCAGATGGAAGATGGTCAGAGGAACCAATTGATTTGAATCCCTGACTCAACTTTGCTGAACATAATTATTCACAGCTAGATGAAGAAAGATTAGCTGTTATGTTTGGGTACAGAAGTTTCACAAATATATCGGTTTATAATTTGCACAAATCAGAAACCTCTGATTGCATTGTTTAAAGAGATGAAAGCTGTGCCACAGATAGCATCACCCAAGATCCAGAAATGGGCAGTGACATTGAATATAGAATTGTATATGAATATACCGTTGTATACAAAGCTGGTAAGAAGCTGGGAAATGCAGATGCTTTAAGTTGGTTGCCTTTACCAGAGACACATGAGAGAGTCCATTAATAACCAGGGCCGGCTCTAACTTTTTTGCTGCCCCAAGCAGCAAAAAAAAGCACCGCCCCCCCGCCCGGCCCCCCAATGCCCCCCCCCCCAAGCGCCAAGCCCCGCGCCACCCCCCCGCCGAGCACCGCGCCGCCGGAGCGCCCCCCCCCGCGGAATGCCGCGCCGTGCTCCCCCCGCCGCCCCTTGGACTGGTAACGATCCAATATTCTCAAAAGGTAGAGAACTTGTGCTAAGGATATAGCCCCAGACCAAAGTGCATCAGAAGCTCACACATTATTATAAGTGACACAGTGAAGTTAGTGTGCATGGCGGGGGTGTATCATGGGGAGTATGGGTCATCATTCCAAAGCAGGGATGTGAAGTAATAATGGATGAACTACAATCAGACACACTCAGGTACTACTAAAATGAGAGGGTTAGCCTGGAATTACGTGTAGTGGCCAAAGATGGATACTGATATCAAGAGGAAGGTACAATCCTGTTCTGTTTGTCAAGAGAGTCAACAAGTGCCCTCTGTGGCTCCACTCCATGCTTGGGAGTGGCCAAATAAGCCTCGGAAGACAGTACATCTTGATTATGCTGGAACATTTCTGGAAAATATGTTCTTAATAGTAGTGGATGCACAATCCAAATGGGTAGATATCTAGCCCATGAATACATCCATTAGTGAGGCTAACATTGAAAAACTAAGGACCAGTTTTTGTAGCTGTTGTTTACCTGAAATGCTTGTATCAGATAATGGAAGGTGTTTTGCTAGGGTGGAATTCCAAAGATTTATGAAGCCAAATGGCATTCAACATGTTACATTGGCACCTTGTTATCCACCATCAAATGGGTTACCTGCATGAAAGAGGGTATTAAAGAATACATGGAGATACTATAGATACAAAAGTGTCTTGGTACCTGTTTAATTGTCAGGTAACACCATAGTCAATCAGAGGCTTGTCCCCAGCAGAGATGTTATTGGGAAAGAAGCGAAAGTTATACTTTATGCATCTGTGCTTAAGGGGAAAAATATGGCAAAAACCAATGGAAGCAAAAGCAGCAACATGACAAACATGCTAAGAAGCATACTTTTACTGTTGGAGAGACTGACTATACTAAAAACATTTGTCCTTGTCCCGACTGGATGCCAGTTATCATTCAAGATATTACAGGACCAGTCTTCAGATGGTAATTCTGTAGGGTGGCAGGTTTGTGCGCTGACATGTGGATTAATGATGAAAAAGAACTGTGGTAAACGCTGGAGATGTTAGTACAGCAACAATGGAATTGCTACTGGAGAATACCCAACTAGGTTCAGCACCAGCTTCTGGAAATCTGGAGGGGCAGCAGCCTGACACAAGATCAGCTACTACTGATCGAGCTCATGGACAGACTTTAAAGTTACCATATCACAGAATGACAGGTTTGATGGAGGAATTACTATTTTCAGAGGTTGAATTCTGTATGTGCAAAACATCCACCTTACGTATCAGATAGATTATACAGTGTAATACTGACTAAGTGCCTGTTTATTTTATTATTTACAATTTGAAATGCATTATTGGTTTTGTAAGTTGTGTAATAAATACTTTAAAGAACAGAAATGTTACAATGTGTATAATAAACCAGCCACTGAGAGAGTGGGCAGACAGTCAAATAAGGAATTCCCCTTTCACATTTTGTATAATCTATGTCCATTGAATGGTATTCTCTGGTACACAGTGTACTCAAAAAAACATGATAATTTTTTTAAGAGTTACAAGTTTGAAAGTCACTCAGATCAGTTTATGGTATGAGTAATATTAATTTAATAACTAATCCAGGTATATCTGTCAGATGGAAAACCTACACCGAGATCAGTGTAATCCATTTGCTGGTTTATGGTCCCAAAGTCCCTCAAAATGTACGTCTCAAATCCAAATGGTGTCCCCAAGTCCTGGGCTTTGCATCTGGATCTTTAAATTAGCTGGAAGATGTGTAAAGTCATACGTAGGCAGACAGTTCCTAGGGGTCTGAATATTTGACAAAGCTCAAGTGGATTGTTTATTCCATCAAGAGCTGTACTTATACATACTGTATACTACATTACACACATGTAATGTTCTCCTGATATGCTAGTATGAGATATTCGTATCTGTTGCATAGGATTCCACACACTCAGCCTTGCTTTTAGTCATATTATCACCCCTTTCCCGGCTCTTAGAACCAAGGGAGGTATACACCTATATGTGTCCTAACATGCCCTTTGGAGGACAACAATATTCTAGTGCAGCTTCAGTTTTAAGCAGAGGCTTCTGCTATCCCCTCAGACAAATATTAATGGTGCTTTGTATGTAGAGTGAGCAAATGATTTTTAATTTTGAGGGCTGAACTATAAAAAAAAAAATGATGGGTTTGAACCAAAACTGAGTTGTTTTATTTTTTTCTTGCTGAAATGAAAAAGACAAACAAAAAGCATTTCAGGATCAAACAAAATGTTTTATTCAATCTGAAATGAATCACCCCCCTCCACCTTTTTTGTTTTTTTGTTTCAGGCTGTTTTTGGGGTATCTTTTCTTTTTTTTTGGTTTTAGAAAACCTAGCTAAATTTTGAAACAAAACAAACATCTGAAATGTTGAAAGGATCATTTCTCCTCTCCCTATGTATGTAAATCCCATTGACTTTAATGGGAATTACATATCTGTAGGGAAAGAAGAATCCTAATTGATGTTTTAATTAAAGATCTTAGCAGGAATTGCTGACAGTTTTATAAGGACTGGAGAATTTAAATAAAATAAAATAGCTGGTAATGGCTGATAATTTAAAAACTGTGAAACTTAAACTTTAAGGAGATTCACATAAAATACTAGATATGACAGACTTAGTTCTTGGAATTTACCACATAACAAGCAACATTTTTTATTCATACCTAATGGTATAATTTCATAAAATTCTCCAGAGTTAAGTAATTACAATTACATTAGGACTTGCAGTGAATAAGCTCTACATAATTATTTATAGACTTAAAAGGAAAAGATCACTGCAGAAGAATGGAATGGAACCTTAACAGAATACTAATATCCTATGCAGCTTTGAAAGCAAGACACAGGCATCAGAGTTGCGGTATGTAACAGCTTGTAATCATAATAAAATAGTGTTTACACATTTCAAAACAGAAAGTGATATAGTAGTAAGAGGAGGCACTAATCAAACTGAGGCTGCAAGAGATTAATGTCAAAAATATCCACTAATTTTGGGTGCCCAGTTTGGGACACCTAGGATTTTTCAGAGTATGTGACGTTACTCTCCATATTCTTTATGGAAATATGGCTATGATATGGCTATGACATAACTGAGATGTACTTTATACAAGATGGCTCATGTAAGATATCATTGGAAAGGTTATGATTTACTGAATGTGATTATCCAATTTGTATGCATGTATCATTTCTGTATCTAAAGTTAGGAATATGGACTATGTAACAATTACAACTGATGGATATTAGGAAGACAGTCCCCAGACAATAGGCCATTAGATTTGATGGGCCATTAGGAAGGAACAAGAAGACTGTGAAGATACTAATCTCTCTCCCTCCTGCGAGGTGTCCTGGGATGTAAGTGTGACACTACTAAGTCAGGTGGTCTTGTCACCTGATAATAAACATTATCTTGGACTTCTTGTAACTTTCCACTAAAAGGGGAGGGGCGGGGGGCAGTCACGTTTTGAAAACAAAGGATTCCCACCTTACGTAAACCTTATTTAAGTATGGGGAGGAAGGCAAATGGGACTCTACTCCCTGGCCTGTCTGCCCAAGAAGAAAGACTGTAAAAGACACCTGAAGGGCAGGAAAGAGGGGAGTCTAGGCTGAGACAGGGGTCCAGTCTGAGAAGAAATAACTGGAACTCTAAGCTACAGAAACTTTGCAACCTGCCTAAAATAACATTTAGAATAATAAATTACATTTTGTAACCTGTTTCTTAAGTATATTGAGCTTAGCTTGTATATTTTGTTTTATTTGCTGAGTAATCTGCTTTGTTCTGTCTGTTATCTCTTATATTCACTTAACATTTGCCTTTCGTAATTAATAAACTTATTTCTTGTTTGTAATATAACCCAGTTTGTGCAATTCATAATCGGGGGACAGAGGGTTAAGAGGATGCATACCTTCCTCCACATTGAGGGAGGAGGTGGATTTCATAATATACCTTTGGGTCTGCACTCCAAGGGAGGTGGACACCTGAGTGTTGGGTCAAGTCCCTTAAGCTGAGTCTTCCCAGAGCTTTATCTCAGTGTCTCTGTCATTCTGCAGTTGGGTGTGGCCCTGCCTGTGTGTGTGCTGGAGGAGGTTTAATAGCCTGGCTCAGCAAGACAGGTAAAAAGGGTGCCCAGGCTGGCAGAACAGGTGGGCTCAGTGGTATCTCAGCACATCAGAGGGGCAATCTGTCACATATATGGCCTTTTATTGCACATTAGATGTTCAAAGCACAGTTTCCATTGACTTCAGTTGCAGTTGTGAGTGCTCAGCACTTCTGAAAATCAGATCCTAGGGTCTCAAGTTAGGCATCCAGAACTAAGTAATGCAAAATTAGTGGCCACCTGTGAAATATTTGGTTTCAGGGACTTGCCTATCATCAGACAATTGCTTCTTTTTCAATTATTTTAAATGAAATTTTGTCAAAATAGACAGATTTCCATGGAAAGTTTTGATGTGTATGAACTGGCATTTTCAGATGGAAGTGTTCTGTTGAAAAGTTGTTGACTAGCTCTAACTGAGTGCCATGAGAACAGTGTTAATGGGCAGTGTCCAGGTTAGGGACAGAATCCTGTGATGTTGATGAGGGCTCATAAAAAAAATACTGTCCCACCTTTAAGACTAACAGAAGTATTGGGAGCATAAGCTTTCGTGGGTAAGAACCTCACTTCTTCAGATACATCTTCTTCAGATACGTGCCACAGGACCCTCTATTGCTTTTTACAGATTCAGACTAACACGGCTACCCCTCTGATACTATCCCATAGAAGGCAGTGGAGCACACTAGCCAGTACCTTACATGATCCAAATGCAAGGTGACAAATGGCCACTGTGGGCTAAACTGATGACAGGAAACATTTACATTAGAAAGGAAATTCAATCCCCAACATTTTTGATCCAGATGTCAAACATTCCAAAATATGAGG
>NC_048304.1:81465907-81580620 GCF_013100865.1 Trachemys scripta elegans | reverse complement strand
AGATGTATCTGAAGAAGTGAGGTTCTTACCCACGAAAGCTTATGCTCCCAATACTTCTGTTAGTCTTAAAGGTGCCACAGGACCCTCTGTTGCTTTTTACAGATTCAGACTAACACGGCTACCCCTCTGATACTTGTCCCACCTTGTTTGAGCAGACTGAGTTATTAGGAGCAGTAATGCAGTGCTTAGTCACTATGACTAATTAAGGGAATTAAGTAAGTTGTCAGGGAAGAATAAAGATAATCACTTTGTCAGTTCTTCCTTTTTTGTATCTGGCTGCATGACAAACCAGTACTCAATACACATTCCATTCCAGATCATCACACACCTTTTCTACCTACAAATTTTGTAGTCATGTCCACTTCCCTTTCTTGGGCAATATGGAATGTAATAATAATGGATTTTGATATTTGCCTTACATGAAGGGTTCAAGTGCCCCTGATTCTTGTGGGATTTTTTTTTTTGATGGAGAGTAGGGGTTGACCACCTCACCTTTATTTTATGTTGGTTACTATTATTACAGAGTTATTTTTCATCTAGTTTGAGTGGTTGTTAATGACAAATTTACATAATTCTGGTAAAGTTCCAGTTATAATATATACCTACCAATTACCCATAAACATAAAAAGCCAGTTAGTAAATGTCATTTATTTATTTGAAATTTAGCTCTTTTTGCATGCAATAAGTGAGAGAAGGGTGGTAATCCATTTCTACAAACACACACACGCATTATTTTGGGTTCACATTTCTCTTATTTTGCTTCTTGCCACTGGAAGGATAGATTTTTCCTCTACTTGATTAATCACTGAGAATCACTCTTTTGATTACTATAGTACCTACAGTATGATAGACATTGAATGCCCATATTGCTTTCCTTGATACGTGACATCCTCTCTGAAAAGTTGCTTTTGGTTTAAAAAACAGTGTTGTTTGTTCGAACTGTTCCTTGTGAAACTTCCAAATGCTCAAAGTAAGATTGATGGTTGAGGTTTTCAAAGCAGTCTAAAGGATTTAGAGACACTTTTAGTGTTCCTTTGAAAACATCAACCTATATCCAAACAGGAACATTTTATCCTATACTGACAGAGATATCATTCACTTTTAATATTCATTTTTACAAATAATGCTGCTAAATATTTTTTGAAAAATTTAACAAATGAGCTGAGAACTTGACAAATGCTCACTGGAAATTGTAAGCGTTAATTTTACAAAAGCAAAGTAAATGTGTAGGGTGAACTTAAGAAAATGTTGCTAATTTTATTGAAAAATTGGGATCAAAATTAGATGTTTTATTTATTACTTTGCTACATGGTAGACTTGTCCTTCCCCTCTTCTTTGAGAACTGTTTATTTTTTATTCTTCTACTCAGTTCAATAGTGTGTTCCATACATTAAAGATAAATGAAGAGAGAACCATCCAGCTGAGCTAACCAGAAACTCAGCTGGCTAATATTGAAATCAGCCAGGCTCTCAAAGCCATTTGACAGAGTTTCTTTTGAATGACTTTTTGCCATGAAACTAGAGAAATTGATTGGATAACAGGTTTCTACTTGGGAACTATACATTTGCTCAGATGTAATTCCTCTAACCTTGTGAATAGTAACAAGACATTTATAAACCACATAAGGGTTTAGATGTAATGTTGTTGAAACAAGATGGCTACCTCCAATGAGACTATTGTCAATGGTATTGAGACGGTTCACCAACTTATGTGGTGAAGCTATAGGGCCTATTCCTAAATCGGATGGATTTCCAGGTGGCCAAAGACATGTGCCAGAAGGCCTGGGTCCTGCAGATCAATATAATCAGGAATTGGCTGTGTCTGAACTCAGGACCTGTCTAAGAAGATGTGCACCAGTGTGGAATGGGCTCCCCAGAATTGTTAATACAGCTCCAAACAGAATTACCTTTTCCAGGGAATCTCTCTAAACTCAATGAGGAAATGTGAGTCCTCCCTCAATTTGAACTGGGCCACCCTGTATCTGTTTCCCCATAAGCAGATCCTGTCTCTGCAGAAGGTCTTGGGAAATAGGGGTAGTGCCTCAGAGGTGTCTAACCCCTGACATTGAAGCAGGAGAACCATGCAGAGAGGCTTTCTAATGCATGGAAATTCAGTAGGTGTGATCCTCCTCCTGTGCTTAACTTCCATTCATAGTAAAACGATAGCACAAATCATCAGAGAAAAGCTCAATAAACTTCCAGAAGATAACAGAACCCCGAACAGCAAGCAGCATGGAATGGTAGGTCCTGGGGGCTTCTTGTAGACTTACAGAAGAAGAAAGAGTGGAAAATGCAATATATTTGGATTTTAGTAAATCAGTTGCCAAAATTTCCTATGAAATCTTGCTTTCACAATTGCTCTAAATTGGCTTAGATATGAATGGTGCCTCGCGGATTGAAAATGGGCTGATCATAAAAAAGGCTAATGGTAAAGAAAATTGCATTAAGATGTTACCACTATCTTGAAGTCTTGTCACATACTACAAAGAAGAGTAGGCATGTGGCAGTTCTCCAAAAGGAGAAGGCCATATTTTTGGAGTTTAATGTTCCCACTGTACACACCCCCACATCATATGTCTTTTGAAAACTTATTTTATGTATGTTTAGATAAAGTATGATGTGGAACTGTCAAGTAGTGCAGCAGCAAGCCTCTAGGCAAGGTGAAACAATGGTACCCAAAATGAATGTCATTTTTTGCACAGTCCCCAAAATACTATAACATGGATATTACTACAGTTTTACTTTTAAATTAATTTCAGTACTTTAATGTGGTATTTATTGGTCAGAGCTACTAAACTACAATGTCTTAAAAGATTTTTATTGGTTTTGTATGAGCAAGTTTTGTTTTTTCCCCAAATTGAAGAAGCTATTTAGCATGTGGCAAAAATGGCAAATCAACATTTTGCAATATACTAACAAAATGTTTTCGCATCACATATTATTGTCTTAGAATTTCACAAGTGATTATAATGGTTTTCTATGTTTTCATAGAAATTTGCTGACCAGATCAGGGTCTCATGGAAGGTTGTGCACCAGTGGCAGTAAATAGCATGCCCATAGTTTATACTGCATAGTGGGCAGATATAAAAGTATGTGAATTCCTAATGTAATACTTCTCCATTTGTAAGCTTTTGTATATATTGTGTAATATCTAGTCTGCCTGCTAGAACATTTTAATGTGTAATTACCTGTGTATGCAGTACTAGCCTTTGAAATAGTCTAGAAACTAGCTTTTTAAATCAGTGACCCTTATGCATAGGTCAGTGTTAGAGATGACAATACACAGCTTCATATTATGAATATGCAAAAGCTATGAGAAAAGTGGCCTAACAAAAAGTAGTGAAGACAAAGGACACAAACAAGTCCTTACCTCTTTCCCGAAGCGGGATGAAGAGCATGTTACAACTCTTACCAACCATGCCATCATACAACAAGCCCATTTGATACTGAATCACATCCAGAGGTGCTTATCAGCCTGTCTATTGGACTGCATATCATATGAGATATACAAGAGCCTCTCCTGAAAATAGCAGATGTTGGTGAAGAACAAATGGAGAGATGTATGAGATGTGCACTTGATTCTATTGGCACATGAGGCTTCTTCAGCGCAGTCAAGAAATCTGGTATTGGAATGTTTGCTGACGTGGCCAAGAAGACCACATTTAAATCTGGAAAAGGGAGGGACAATCACAATAGCTATCAGTCCAGAAATTTTCTGTGGGGCCCGTCCTTGGCAAGATGCAGTGATGCTGTTTCAATGGCAGCTGTTCTTTATTACCCATTCAAACCTGTGTCTACACCCTCTTCCATGCTGATGGAACAATGAGAGGAACGGACAAAGCAGAATTAGGGCATCAGAAAGAATCCATGAGCTAAGAGCATGCAACAAAGAAACCACAGGGTATTCAGGGATGTCATGGCTATGATACAAATGAAAGCTGGAGACAAATTCCACACGTTTGATGAATTGGTGGCTGAGTACTTGAGGAAGGTCCTAACAGGATTTTTCAGAGATAATTTTGTAATCAAAGTTTTTGACAAATATGTCAACAGTAACTATGAAAATTACAGAAATGACAGCACTGGATAGGATCTAAAGTTTGGATGTATGAAATACCAGGTGGGACACTCAGTTTTTCCCATGAAAAAGTTTCTAAATGTAGCATCCAACAAGCAATCACTTGTAAAATTTCTTTGTGAATATGTGTCTCAAAATCCACCTGAGGGTGTCGGAGCACTCCCTACACAAACACTTCTCCTTATGGGAGGCTTTTCCAATTGTGAAATAGCAAAGTCCATCACTAGTCGAGATGTTGAAGAAGCCTAAGACTTATACAGTACTCACGCTGTATGTGCCACTATGGTTTTTGGGTCTCTTGGTGTCACAGGAATCATAGTAATCAGATCACCTGATACAGATGTTTTGGTCCTTGCAGTTAATTTATTTCCCAAAATGGAACACAGAGATAACATGTGGATTGAAACTGGCATCATTACTAGCACAACTGACAAGCATTGCTTCATACCTGTGCATGCAATCTGTGATGCACTCCTGATTTCTGCAACATATTTCACATTAACAATATGTGAGTCTGTGTCATCCCTGTTGGTATTGGGGGGGGGGGGGGGGAATCTGTCTTTAATGTCAAAACAAGGGGACCTTATGACTTCGGAGATCTTGCCAATTTGGGAGAGATCGGTGGACAAGCCGCAATTTCTGCAGCAAGGAAGTTAGTGGCAGGGCTGTATGACCATAACAAACAACAACAACAACAAAAAAGGAGCCCCACAGAAACCTGAATTATTTGTGTCTCAATCTAGCTATCAAAAGAACAAGTCACTGGCCAAACTCCCACCATGAAAGTACAATTGTTGAAGAGCATGTCAAAAGAGCATCTTACCAAACAAAGATTTGGATGTCTCCACATATAGGCAAACCAGGTATTGGATCACTATCTGTCCTCTTTATTCCTCCCTGCCCCTGGAACCATGGAGCAATACATGCCACAGCTTTACCTCATCTCTTCATTTCCCAGCAGTGAGTATGTAATCTCTGGACTATAATATTTTTAGTGCACACAGGAAAAGACTCTGGATTGCTATTTCTGCTGCATTTACTGTACTTCCTTCACTGATACCTTTCAGCAGCTCCCAAGGTCTGAATGACATTGATCTGTAGCTCACAGCTTAGAAATAAAGTCAAGTTTGACCATGAAGAAACCTCATGACTGCAAAAAGATCATTAACTCTTGCGGCTTGTTAGGAGAAGTAAATGAAAGTGAGGGAACAGCAGCTTAGCTAAGACAAGTGAAGCGTGCAATGCTGCTAGAAGAGGATCACTACGATCGAAACAACACACAAAAGTGAATCAAACAGACCTAGGGAGAAAAAAGCTAAGTTTGTCCTGCCACTGCTCATCTAGCTGTGAAAAACACAAATTGTTGAGAGAGGAATACAAATTGTGAGCCTTAACTTTGGGTTTTCTGACTTTTACAAGTCTTTATCACTACTATAATATGCTAGATTCTAACCTTTGCCTTTTTTGTTAATTTCTTCATTGGAAAATGTCCCATTTAGAGGGTCATATATATATTATCAATCAACAAAATAGTTTTTGATAAGTGCTATGTTTTTGAAAAGCTTACTGCAGTATATTGATACACCAGTCTTTAGTCAAAATGCCCTTCACTTTCCCGCTCATGGTGTGACCATATTATACTAGGTTCTGTGCAGCATCCTTGTAGATTTTCAAATAGATGGCTTTTAATTTGCTTGGTAAGGGATCTCTCAGCTGGCCCAAATTCCTGTGTATACTTGTGACTCAGCTACAGATGCAGTCAGACAAGTGCATCTCTTGCTTAAAAGATCTCCTTTACTTGGATGAAGTTCCATAGAGACTGCCAGAGCTTTGTCTGTCATTATATTTCCTGGGCAGGATTACACCAATTCTGTGTTGACTACTTACAGCAGTTAAAATACATTTAGTAAAAATTTGTTTCCTCTCCCTTCCCCCAAATGCCGCTTCCCCATCACTAGTGTATTTGGGGGAAATAAGGTGGAATATTGTCTCCCATTTTATGCACAATTTTATTCTTGGAACATTACTAATTTTCATTTTCTTAAATGTTTTCCCTCAATCAGGGCCAACTAAACCTGATGGAACAGTTTGTTGCTTAAAGAGCAAATTGTTTAGTATCAAGGCAGCCAGGATATAGCTCCTTATAATTAAAAGGCTTTCTTACTGCTGACAGTCCATCTTTTTCATTGCTCAGCATTGTCCTGCCATTTCAGACAGAATGTGTATTAAGGGAAAAAAACAACAATCTTCCAGTGTTAACCCTCTCTCATCCAAATCACTGAAGGTTCTTTTTAAGTATGGTGCTAATGTTAGGACTACACTGAACTGAGTAATAAACAACTCTATGTGTTTCAGGGGAAAGCTGTTTTTATGCCTACTTTCTACCCATACCCAAAGAGAAGAGAACAGAGCATTTCTATTTGAATCTCAGGGTAGGGTGGGGTGGGGTGGGGTGGGGTGGGGAGAAGACACTTAGTGGAGCCTGTTCTCCGTTGCAGTGGTAGTGCAACATACTGCTGTAAAGGGAACCAAATTTAGGCCCAGAGGTGGGCCCCTGAATAGCCAGCTAAAGGTGCACCTAAAAAGTAGCCCCTGAAGGCCTTGGGAGGGGAGGCAGTTCCGGGGGCAGGCAAGCAGGGCTGGCTGTGTCGTGTGTGTTTTGTTTTTAGTTGGAGGTGTGGGAGTGAGGGCATCAAAAATGTTTTCCATTTTGGTTGGCAAAATGGCAAAGGCCATTTCTGATGCCATTGCTCTCTAGCGAGTGTCCTGGTGGTCTCAAAGACTTATACTTTGGCCACTGGCCTCCTTTGTTCTTAGACTGGAGCCTGAGTTGAGAGGAAGAGAAATTAGACTATCAATGGAGCTGAGAGAGAGAGGAAAGCTAATATTACACAATTTCATTACAATTTGCTAATATTACACAATTTCATTACAATTTGCTAATATTACTTTGTCATCTGTTATTTGAAGATATGTTCAAAACAGCTAGCATACTTACCCTTGACAATTAACTGCCAAAGTGAAACAGTAGCTACTTTTTAGAAGACTTAATATAAACCACTGTTAACTTTCTGAATGTAGAAGTCAGTGTTACAGAAACTTCTGAGGCAAGCAAATGGGCTCCTCTCTCATACAAACAACAACAATAATACCATTATCATAATATCATAGCATTTTGATTTCAACTCACATAAACAAGTAAATGCTGATTTAAGGCTCGCACAGGGATTTTAACTCTGCTCCTTTGTGCTTAGACATTGCCAAATCTATGCTTATAATTAGTAGTTTAAAAATAATGATTATAAATCTACTGTGCAGCCATACTAAGATACATCATGTCCCAAATCAGACAGCAGCCAACTGTGATGCCCAATTTTCAGTATATCACTATCATGTAATATAAGCCTGAGTTTTGACGGTGGTGTGTTCAAGTTAGAAAAGGAGCACTACCACCTCTAACATAGTATCTGTACAGTAATCCCAATATGATGATGGGGGAGAGGGAGGGAGTTTGATGCCTTATCGTAAAACATTAGATCTCCATTTTCTGGGATTGGGTGTTTTTGCGTTCACCCAGTTATTAACACTGTATACAGAGTCTTTTTAGTAGATGCTTGAGAAGGATCCAGTGGTGAGTCTTTGGTAACAACTCTTGTCTTGGTCATCAGCAGGGTTTGAATCAGGGCCCTCCAGAGCTAAAGTTTAAGCCTTCGCAGGTGGAGCTATGGAACTCAGTCTATCTACACACACACACAATTGCACTGAAATAATTAAATCTGTTTTAATTCACACTTTTTGTTCTTTCAGTGCATGTGTGTGTACATTTTA
The DNA here is from genome assembly GCF_013100865.1 of Trachemys scripta elegans. Lineage (NCBI taxonomy): Eukaryota > Metazoa > Chordata > Testudines > Emydidae > Trachemys > Trachemys scripta. Next base: position 81,572,715 of record NC_048304.1, on the reverse strand, counting down.
AAATAAATATTCTCTTTTGATTTTGTTTGTCAGTGAAGAATGAACAGGGGTTGCAATTCCTTTCCAGGAAACAGGGAGTTAACACCCTTCTTAGACTTCACTTTGAAAACAAGGATTTAACTATTTTTTTTGTTAAGCGACAAGATGTAATATACACCGTTTAAGCCTAATATTGAATTTGTATTAACAGTGATCTTGTTTGCATTGTGGAATGTAGTTTGTTTGAACTTGATAGTCTTTAGTTAATTTTTACATTTCCTTGTAAATGTCAATGTCTTGTAGTAATTGGAGAAACTGAGAATACTCTAGCTCAAGGGTCGGCAACCTCTGACACGCAGCTCGCCAGGGTAAGCACCCTGGCAGGCTGGGACAGTTTGTTTACCTGCCGCGTCAGCAGGTTTGGCCGATCGCGGCTCCCACTGGTCGCAGTTCACTGTCCCAGGCCACTGGGGGCTGTGGGAAGCGGCGCGAGCGAGGGATGTGCTGGCCTCGGCTTCCCACCGCCCCCATTGGCCTGGAATGGCAAACCGCAGCCAGTGGGAGCCACAATCGGCCGAACCTGCTGACGTGGCAGATAAACAAACTGGACCGGCCCGCCAGGGTGCTTACCCTGGTGAGCTGTGTGCCAGAGGTTGACGACACCTGCTCTAGCTGCTAAAGTAGTAGCTCTAAATTCACACAAATGGTTAAGTAGACACTGTAGATCAGTGGTGGGCAACCTGCAGCCCACGGGCCACATGCGGCCCATCACGGTAATCTGCTGGCATGCCGCCAGACAGTTTGTTTACATTTGCACTGCTGTCTGCAGCTCCCAGTGGCTGTGGTTTGCCATTCCTGGCCAATGGGAGCTGCAGGAAGAGGCACGGGCCACAGGGATGTGCTGGCCACCACCGCTTCCTGCAGCTCCCATTGGCCAGGAATGACAAACCACAGCCACAGGGAGCTGCAGGCGGCCATGCAAATGTAAACAAACTGTCTGTCTGGCAGCCCACCAGTGGATTACCCTGATGGGCAGCGTGCAGCTCACAGGCCACAGGTTGCCCACCACTGCTGTAGATTAATACAGTGGTTCTGACATTAGGCATCATATCTCATCCATGACAGGACGGACCTATTAAATACTTGGATTTCTGTAGGTGTAGTGATTTGCGTCAGATAATCTTTTTAAACGATGAGCATTATGAATCAATCTTCAGCACTGGTGTGTAATACGCTTACGCTGAGTAGCGCCTTGCTCCTTGAATAATCCAGATGGATTGGTATCACAATGTGGCTCTATGTAAACACAGGCTAAATAAGTCATTTCTTAGAAATCAAAACTTACTCAAGTGTCACAGCATACTGTACTATATCCAAATTGCACATTTGAAAATTGGAATGGCCTTGTTGAAATCATAGAATCATAGAATTATAGAATATCAGGGTTGGAAGGGACCTCAGGAAGTCATCTAGTCCAACCCCCTGCTCAAAGCAGGACCAATTCCCAACTAAATCACCCCAGCCAGGGCTTTGTCAAGCCTGACCTTAAAAATCTCTAGGGAAGGAGATTCCACCACCCCCCTAGATAACCCATTCCAGTGCTTCATCACCCTCCTAGTGAAAAAGTTTTTCCTAATATCCAACCTAAACCTCCCCCACTGCAACTTGAGACCATTACTCCTTGTTCTGTCATCTGGTACCACTGAGAACAGTCTAGATCCATCATCTCTGGAAACCCCTTTTAGGTAGTTGAAAGCAACTATCAAATTCCCCCTCATTCTTCTCTTCTGCAGACTAAACAATCCCAGTTCCCTCAGCCTCTCCTCATAAGTCATGTGCTCCAGCCCCCTAATCATTTTTGTTGCCCTCCACTGGACTCTTTCCAATTTTTCCACATCCTTCTTGTAGTGTGGGGCCCAAAACTGGACACAGTACTCTAGATGAGGCCTCACCAATGTCGAATAGAGGGGAATGATCACGTCCCTTGATCTGCTGGCAATGCCCCTACTTATACAGCCCAAAATGCCATTAGCTTTCTTGGCAACAAGGGCACACTGTTGATTCATATCCAGCTTCTCGTCCACTGTAACCCGTAGGTCCTTTTCTGCAGAACTGCTGCCTAGTCTGTAACAGTGAATGGGATTCTTCCATCCTATCTTCCATTCTGCACTCGTCCTTGTTGAACCTCATCAGCTTTCTTTTGGCCAAATCCTCTAATTTGTTCAGGTCCCTCTGTATCCTATCCCTACCCTCCAGTGTATCTACCACTCCTCCCAGTTTAGTGTCATCTACAAACTTGCTGAGAATGCAGTCCACGCCATCCTCCAGATCATTAATGAAGATATTGAACAAAACCAGCCCCAGGACCGACCCTTGGGGCACTCCGCTGGATACCGGCTGTCAACTAGACATAGAGCCATTGATCACTACCCATTGAGCCCGACGATCTAGCTAGTTTTCTATTCACCTTACAGTCCATTAATCCAGCCCATCCTTCTTTAACTTGCCGGCAAGAATACTGTTGGAGACGGTATCAAAAGCTTTGCTAAAGTCAAGGAATAACACATCCACTGCTTTCCCACAGACCCAGTTATCTCCTCATAGAAGGCAATTAGGTTAGTCAGGTATGACTTGCCCTTGGTGAATCCATGCTGACTGTTCCTGATCACTTTCCTCTCCTCTAAGTACTTCAGAATTGATTCCTTTAGGACCTGCTCCATGATTTTTCCAGGGACTGAGGTGAGGCTGACTGGCCTGTAGTTCCCCGGATCCTCCTCCTTCTCTTTTTTAAAGATGGGTATTACATTAGCCTTTTTCCAGTCATCCGGGACCTCCCCCGATCGCCATAAGTTTTCAAAAATAATGGCCAATGGCTCTGCAGTCACATCTGCCAACTCCTTTAGCACCCTCAGATCCAGCACATCCGGCCCCATGGACTTGTGCTCATCCATTTTCTAAATAGTCCCGAACCACTTCTTTCTCCACAGAGGGCTGGTCACCTCCTCCCCATACTGTGCTGCCCAGTGCAGCAGTCTGGGAGCTGACCTTTTTTGTGAAGACAGAGGCAATCTGCCACTTCTGTATTGCAGCAGTGCTTAATATACAGAAAAGGGAAATGTTATCATATTAAAACAGTGTATGCATAAGACTGAGCATCTCTTTGCTATAATGGAAAAGTTTTGCATAAGGTACATAATCAGAATTTACACTAACATAATTTCTAACATCTGGTACTCTGCCATACATCTTCTGTCTATGCTTGTAATTTTCAACTGGTTATATTTCACTTGGTTGCAATGCAGATATAATATTAAACCCACTAACCCTACAGTTTAGAGGTTCATAATAATGTGACTATGAAGCATTTGTTAACTAGTTACGGTAATACGTTAGAATTGTAGACACCATTTAAAATAATAAAAAGAACATCTGATATAATGACCGTTGCTACTTTTCAGGAAGATCACTGGGTAAAGGAGAACAGGGAATTACCTCCCTAGCCAGCTGTTAATAACGGTTCTTTATCATTTAAAAATGCTAGTCCTGGACACTAGGAAAGTCTGGTGATAGGATGGTTTGAGTTGTCAACATTTAGGACTTAAGTATGCTGGAAAAGGTGAGAGGTATCTTCAGAAAAGAGAAACTTTTACAAAGACTTATAGGGTTTTTGTAGCTTGTCAGATGTTCATAATTAACTGTGCATTAAGTGCAAGGAAGTACATTAGTGTAACATTATGGCTGATACTTGATCTTTCACTTCAATGTAAAAGAAAACTGTGATTCTGTGACAGCAGCTTACCTGAGCCACCATCAAGAGCAGTCTCAGACTCAATTTTCCCTCCTTCCTGGTATGTTAATTTGTTTTGGCACTTGGGACACCAAATAGGTCAGCAGATGACCTTTTGTTGATTTGGCCAAATGGAAGCCAAAGGCTTCAAACCACACCTTGTTTCTTTCCTTGGCTTACAGCTCTCCCTGGAAGACTCTCCAGTCTGCATCCCTCTCCAGCTTAAATGAGAATCAATCTGAACAAAAAGTCCAAAAGCCACTGGGACAGGGCTAATTCCTCCTGGTCCAGGGGTTCCAAGAAATCTCACCAGGTAAAACTTGTCCTTCTCTAGGGACCTTCTGCTCTCTGCCTCCTGGTCTCCTCCCTGGCTTTTCCCAGGCTTCTTTCCACGAAAACACCTCTGACTCTTTGCCTGGCTAGACCTAACAGACTGCTATTTCTCTCATGTCTCTCCCTGTTCTGGGACAAGGCAGCTGCTTATACCATGGCAACTTGTCCGCACATTCCTTGCTGTCCCAGCAGCCAATTCTCAGGGATCCCTCTTCGGCTGCAAAGAGAAAATCTAGCACTTGGAACAGGGAAAAACCCGGCCCTTAAATAGCAAGTACGGTCTGTTACAGTTTCCCACATAATTGTAATTCTGCCCCTCTGTACATATTCAGCATTTTGTGCTACTGTGTATGGTGTCATCTTTCAGACCATAATATATATGTGCAATATGATAGATAGTTGCTTTGGGAACCATAATTTCCAGTTTTCTGAGCTATGCATTTAAGAATCTCAACCAGAATGTTGTATTAACGTATACATTTTCTTCATTTAATTTTGAAAAGGATGTATTTCAGGCTGTAGCGTACAGCTACAGCTGGGTGAATGTTGCTCTCTCTGGCACTACAGATGTGTACACATTAAATGAATTTTCTTTGACCATACTCACTACCCTTTTTGGTTTGTTTTCCACATACATTTGAATTCTCAAGCTTTAATGGCATGAAAGTTGGTGAAAAGCAATTTCAAAGCTTCATGCACCAATATTCATAGAAACGGAACTTAATATTTGTAGAGATGAGCATTCATGTTTGAAATTTGTTTTATATTCATCCTATCAAGGCTCAGAAACAGCACCACCAAACTAATCAACTTAGCTCAAGTAGAGTGCAATACACATCTCTGGAGGGGGCCTGCACAAGGCATATGCACCACTTAAGTCCTACTTAAGCACTACTTGGAGGGCTAGGAGCTCGGTTTGCATGCCCCCTATGTTCCTCCCTCCCACCGGTCCTTCTCTCTTTCACGCTGTGTGTGTGTGTGTGTCTCTCTCTCTCTCACACACACCAAGGCACACCACATACTTATGAACTGTTCTAAAGTAATCTCCCTTTGGATAACAGTAGTACTTAGAATCTTGGTGTCACCTTTGCTGTATTTGGTGGGATGGGTTTTAATTTATTATAAAGAGCATAAAGAACCATAATTTGGGATAATATTGCTTTCTGCTTTAGTTTATGTTTATAACACAGTTTTAGTATGTAATTTTATCTTGTATCAGTAAATATTTAGGAACTGAGATTTAAAATTTTGTTCACTAAAAAACATAAAACTCTGATCCTGAAATTCTTGTTCATTCTGAACTACCATCAATGTGAAATATTTTCTCATGAATACTATACTTTAGTGTGTTTTCAAAGTAAAATTTCATAGAATTAGTTATGTTGCAAAGTTATTCGACATAAAATTGCTGTAAAATAAGTGTGGAAAAAACTGATGAACAAAGGGCGCTCTAAGTAGGTTAAAGAAGCACAAGGAATCAACAGCAGTGGAAATAATTAAAATTCTACAATGTGTAAAAATAAAATAGCAATAGGAAATGTTGTAATCAGCACACAGTGCTTAGTCACTCTGCTACAAGGTTAGAAATCTGAAATGGGTTGCTGAAGGAAAATTTTGTCTGAGTATAGTCTATTAGTATATGTTAACTGGACAAGAAATATATAGGAAAAGATTGAATATGAAATAGAACACGTTAGGAAATATAAAAACAAAGCATTTAACATCTGCTATACTTCAGTTGATGGAATATGATGAAAGTTCAAACGCTAGCTGAACCCATTTTATATATTTTTAGTTAGAAATGGTTTAATATGGTGTGGTGTTTGGTTAGTTCTCACAGAACCTCTTCAAAAATAACCTTTGCCTTTGATGAATCTAAAAAGATCCCGTTTCCACATTTTGAAAATTCTTCCAATGCCACAGTGCTAGGGTATGTATGTATGTATGCGGAGGGTGCAGGGGGGAAGACCTGTTTCCCTTACAGAACAATCAGGCTGAAACACAGTGATTAGAAATGTGTACTGTGTTTCGTTTTTGGGAAACTTTTTTTACACCTGAAAAACTCAGTTTTGGGTTGACTGAATTCATCAAATTCATTTCAATTTCAGTGAATTGTTTCAATTGAAATGAGAATTTTTTCCCCAGAAATGTCAAAACAGAACTGCTTTGACATAATGAAAAGGCCTGTTTCAAGTTTTTGGGCTAGATTCATACACCAAAACTGGAGGAATAGGGGGCAGTCCACCCCCAAATTACTTTTAGTCCAGTGGTTAGGGCACTCACCTGAGATATAGGAGACCCATGTTTGAATCTCTGCTCTGGAACAGGGACTTGAATTCAGGTTTCCCCCATTCAAGGTCTTTGTCTCTCCTGTTGAACCTGTTCTGCTTTGTTTACATCCAGGAATAGTAATTTGGCCAGCAACAGAGTGTAGAAGAATGACTCTATAGCTCAGTGGTTAGGGCACTTGAGGGCAGGGGTGGCCAACTTGGGTACCAGTCCCTGTTAAATAGGAGAGACTGATACTCACCCCAGAATACGCACTCACCAGAGAGGTGGGGCACTCACCAGAGAGAGAGAGACAAGTGTTCAAGTCCCTACTCCGAAGCAGGGAATTGCTCTTGAGTCTCCAATGACAATCACACTCCAATCACAAATGAGTGTCCTATCCATTAGGCTATAGGTCATATGGGGGCTATTGCCACCTCAAACGCTTCCTCTTCTATGAATGTAAACCTTCATTTTCTTTGTTTTTATTAATACCTGAAATAACAAAATGTTTCATTTTATCTATGACAAATTTTTCTGACTATTTCAGTTCACCAAACATTCTGAAGAGTTTCGGTTTGCTTCAGGTTGAATTGAATTTTTTTTTATTTTTATTTTTTGGAACTGCCAATGAACTGAAAAATCAGTTATTGGCCCAGCTTTACCTAATCTTTTGTACTGGTTGATCACAGGATGTCTATGAGCCATCAATGTGATGCAGCTGTGAAAAAGGCTGATGCTGTCCTAGGATGACATAGAGACAGGGAAGTGTTAGCATGATTATGCAAGGCACTGGTGAGACCTCATCTGGAATACTCTGTGCAATTCCGAGGAATGGAAAATCTATCTTATGAGAGGAGAGTCAAAGAGCTTGGCTTGTTTAGCCTAACCAAATGAAAGCTGAGAGGAGATGTGATTGCTCTCTATAAATACATCAGAGGGATGAATATCATGGAGGGAGAGGAGTTATTTAAGTTACGCTCCAATGTGGACACAAGAACAAATGGATATAAACTGACCATCAACAAGTTTAGGCTTGGAAGTAGACAAAGGTTCATAACTATCAGGAGGAGAAAAGTTCTGGAATAGCCTTCCAAAGGGAACAGTAGGGGCAAAAAAACCTAACTAGCTTAAAGACTGAGCTTGATAAACTTATTGAGTTTATATGATGAGACTGCCTATAATGGCATGTAACTGTTCCGTGACTGCTAGCTGCAAATATCTCCGATGGGACACCAGATGGGGAGGGCTCTGTTTTACTACACAGAATTCTTTTCCAGCTGTCTGGCTGCTAGATCTTGCCCCCCTGCTCAGGGTCTAACACCATATTTGGGGTTGGGAAGGAATTTTCCCCTGGGTCACATTGGCAGAGACCCTGGTTTGTTTGTTTTTTTGCCTTCCTCTGCAGCATGGGGCCTTGGTCACTTTCAGGTTTAGTTTAAATGGTGGAATCTCTGTAACTTGAAGTCTTTAAATCATGATTTGAGGACTTCAGTAACTCAGGCAGAGGTTAGGGTTCTATTCCAGGAGTTTGTGGGTGAGGATCTGTGGTCAGCCATGTGCAGAAGGTCAGATTAGATAATAATGGTCCCTTCTGACCTTAAAGTCTGAATCTGTGATATATCTCATGGTGCTTCACAAATGCACCATATCAGCCAAAATATTAATATAAGTTGTAGAAATATGCATGTAAATACTGTAATACAGAGGGAGTTTTCCAGTACTGGGCCTGATGAAATACATCCTGGAATACTTAAGGAACTGGGTCAAGAAATCTGAGCTATTAGCAGTTATCTTTGAGAACTGAGGAGGATGGGAGAGATCCCAGAGGACTGGAATAGGGCAAATGTAGTACCTACCTATAAAAAGGAATAAAGACAACCCGGGGAATTATAGACAATTATGGAGCAAATAATCAAACAATCAAATTGTAACAATTAGCATGTATTTGTGAAGAATCAAATCATGTCAAACCAACCTAATATCCTTTGTTGACAGGGTAACAAGCCTTGTAGATTGGGGGGCGGGGAGGGAGAGGCAGTAGATGTGATATATCTTAACTTTAGTAAGGCTTTTGATACTGTCTCACATAACCTTCCCTAGTTAGTTTATGAGAAATGTAGCCTAGATGAACCTGCAATAAGAGGGTTGGAAAACCATCGTCAGAGAGAAGTTATCAATGGTGATGGTCCAGCTGGAAGGGCATATTGAGTGGATCCTGCAGAGATCTGTCCTGGGACCAGTTTTATTCAATATCTTCATAAATGATTTGGATAATGGCACAGAGTACACTTATGAAGTTTGTGGATGATACCAAGCTGGGAGGGATTGCAAGCATTTTTTAGGACAGGATTAGAATTTGAAATGATCTGAAATAGATAGGGTGAAATTTGATAAGAACAAATGCAAATACACTTAGGAAGGAATAATCAATGGCCCAAATACAAAAGGTGAAATGACTGCCTGGGAAGGAGTACTGCAGAAAAGGATCTGGGGGTTATAGTGGATTACAAACTAAATATGAGTCAATAATGTAAAAGTGTTGGGGAAAAAGGGAACATTATTCTGGGATATGTTAGCAGAAGTGTTGTAATCAAGCCATAAAGTAATTCTTCCATTCTACTCAGCACTGATAAGGCCTCAACGTGGAGTATTGTGTCCAGTTCTGGGCACCACACTTCAGGAAAGATCTGGACAACTTGGAGAAAGTCCAGAGGAGAGCATGTTAAATGATTAAAAGTCTAGATAATGTAACTGTTAAAGCAGGATTGAAAAAAAATTGAACTTGTTTAGTCTGAAGAAGTGAACACTGAGGGGTTGACATAAGTACGTAAAAGGTTGTTATAAAGAGGAGGGTGATAAATTGTTCTCCTTATCCACTGAGGACAGGACAACAAATAATGGGCTTAAATTGTAGCAAGGAAGATTAAATTAGACTTTAAAAAGGAAAAACTTCCTAACTGTAAGGGTAGCTAACCCCTGGAACTAATTACCTATGGAGGTTGTGGAATCTCTGTCATTGGCGGTTTTTAAGAACAGGTAGACAAACTCCTGTCAAGAATGGTCTAGATAATACTTAGTCCTGCCTCAGTGATGGGGACTGGATTAGATTTACTTACTGAGGTCTCTTCCAGTCCTACATTTCTGATTCTATGCTTCCAGTACTGGGGCAGTGCTAATATAGGAACATTATAGAACAGATGAGGCAGCTCACATATAGTACAAGATCTGAATGGTTTGAAGTGATTTTACCCATGGATTTTAGAAGTTAAAAGAAGATTGGACCTCTGCTCAAACCAGTGAGTAGCAAATGCTTTGGCTGTTCTCAGACCCCCACCCGCAAGCTACATATGCTGTATGTAAGTGATTTCCTTCCGTCTGATTTTAGTCAAAAGGAGGAATTCCTTTGTAGCTGTTGGTGGGCAGATTTGTTTTCATTTTTCCAAGTCAGTTTGCCCTGTGTTTTGAAAAAGCAAAGTTTGCTAAATCATAAGTAAGAGGAAAGGCTTTTTTTATTTTGGACAGCTTGTAATTCAAAAACACTAAATAAAATAGAATTACAATTTTAGCATCACCATTATGACTACATAACACACTGGTGGGTGCAGTAGCAAGGCACAGGCAAATAGTGGTTCTGAACTGCCTGCAGACACATGGGTGGAAATTGCACACACCCATGTGTCCACAGGCATCTGCACCTAAATAAGAATTGCCCTCATGAGGACAGGTGATAGTGCTACTGTCACCTTCTGCAGGAAAAAGCCAGCTTTAAACTGCTTCAGACGCTGCCTGAGGGATTTGCTGAATCAGCAAATCCTGTGGCGCCTCACCCACAACTCCTCCCCAGTAGGCTATGTCCAATTTGTGGGCATCACCAGCCAATAACCTTTCCTACATCAGAGAGGGTATTTTTTGTTTGGTTGGGCCACTGCTTCCACTCACTAGGCATCTCCATACACTAACTTACTTTTATTTTTGACAGTGGTGTTGGGAATGTATCAAAAAACCATATAGCAAAAAGCATTTTTTGCATCATATCACATTTCAGCAACTATTTTCCTTCCTGCTGCAGTTCTGCATGTAATGTTAACTATGCTGCATCAGGATCAATGTAACCTGTTTTATGATTCTATCCTGAGTTTCTACTAGGATATTCAATACCAGTACTGCATCTGCTTTTAGCTGAAACTGAACTGTTAAAGCCTGTCTCTTGTTTCAAACAGTTTGCTCCAAGGATTGATTGGCTACCCACACATCTCTAGCACGTAACACATTCTAATAGGCCAATTTATAGATAAGTAGTGTGATTTTCTCTAAAATACCTCTATAGGGATTGTGCTGACTATAATAGAAAACTTGTGAGATTCATTTCCAGTTTTTCATATAAAATTATCATTACAGTGATGGATTTTTTTTTAACTTGGAAGCAATCTTCATTGGAGAGCAGGCTACAGAAAACTTTGTGATTGGATACATTGTTAACTCCAAACTACTTTAATAGTCTCACAACTTCCCTAAAATAGTCCCTAAAATAGTTGATCACATTTGACCAGGGGAATAGAAGTTCCATAGGAGGTTATGTAAAGTAATGAAAGGATATTCATATATTAATGGAAATGAATTTTTGGAGGGGTGGGGAGCGGAACTCCACTATTACTGAGTTATAGATAAAATTGAGTTTAAAGAGTCCAATAAGCTAGTTTGAAGTTCAAAGAAACTTGTGCATAAATTTTGCCTGCCTGCAGTCATTGCATGTTAACACCTATAACTGGATCAAAAGAAAAGTAGAAATAGAGTAGTTCCAGAACCCCAGACTAATTAAATCAATCTTTCTTGCTCCATGATGGAATTTTAAAAAAACGTATGGTCTTCTTTTAAATATTATCCTTATGAATCAAAGAATGTATCCTCTAACCATTCCAAAGTAAGTTTTACTTACACACAAAACCCTGGAGTGAAAGAAAGATTGTCTTCCCCGTGACCTAGTGGTTCCAAGAGATGCTGTCTGGAGATGTGTTAGAAATGTTTCTGTTCCCCCCTTGATCTATAATTTCCATTTCTTTATAAGAAAAAGCTTTGAAATAGAAATAAGTATATGTACTGTTTTTATATCTGTGTATTGATTTTCTTTAATTTGATTTAACGTTGTAAAATACAAAATCTCTTATTTGATATATTGCTGAATAGGTTCTGTTACATGTTTTTAAAAGCAAGGTGGGCTAAGAGCAGAACGGAACAACCACAAGGTATGGCCATGAATACTCATAGCTGGCTGATCTACATTTGAATTAATAATTGTGTTTTAATGCTTGTCAACTAACATGATTGAAAAATTGGGTATAGAAAAGTGCAGGTCATGGTTACTCCTAAATGCCATTTTCAAAACTTCTAGCTTCTGAAGGTCTGAATTTGAGGAAACATTAAATTGTGGCAGATAATTAAAAGTATAACCCAGTGGTAAAGATGGGTAATGGATATATGAAAAAGGAGAAAAGGAAGGTAATGAGAACTGATCTTTTACAATAAAGAGATTATTCACTACAAAAAAAAAAAAAACTCCAGCAATTTTTAACACTAACAAATACTGTCTGAAAGAAATTATGCAATTCAATGCATGGACGATGTGCAAAACAAAACAAAACAAAAAATCACAGACAACCAGAACCCAGCCTTCTGTATATAGGTCCACATTAAGGCACTGATCATGAAATTAACTTGTCTATGTAGAACCCTGAGCCTGCAAGGAACTCCATTGACTGAAACAGGGCTCTGCACAAGTCTGGAGCTCATTGCACTGTTGTGGGCCTGAAACACTAAATATAGAAATAATTGAAAAAACAATACCTTCTGCTGCAATGATATTCCTTTCAAAACCTCATAAATACTATTTAACAGTAACTAGCAAAATAATAATGATAATACCCCATCAAGTAAACCTATTCCAGGGGTGTAATAAGAATATCCCTTTCCCTCCCATCAAATGTTACTTCAATCCTAGTACTCAATAACAGTTACCAAGGAATTGACTTTTTTATGGATGGAGGGAAAAAAACATTGGAGCTCTTCTTAAGAATACCTCTAATATTCCTATATGTTCAATAAAATACTAAACTTTCTTAAAAGTTGGCATCTATTTGAGGTGGTACAATTCTTTAATTCCCTTAGACTATACAAAATAAGATAATGTTCTGTCCCCACTTTTGACAGCTTTTTAAAATTGTCTGGTGGTTTGGGTTTAAAATATTTGTGGGGAAAGGTGACTTTGATGCAGTCTTAAATACAGTACTTCTTGACACAGTGGAGTAGAGCAGCAGTATTAGTATTAACATAATTATGTTGTTAAATGCACCAGAGATGAATTACTTAACACAAATTAAACAAGTTACATTCTTATTTCATAAACTGCATTTAATCTCATGCATGACTGTCTCTATGATAGAGTTACAGCAATACAGGAAATTAAATATGAATGGAAGAGTAGCCAAAACCTTCATAAGCAGATGTTTTGTGTTTGAACTAAAATTGAGAAAGCTATACTTTAAAAGTCATTCAGGGCAAACAGGTGAGATCCCATATAATTGCTGAGTAAAGTAAATTTATATTTTAATGGTTATTTATTTTGTGGTAGTGCTTCAAAGCCCCAACTGAGATCTAGCCTTCACAGTGCAAGGCACTGTACAGACTCATAGTAAAAGGCAGTAATTTTCAAAAAGTTCATAGTCTAAGTAGGCAAGGTAGACAAAGGATGAGAGAAACTATTATTATCACTGTTTTACAGATGACCAGTTGTGGCATAGAAAGATCAAGTGTCTTGCTCAAGATCACGCAGGAAGTCTGTGTAGAGTTGGGAACTGAGCACAGAACTCCTGTATCCCAGTCCAGTGCCTTAGATCATTGTTCTATTTTTATGTAAAAATGGTGGCCAAAACATTTCCTAAGTATGAAAACTTATGTAAAGATAAATGTAAATGGGTGTGGCCATCCCTCAATGTCTGCCTCTGAAGGAGGCCACACCTCCTCACAGTCTGGTCAGCTAGAGCACACTCAAAACAAAGAAAGGGGGAATTAGCAGTACTCAGTGGGCCCCAGCCTTCAAGCAAGGAGGGGCCACAAACAGTCTGGGCTCTGGCCGGTTGTCAAGACCGGGCGGTACTAAGTTATAAGTTCAGCCCTCAAGCAGGGCAGGGCAGTAAACAGTCAGGGCTTTGGCCTGCAGTCAGGCAGAGCTGTAGCCCCGAACACCATGTATGGGGCTCCGGCAGGGTAAGCACCACACACAGTCTATGGAACTCTGGCAGGGATGACTGAGGACCACAGAACTCCTGGCCTAAGGAGGGGGAGTTCCACTACCCCAGGGGTGGAGTGGCAGGGGTAGTGGGATGCAGGCCCACCAACTCCACCACGTGCCAGCCCAGGGCCCTAACAATGGCAGAGTGGTGTGCCACTAGGTCAGCGTGGAATTCACCCGCAACATGTTGAACATGTTTCTGGTGGCACCACACCCAGATGGTAGTTTGGCTCCCCTGTGCTGCTTCCTATTCTCCTCCTCGGGTGTACTTGCATCCAGGGGTTGTCCTCAATCTCCCTGGGATATACCACCAAGGGTAGTGGTAGCAGCTTCTCAGCATCACGAATGGCAGGGCACTCTGGAAACTTGGGTTGGTCCTTCAGGCAGAAGCGGTTCTCCTTGGCATCCTGCTCCAGCAGTGGGGAAGAAGTGTCTGTCTCCCTCAGCAGCTCCCTCCTAACTGAGCTGCTGGGCTGGCCTTTTATACTTCCTTTTCCTGTCTGCCCCCTGCTTCCGGCATGTGGTTCTGCCCCCCAGGCGGCTTGCGGTGTTCCCTCCACGTCCACCTCTGAGGGAAGCCACGCCTCCTCGCTACACAAAGCACTGATTGACTTCAGGGGGCAAAGATATCATCCAAGTTTTCTACAGATCATCCCTTTCAGAGGAGGGGGTAGCCACATTCCTGAGGAGAGCAGGCTCCCTGGGATTTCTCTGAGAGAACGATCTAGCCAAGATTAGCTGATATGAATTGCAGAGAGATTTACTCTGAAACTATTACTAAGATGTCCATGAACATTCAGAAATATTATAAATATATTGATCCTATTTTAAAAATGCTCTTTGCCCTTTTCCATATGTGCTGAAATATGAGGCAACCAGAAACATTCAAAGGAAAGGGTTACCAGTTGTCCGATTACTCCACGTGAAGGAACTTAACAGCAATTCTGTAAATTGTCCAGAGCTGCTGGTAGATAACTCTAACATGTGCCATGTAATAGATAGACAAACATAATTAGCTGAAAATATATTCAGAAGGTGACAGTCTATGCACATATCCTTCCAGAGCTTGCACGCTTTATTTGAAAACTTACCAGAAAAAAACTTTAAAAATGAAAGCAGCAAGTATATACAGCATTGTAGTGCCTTTATAAGATGCTGCCTTTTATAAAACTGAACCAAAAAAGGTAATGACAGGCCCAATCCAGCTAAGGAAAGTTTTTTTTTTTATAATGAAAATAAATGATTAAAAATATATAAATTACGCTTTAATTGTTACGACTGGACATGAGATCTGGTTAATTTAATTGTATAACTATAGAGGTTAGAGGTGGAAAAGAGATCTATCATGTTATCCAGTCCATTGCCCTGCCATTGCAGGGGTATTCCCTATACATACAGGATTATTTCCCAAAAATATTACTAGATGTTTTATTGTGTATGCATAAATTGCCCTTTTATTTATTTGCCTCTGAATGTTAATATTTCTAGTGATAATTAATTAGTTATGGAGCGCAGGTGCTTACTGTAGATAGTAGCACAATGTTATTTATGGAGCACTGGCTTCTTATTAAAATAGAAATTTGACAAATACCAAAGCCATCTTCTAGGAGCCAAATATTAGTACGTTCCCCTCACTATCTCCCCACCCCGCTCCACCTGTGTGTGTATGCGCGCATGCCCTTATAGCTTGACTTGGAAAGGCAAAAAAGGGGTTCTGCAGGCATGGAAGGAAAAGAAACCCTTTCCTTTTAATCTCAAGGCTGCAGAGCAGGAGCTTAGTTGCTCTGCAGCCACTGCTATGACCCTACTCATTGTGGGCAATGGTTAATCTAGCCCAGCTTTATCGTACCTTAACTCCCTTGCACAATGGGGCGGAGTAGCTTCTGGGGAATAGATAGCTGTAGCTACACAATCCCCTACAAAGGGTCTCCAAACTCTGCACAGCAAAACCATTGCTGGTTTCATAGCATTTGGGGCCCTCTGATGTCAGGCAGGATTTGGACCTAACATTCTTAAGTAAGTGAATTATATAGTAGAACAAACATTTGATTAAAAATGAAAAAAATAAAACAAATACACTGTCCCTTTTGCTTCTAGCCTAGGTCTCTAACTATCGCCTAGTAAACTTGGCACAGGGCATCTTTTCAGATATAATAGGGAATGGGCCTGATCCCAAGAGGTGCTACATGTGCAATTCTCATCTCAGTGGGGACTGGAGTACTTAGGATTTCCTAGGTTCTCTGTTTTAGGGCTATTCTCTGTGTCTGTTAGGGGTGCAATTTTTTCCTGGTATAGTTATATCAACATAAGCCCTAGTATGGATGGACTTATTATTCAGTTTATTCCACTTCCTGAACTGTGCAAGCATTTTTATACTGGTATAACTGCATCAACTTGGGTGGGGGGGATTTGCCCTTTTAACTATTCTGGTATAGTTAAAGTGGCAAAGTTTTCTAGTGTAGACTAGCCCTCCCCCCATCCAAAATTGTGTTGAAGATTACAATTAATTGAAACTGGATTCCTGAACTTTACAACAGTGCGTGTTAAAGTTCAGTCCAGGGTTAGAAGTATCCCAAAAATTCCAAGGGGTGAAATTTTGGTAAAGGAAATGGCCACCAAAAAGGACATATATGAGATGGACATGGCTAAGTAACTAATATGACCTTAATTTCACTCAAGTTCAGTTGTAGACACTTCTGATATGTACAGCACTTAAAGCCATCTTGCTCAAAGAACATTTATATCTTCTGTGCAAAATGACAAAGGAGAAATTACTTTTTAGCCTTTTAGTTTTGAAAAAGTAGATGTCTTAATTTCTGTTGGCCTGGTCTTTCACTCCAATTGTAGCAGTGGAGCAGACCACAAGCAAATGCACAGGCAACCTTAATTCTGGCATTTCCTAACTTTTGAGAGCTTGACTTTCCAACATTAATAATGTTCTTGTAATGCAGTTCTTTTTGTGGGTAATAATACATAGAAAATACCCTGCTTTTATCCATTAAGACAGATCTAAATCCAACACTAATTTTTCTGCAGCAGATGCAGGGCGTAGGCATGGAGGCAAACAGATTTATGGTGTTTTATATATAATTGATTTTCTTCATCTGCTCTGGTTCAGTGTTGCTTGAATTTACTTAATTTAATATGCAGATAGTTCCACTGAAAAGAAAAAGATGTGAAGTGAAAAACTGCTGGAGGCCATAATAATAAACTCTTAAAAGTTTAACTTTGTTGCAAATAACTGAAAATGAAATTTTCTCGTAGTAGAAACTGGGGCATTGGGGCCGGGTGTTAAACAAAAGACACAGGCCTGTGCATGGGAGATTTTAGTGGCTGTGTGAATGTCTGGTTGTACTTAGTGGGAAATACACGTTCAAGACAACATAGAATACATCTTTTCAAAAAGACCAACTAATTCAAAATTATTTTTTAAAATTACATTGAGGATCCAGATATAGCTGCAGAATATAGAGATACTTGTTTATTATAAACCAAAAAAGTTTCACATTGAGAAAAATTTTGACTCAATCACAAAAATAATTCCAGCATTCTGCACTTCCATTTCAGGTCTTCATTTTGTCAGTAATCACCATAGGCCAGATTGTGCCCCCATTGATCTGTGCTTGGAGGGCTCTTCCACGGACGCATTGCCATTTAGAAAGAGGATTCAGGAACCTCCATGGTACTATCCTGTCCAACCTTCCTGATTGGAATTGGGTTGTGTGTGGAGATGGGGCAGGGCTGGGGTAAAACGTCATTTGGAAAAGTTAACACCACTCTAGTAACTTTTCCACAGATCCCCTGTGCTCTAGGAAAACATGAGGACAGTCGTGGTCAGGGGTGGAATGGTTCTAATGGCTCCGTGTGGGATTAGGGCCCAATCAGTGCGTTTTAGTTGATGGTTTAAATCCAGCTAATAGCAGACATATTAGGCAGACTCCACAAATACAAGGAAGCTATGAATGCTGGCTCCTGATAGAATCACAGGACTGGAAGGGACCTGAAGAGGTCATCTACTCCAGTCCTCTGCACTTATGGCAGGACAAGTATTATCTAGACAATCCCTGACAGGTGTTTGTCTAACCTGATCTTAAAAATCTCCAATGATGGCAATTCCACAATCTCCCTAGGCAATTTTTTCCAGTGCTTAGTCACCCTGGTAAGTAGGGTATGTTGGGGAGGTTCAGATATGCATTGCCAAATATAAATTTAAGGTTGGGACTTACAAAGTAGCCTAAGGAAATTAGGTTCTTAACTGCCATTTAGGCGCTCAACTTCCTTAATGTCTCTTAAAAATTCCTGTATACATTTTCAGTCTTTGCTTGTACACTTACAAATTGTGGTCTGTCTATATAGCTTTGTGTGTAGAATGGGATGTATTAATTAAAAATCTTGAATAAAACTTAATTAAAAAGTATAGTAAGAGTCTGATTTTATTTTTCAGGCTTCTGCTAGTCCACAGCTGCTAGAATGTGAATTCATTATGACATTAGTAATCCTGTAGTTGAACTGTGCTGGTTTAAATATTGTGAAATCACTGTATGCACATTCACATATGGTATAATTACTAATGCCACAGTACATTGAATGATTGCATTTTATTCAGCAGTGACAGCTCTTGTTAAGGCATTTAAGGCAAAGAAAAGGTATCCTTTTAATATTTAGAAAAACAATAGCCTCAGGTTAGGGGATTAGCCTTTTTTTCATTTTTTAAGCTTATTTTGAAAATGCTGTCATTAAGGAGCAAGAAAACCTTTTTCAGAAAAAATGTCACACACCATTGACACTGGGATTTTGCATATTTTACCTAGAAATTATGCAGAAAATGTTTGATTAAAAGACCCTTTGTCTTTCAGATGGTGAGTTAGGGCAGTGTAATGCAATTTGTTGAAAAGAATGAGGCAAAAAAGTAGGCAATATAAGATTAATTGTCAAAACGTTGAGCAAGGATATAGAATTTCACAAAATTCCTGTGAAAGTTAGTGGGAGTCACATAGCTAAAGCACTGCACAATACATTGACAATTGTACCCTGATGTGTTCAAACAAAGTGTGTAAAATGAAGGCTTAAACTAAGGTGCCCTTCATAGTATTAGCTTATACACACAGTATGGAACACTGTTGTGATCATTAACTTCACTAGTTAGCTTTATTTTTATATAGCACATACGTTTTCAGACTTCCCCCATCAACACAGTGTATACTTAAAAAACACATACTCTTTATACCTATAAATTGTGTAATAGAATTCAATTGGCTAAGAGAACTTCATGTAAATGAAAAGTGGATTAAGTTTGTTGCAATTAGATGAGAGAGATTGCATGATTGCATGAATAAAAACTGAGCGGTCCCAGCAAAGCTTAGCTTGGCTTCTGTTGCAGCAAAATGAAGATAATTAAACATTATTTCATACTTAGGAGACAATTCTGTCTCTGCTTCTGGCTGTAGAGGCTCTTTAAGCAGCAGAATCTGAGTGGGCACACCCTCACTGCATGAAACTAGGCTCTGCAGGGTTCCCTGCACTGTACTGAAACTATGGAGATCACCCTATCTTCCTCTTGAGAGGGAATCCATATACGGTCTCTACAACCTGACGATGGACTGGAGGGATTTCTTCCTCCATCTCCCCTGTGCAGCTGCCCAATGCCCAGATAGAAGTTTTGCTCCATAAGGCATTATTTGCTGTATATTGATTTGTTCTTTTGTTCCATTTAAACTCATCAGACCCATTTAAAAAAAAATCCTGTTTTCCCATTTTAGCTTATATTTTGAGTAAAAAATCAGGGAACTTAAACAAAACTCACAAATGTGAGCTGTGGCAGATATTTGCACCTAGAAAACCACTTCCCTCAAGCCCCACCATGATACAGAGCCATAGATGTATTTTTGAGTGTCTCAGATCTAGGTACAAACATAACTATAGCTATGGTGTATTATGTATATTTAAATAATTTCTTTTGAAGCAAGACAATTTTCTTATTGCAGAGGACTTCCTTTTTCTAACGACAAACATCTGTCTCCTGCCATCTAATAAAGCCTTATTTTTTGTTATATATTCCACATGAGAGCATTCAGAGCTATCTAGTATTTGGTATTCATTCATGTAATTTGCTGTACATACATACATCATCACATAGCATTACAGCAGTTACATTTCTCTGTTTCTGAAACACACAAAATCAAGTATCTAAAGTCCAATCCAAAATAAATAAATAACCAATGCTGAAGTCTAAAAAACACTTAAAAATAGGAATTATCTACAAGTAACCATCAAAGGAGTTTGGGGCTTGTCTCTTGAGGGGGAGGTGCGTGCCAACAGTGTTGTCTATCACATATTTCTGGGTAATGTATCTCTCTGAACTCCCATTTATGCTGTCCATTGCTGTAGGCTATTAATCTGAAATGATGCTGTTAAACATAATGAAAAAGGTGAAATGGCAAAATAGAAAGTTTGATCATACCCACTACTATGGGATATACACCACAGGCTTGACAGGCTCTGTAGCATTAGCCGAACCTAAGCTATTATCTGTTGTTATGTTGAGTGTAATTGGGGTGCTATTCAACATAACACTTGTGAAAGATCAGTCTGATATCATACTTTTCCAACCTGATTTTCTTATCTTGGCAATGAGCAGAGAGTTTACTTCATTTTTTTACACCACCAAACAGATTTGGCAAATAAGACTTATAACATAAATAAGAATTAAGTAAAACCTGGCTACTGGTGTTTTGTACTAGGCAGTGAGCATTATGGTGGATAACTGTATCAATATCCTGCAGAAATAATCTTCCAGCTGGCTGGAGAAAGGCAGATTGCTAATAGTCCTGCAGAGTAACAGGAGAATAGGACGTCTTCCTCATGTTCAAATTGTGAAGAATGATTACAGAAAGCTCTCTCCAAAAAATGTGGTTTTAGTGTACATGACTGTTGATAGATTAGAGATAGGCTTGAACTACAAAATTTAGATCCATATCAGATTTTCGGACCCCTCAAAGTTTCGGATGAGGGGATAGATTTGTTTCAGAACATTTAAAGTCAGTCCTTAAGCTCTGGATGAATTCAGATGAGTTCAGATTTTGAATACCAGCAATATTGATACGGTTTGGTCCAGGCCCATCTCTAATTTTGATGGGTGCAGAGCTAGGGAACTCTTCCATAGCAATAGCATATCAAATAATGAATTAATTTCTTCTTGCTGCTCTTCTTACCTAGTTAGTATTCTTTGAAAGTTATTTTTTAAATGTTAAGGTAGTAGTGAATGATCAATGTATCTGAGTCTATGCTTTAAACCTTTTTGATGGGGAAAATTGCTTAAATAAAATTAGGATTGTAAAAAGCACTTTCTATCCTGGATATATGGAAAAGTTTTCTGTTACTGCAGTGGCAATGTATTGCACAGAAGATTATGGCAGAAAAGTAACTTCTCTCGTGGCAACATGAAAAATGACCTCTACTGTATTTTCTTTGTACCTATGTTATCTAGCAAGTATATGTTAATTTAATTACAAAAGGTCTAGTGTAATTTAATCTATTAGAAAATAGAACAATGTTCCTTCATTCAAATACACCCCATAAGTGAAGATTTGGGGTGTATTTGATAACCTATGATTAGGTTAGTCTTAAAAATCTTTAATGTGATGTAAAGAACAAATATTTTTAAATGTTACTGATGTGGTGTCAAATTTTAGTGAAGATACTTATGTAGTCCTGTTTCACAATTTCTCTTATTTTTTGCTCTTTATATTTAAAAGATTATAAAAATTACTGAAATGTTTATACTGCTTAAATACCGTTCACCATAGATGAAATTAATGGCAGTTTAAAAAGGTTAGGTTCCTTACATTTTGTGTGTGTTACCCACACAGCTGTATTATATCTCTGGTAATATGTCATATTACTAATCTGCTACTGCCTATGTACTATGTATATGAGATGGACTATTGTGCCAAAGGTTCAAATTTCTCTCCAGCATATAATGCCAGATTATTTAGTTTCACTTGACACTTATCAGTGTGTGGTTGAATGGAAAGTGTGACTTCCTGACTGTTTTCCTAGTGGCTTTACCCGGTTTTCAGAGATTGTGGAAGAGATGGAAGAAATTCTGCCTTAAGGGACATATTTACATACAACTATGAGTTGGTTGCAGAACACTGATCTAACAAATTAGCTATGGAAGACTTTGGGGAGACTATTGAGGGTAGATTTGTGTTCAGATCTCCCCATCTAGTCAAATGTGGGTGTCCTATGTGCTAAAATTATTTGATTCCAATCAGATGTCAGGAATCCACATTTCACAATTAAATATGGACAGTGATGTATGTTCCTCTTGGTAAGAGTAGGACTGATTATAGTTCCAGATCCATAAGTATTAGAAGTGATACAAAATAGAAACATTCCAGGGTAATGGATAAACCTCCATATTCATAGTCCTCCAGTGTTACTGTTCTATTCCAAATTGTAGTATCCTAAACTTTTAAATGTAGTACTCACCTTTCCCCATGGACTGTCTGAAAGACTTAAAAGGGATTAAAAAAAAAACAATTGACCTAAGCAAAGCCTGCCTCCTATTCACATACTTTCAAGCTTTTATAAATTTCTAAGATTCCCCTGGAAAGTGTAGTACCACTGGAGAGTCATCGTATTTAGCATCTGCATTGCCTCAAGAGTATTTTTCATTATTATGAACTGTCATTCTCTCTTAAGATCCCTGGCAATAACAAAGATTTTCTACTTCGTTTCTGAAACAATGCAGTCTGAAGAACTCCTGGTGCTCCATATTTCACCTGCAGTGCATTTCTTAAGGGCTTTGGGGGTTTGGTAAATGTTTACAATGGATTTTTCTATGCTCTGTCAGTTTAGATTGTCTGGAATTCTCTACAGAAACCAAAACTCTTAAGCATTCCTGCTCCAAGAGGGAATCCATAACAAATATGTATCAAGAGGTAATGTCTGTTCAGCCTGTCATTAACGGAATATAGTGAGACTGCTGGGCCTTCCAGGAGCTCTGCTTGTTTTATAAGCAAGATACTTATCACAGGGACTTCTAGTAGATGCAAGAAAATGTGTAACTGAGTAGAAAGCAGGTGTTTATCTAGCAGTGGTTATATGACTAGACTTCATGGTGGTGAAGGAACTCTCCCTAGAAATCCTGGGACAGATGCCTTAAAGACAGTATGGGGAGTCTCTTTTGTCAACAAAACTAAATGGGTTATAGCATCCTTCAAAAGCTGGAGATTTCTGATAACAAGGGCACATACATAGAGGTGCTGCCTCATAATGATATAGTGCCTTACCCAACCATACTAGGTCAGTATGAATACCCAATTTGACTATGAAATTCTGGAAGCTGTCCCAGGCATGAAATACTGTCAAACACATTCTGGGGAATGAGATGCCTTGTCCGGGGCCAAAGGTCTGTGGAATGAGGTCTTGCTGGACCCAGACATTTCCCTCAATTTGTGTCATATAAACAGGGAACCTTGGATCAAGAACTGCTTGCAGCCACTCAGAATCCCCAAACTCTGATGTTCTTGATGGGAGATTCCCTGAAGACTCCTGGCAGTGGTGTTGTGGCTCCATGCCATACAGCGTGGTCTGTTGGGAATTGTGTGTTTAGGGACTGAGTCGGAGTCAGAGACCTATTAACTGAGTGTGAACGAGCAAAGTTCTAGCCTCCTGTCCTATGATCCTTGATCATTCTTGTGATCACCCTTCACCTCTGTGTTAACGAGATGGCAGGACTGACCTAGGAGAGAAGGGCTTAATAGCCAGGCACTAAGCGACCAAGGGGAGCTAGTGAACAGGAGTTTGAGAGGGAAAGTGTAGGATGGAGAGAGAACAAAATCAGCATGGTTCGAAAAGGCCACATAGCCAGTGACAACACTGCTTCTGGCTCCTCCACCTGAATCTGTGTCCAGACAGAGATGCCTCTACCCAGGCCCTGGTGTGGATTCACAGAGACTGTGGCCTTCATTTCCCCATTACAGCAAGCCAGGTTGGGGAGACCATCCAGTGACAGAGAGACTGCCGAGACTCATCAAGTCCTCGGATCGCTACCCCTTCCTGCTTCTCCACATGGGCACCAATGATACTGCCAAGAATGACTTTGAGCAGATCACTGCAGACTATGTGACTCTGGGAAGAAGGATAAAGGAGTTTGAGGCACAAGTGGTGTTCTCGTCCATCCTCCCTGTGGAAGGAAAAGGCCTGGGTAGAGACCTTCGAATTGTGGAAGTCAACGAATGGTTATGCAGGTGGTGTTGGAGAGAAAGCTTTGGATTCTTTAACCATGGAATGGTGTTCCAAGAAGGAGGAGTGCTAGGCAGAGACGGGCTCCACCTAACGAAGAGAGGGAAGAGCATCTTTGAAAGCAGGCTGGCTAACCTAGTGAGGAGAGCTTTAAACTAGGTTCACCGGGAGAAGGTGACCAAAGCCCTGAGGTAAGTGGGGAAGTGGGATTATGGGAGGAAGCATGAGCAGGAGAGCACAAGAAGGGAGGACTCCTGCCTCATACTGAGAAAGCAGGACGATCAGCGAGTTAACTTAAGAGCCTATACACAAATACAAGAAGCCTGGGAAACAAGCAGGGAGAACTAGAAGTCCTGGCACAGTCAAGGAATTATTCATAGATTCATAGATTCTAGGACTGGAAGAGACCTTTAGAGGTCATCGAGTCCAGTCCCCTACCCACATGGCAGGACCAAATACTGTCTAGACCATCCCCGTTAGACATTCATCTAACCTACTCTTAAATATCTCCAGTGATGGAGATTCCACAACCTCCCTAGGCAATTTATTCCAGTGTTTAACCACCCTGACAGTTAGGAACTTTTTCCTAATGTCCAACCTAGACTTCCCTTGCTGCAGTTTAAGCCCATTGCTTCTTGTTCTATCCTTAGAGGCTAAGGTGAACAAGTTTTCTCCTTCCTCCTTATGACACCCTTTTAGATACCTGAAAACTGCTAGCATGTCCCCTCTCAGTCTTCTCTTTTCCAAACTAAACAAACCCAATTCTTTCAGCCTTCCTTCATAGGTCATGTTCTCAAGACCTTTAATCATTCTTGTTGCTCTTCTCTGGACCCTTTCCAATTTCTCCACATCTTTCTTGAAATGCGGTGCCCAGAACTGGACACAATACTCCAGCTGAGGCCTAACCAGAGCAGAGTAGAGCGGAAGGATAACTTCTCGTGTCTTGCTCACAACACACCTGTTAATACATCCCAGAATCACGTTTGCTTTTTTTTGCAACAGCATCACACTGTTGACTCATATTTAGCTTGTGGTCCACTATAACCCCTAGATCCCTTTCTGCCGTACTCCTTCCTAGACAGTCTCTTCCCATTCTGTATGTGTGAAACTGATTTTTTCTTCCTAAGTGGAGCAGTTTGTATTTGTCTTTGTTAAACTTCACCCTGTTTAACTCAGACCATTTCTCCAATTTGTCCAGATCATTTTGAATTATGACCCTGTCCTCCAAAGCAGTTGCAATCCCTCCCAGTTTGGTATCATCCGCAAACTTAATAAGCATACTTTCTATGCCAATATTTAAGTCGTTAATGAAGATATTGAATAGAGCCGGTCCCAAAACAGACCCCTGCGGAACCTCACTCGTTATGCCTTTCCAGCAGGATTGGGAACCATTAATAACAACTCTCTGAGTACGGTTATCCAGCCAGTTATGCATCCACCTTATAGTAGCCCCATCTAAATTGTATTTGCCTAGTTTATCGATAAGAATATCATGTGAGACCGTATCAAATGCCTTACTAAAGTCTAGGTATACCACATCCACAGCTTCTCCCTTATCCACAAGACTCGTTATCCTATCAAAGAAAGCTATCAGATTGGTTTGACACGATTTGTTCTTTACAAATCCATGCTGGCTGTTCCCTATCACCTTACCACCTTCCAAGTGTTTGCAGATGATTTCCTTAATTACTTGCTCCATTATCTTCCCTGGCACAGGAGTTAAACTAACTGGTCTGTAGTTTCCTGGGTTGTTTTTATTTCCCTTTTTATAGATGGGCACTATATTTGCCCTTTTCCAGTCTTCTGGAATCTCTCCCGTCTCCCATGATTTTTCAAAGATAATAGCTAGAGGCTCAGATACCTCCTCTATTAGCTCCTTGAGTATTCTAGGATGCATTTCATCAGGCCCTGGTGACTTGCAGGATCTAACTTTTCTAAGTGATTTTTAACTTGTTCTTTTTTTAATTTTATCTGCTAAACCTACCCCCTTCCCATTAGCATTCACTATGTTAGGCATTCCTTCAGACTTCTCGGTGAAGACCGAAACAAAGAAGTCATTAAGCATCTCTGCCATTTCCAAGTTCCTGTTACTGTTTCTCCCTCTTCACTAAGTAGTGGGCCTACCCTGTCTTTGGTCTTCCTCTTGCTTCTAATGTATTGATAAAAAGTCTTCTTGTTTTCCTTTATTCCTGTAGCTAGTTTGAGCTCATTTTGTGCCTTTGCCTTTCTAATCTTTCCCCTGCATTCCTGTGTTGTTTGCCTATATTCATCCTTTGCAATCTGTCTTAGTTTCCATTTTTTTATATGACTCCTTTTTATTTTTAGATCATGCAAGATCTCGTGGTTAAGGCAAGGTGCTCTTTTGCCACATTTTCTATCTTTCCTAACCAGGGGAATAGCTTGCTTTTGGGCCCTTAATAGTGTCCCTTTGAAAAACTGCCAACTCTCCTCAGTTGTTTTTCCCCTCAGTCTTGATTCCCATGGGACCTTACCTATCAGCTCTCTGAGCTTACCAAAATCTGCCTTCCTGAAATCCATTGTCTCTATTTTGCTGTTCTCCCTTCTACCCTTCCTTAGAATGGCAAACTCTATGATTTCATGATCACTTTCACCCAAGCTGCCTTCTACTTTCAAATTCTCAATGAGTTCCTCCCTATTTGTTAAAATCAAGTCTAGAACAGCTCCCCCCCCAGTAGTTTTTTCAACCTTCTGAAATAAAAGTTGTCTGCAATGCAGTCCAAGAATTTGTTGGATAGTCTGTGCCCTGCTGTGTTATTTTCCCAACATATATCCGGATAGTTGAAGTCCCCCATCACCACCAAATCTTGGGCTTTGGATGATTTTGTTAGTTTTTTAAAAAAAGCCTCATCCACCTCTTCCACCTGGTTAGGTGGCCTGTAGTAGACTCCTAGCATGACATCACCCTTGTTTTTTACCCCTTTTAGCCTAACCCAGAGACTCTCCACACTTCCGTCTCCTATGTCCATCTCTACCTCAGTCCAAGTGTGTACATTTTTAATATATAAGGCAACACCTCCTCCCTTTTTCCCCTGTCTATCCTTCCTGAGCAAGCTGTACCCATCCACACCAACATTCCAATCATGTGTATTATCCCACCAAGTTTCAGTGATGCCAACAATGTCATAGTTGTATTTATTTATTAGCTTCCAGTTCTTCCTGCTTATTACCCATACTTCTCGCATTTGTATATAGGCATCTAATATACTGGTTTGATCTTTCCTCCCAGTTTTGCCCTGACCCTCCTTTCTCTCTGCCAATATAGCCCACACTACCTCTCGTTTCCGACCCATCTCCCAGGTCTCCATGTTCCCCACTTACCTCTGGGCTTTGCTCACCTGTCCCCGTTGAACCTAGTTTAAAGCCCTCCTCACTAGGTTATCCAATCTTGTCCAAATGATGTGATTGGAATAACAGAGACTTGGTGGAATAACTCATATGACTGGAGTACTGTCATGGATGGATATAAACTATTCAGGAAGGAAAGGCAGGGCAGAAAAGGTGGGGGAGGTGCATTGTATGCAAGAGAGCAGTATGACTGCTCAGAGCTCTGGTATGAAACTGCAGAAAAACCTGAGAGTCTCTGGATTAAGTTTAGAAGTGTGAGCAACAAGGGTGATGTCATGATGGGAATCTGCTATAGACCATCAGGGGGATGAGGTGGACGAGGCTTTCTTCCGGCAACTAACAGAAGTTTCTAGATCACAGGCCCTGGTTCTCATGGGAGACTTCAATCACCCTGATATCTGCTGGGAGGGCAATACAGCGGTGCACAAACAATCCAGGAAGTTTTTGGAAAGTGTAGGGGACAGTTTCCTGGTGCAAATGCTGGAGGAACCAACTAGGGGCAGAGCTCTTCTTGACTTGTTGCTCACAAACAGGGAAGAATTAGTAGGGGAAGCAAAAGTGGATGGGAACCTGGGAAGCAGTGACCATGAGATGGTCGAGTTCAGGACCCTGACACAAGAAAGAAAGGAGAGCAGCAAAATACAGACCCTGGACTTCAGAAAAGCAGACTTCGACTCCCTCAGGAAACTGATGGTAGGATCCCCTGGGAGAATAACATGAGGGGAAAAGGAGTCCAGGAGAGCTGGCTGTATTTTAAAGAATCCTTATTGAGGTTGCAGGAACAAACCATCCCGATGTGTAGAAAAATAGTCAATATGACAAGCGACCAGCTTGGCTTAACAGTTAAATCCTTGATGATCTTAAACACAAAAAAGAAACTTACAAGAAGTGGAAGATTGAACAAATGACCAGGGAGGAGTATAAAAATATTGCTCAGGCATGCAGGAGTGAAATCAGGAAGGCCAAATCACACTTGGAGTTGCAGCTAGCAAGGGATGTTAAGAGTAATGAGAAGGGTTTCTTCAGGCATGTTAGCAACAAGAAGGTCAAGGAAAGTGTGGGCCCTTTACTGAATGAGAGAGGCAACCTAGTGACAGAGGAGGTGGAAAAATCTAATATACTCAATGCTTTTTTTGTCCCTGTCTTCACGAACAAGGTCAGCTCCCAGACTGCTGCACTGGGCAGCACAGTATGGGGAGGAGGTGACCAGCCCTCTGTGGAGAAAGAAGTGGTTCAGGACTATTTAGAAAAGCTGGACGAGCACAAGTCCCTGGGGTCAGATGCGCTGCATCCGAGGGTGCTAAAGGAGTTGGCAGATGTGATTGCAGAGCCATTAGCAATTATTTTTGAAAACTCATGGTGACCGGGGGTGACATGGGAAAAGGCTAATGTAGTGCCCATCTTTAAAAAACGGAAGAAGGAGGCTCTGGGGAACTACAGGCCAGTCAGCCTCACCTCAGTCCCTGGAAAAATCATGGAGCAGGTCCTCAAGGAATCAATTCTGAAGCACTTAGAGGAGAGGAAAGTGATCAGGAACAGTCAGCATGGATTCACCAAGGGCAAGTCATACCTGACTAACCTAATTGCCTTCTATGAAGAGATAACTGGGTCTGTGGATGAGGGGAAAGCAGTGGATGTGTTATTCCTTGACTTTAGCAAAGCTTTTGTTACAGTCTCCCATAGTATTCTTGCCGGCAAGTTAAAGAAGTGTGGGCTGGATGAATGGACTATAAGGTGAATAGAAAGCTGGCTAGAGCGTCGGGCTCAACGGGTAGTGATCAATGGCTCCATGTCTAGTTGGCAGCCGGTTTCAAGCGGAGTGCCCCAAGGGTCGGTCCTGGGGCTGGTTTTGTTAAATATCTTCATTTATGATCTGGAGGATGGCGTGGAATGCACCCTCAGCAAGTTTGCAGATGACACTAAACTGGGAGGAGTGGTAGATACCCTGGAGGGTAGGGATAGGATACAGAGGGACCTAGACAAATTAGCAGATTGGACCAAAAGAAATCTGATGAGGTTCAACAAGGACAAGTGTGCAGTCCTGCACTTAGGACAGAAGAATCCCAGGCACCGCTACAGGCTGGGGACCAACTGGCTAAGCAGCAGTTCTGCAGAGAAGGACCTAGGGGTTACAGTGGACGAGAAGCTGAATATGAGTCAACAGTGTGCCCTTGTTGCCAAGAAGGGTAATGGCATTTTGGGCTGTATAAGAAGGGGCATTGCCAGCAGATCGAGGGACGTGATCATTCCCCTCTATTCGACATTGGTGAGGCCTCATCTGGAGTACAGTGTCCAGTTTTGGGTCCCACACTACAAGAAGGATGTGGAAAAATTGGGAAGAGTCCAGTGGAGGGCAACAAAAATGATTAGGGGTCTGGAGCACATGACTTATGAGGCGAGGCTGAGGGAACTGGGATTGTTGAGTATGCAGAAGAGAAGAATGAAGGGAGATTTGATTGCTGCTTTCAACTACCTGAAAGGGGGTCCCAAAAAGGATGGATTTAGACTGTTCTCAGTGGTAACAGATGACAAAACAAGGAGCAATGGTCTCAAGTTGCAGTGGGGGAGGTTTAGGTTGGATATTAGGAAAAACGTTTTCACTAGGAGGGTGGTGAAACACTGGAATGGGTTACCTAGAGAGGTGGTGGAATCTCCTTCCTTAGAGGTTTTTAAGGTCAGGCTTGACAAAGCCCTGGCTGGGATGATTTAGTTGGGGATTGGTCCTGCTTTGAGCAGGAGGTTGGACTAGATGACCTCCTGAGGTCCCTTCCAACCCTGATATTCTATGATTCTATGATAATAGGTGTCTATTGGTAGAATCTCTCAGGAAGCAAGTGGGAGAGCTACAGGAGGAGGTGGCTAGGGTGAGGAGCATCCATGCACATGAGGAATTCATTGAAAATATGTATATGGAGATCTCCAAGTTTGAGGAAGCACTTCAGCAGTAGCACCACCGGGGAGTAGGAAACCGCTCCTTTACAGGGAGGAAGCTGTTGCTGGTTACTTCTGGCAGCATGCAGAGCTCAATCCCTGCTTCCAATCCACTGTACAAAAAGATGATAAAACCAGTATGCTACCCTGGCATTGAGGGATTTCCCCCTCAAAGATAGTGAAGGAGAAGCCATGTGTCCCCCGATTGGGAGGATCACAGCCACCACTTCCAAGAGGAAATGAAGGGGGATGATAGGTGGTGACTTCCTTCTAAAGGAGATGAAGGTAGCCATCTGCCATCCTGAGTTGGCATCCTGGGAGGTGTGCGGCCTGCCGGGGCTGTATCCGAGACATTATGGAAGGATTGCTGAGTATTATCCAGCCCTCTACTACCCTATGTTGCTCATCCATGTAGGCACTAATGATCCTGCAGGGTGTGTCCCTGAGCAGGTCAGAAGTGACTACAGAGCTCTGGGAGTGAAGTAGCTGGGGGTGAAGGTGGTGCTCTCATCAATCCTTCCAGTCAAAGGTAGGGGGCCAGGCAGAGAGTCATCCCAGAGATGAATGCACAGTTGTATGGATGAAATCGCCGGGAGGGCCTTGTCTTCCTCAACCATGGGATGCTGTTCCAAGAAGGACTGCTGAGCAGAGATGGGGTTCACCTATGGAAGAAGGGGAAGGAAGTATCTTTGGACACAGACTGGCTAACGTATTGAGGCAGGCTTTAAACTAGGTTTGATAGGGGCAGGAGACAAAAGCCCACAGATAAGTCCAAAACATGGAGACCTGGGTGAAGGGTTGGCATCTGAGAGGCGCTAGTAGCAGTTCTCACCTTACAAAATCCTCTCACTCTAGCAGCACTAAAGCCCCCCACCCAATAAGTGCACACATGTTCATCTTTTCTGATTAACAACCCACAAAATGGATTAAAATAATTCTGTGACTCTCACAGTTCTTTGCTGCTGCGATTTCTTTTGATATTTTGTAGGTTGTGGTCCATAGAAGATTAACACAATTTCTGGCCTATACCTCTCTAATTGATAGTATTCTGGGAAGATCTGTTAGGACTACACCTCTTTCTGCCTGTTCATGGACTCAATATGCCCCTCCCTCCCTTTGTCTTTTTAAGGGAGAGGACAAAAAGCTCACTCCTGATTTTTACTAGCTTGGGGGGCACTTGGTGGGTTTCTTTGTCCTTGAATTCTATATGAGGTTCATGGAAATATTGTAAGAACAGTCATTCTCGTGATGGTTTGTAACATCTGGCTCTGGCCTTGGTCCTGGATGGAAATTAGAAGTGGAAAAAACTTATGAACATTTCAGAATGTCAACAAAGATCCAGCTCTAAAAATGAATGAAAATTTTCTTTGTAGGAGGAGATTCTTATTTTATTCAAACTGATATGCATGTCTCTGTTTAGATTGAAAACTGCAAGACTGGATCCTTGCCTTCTCAGTCATCTGTAAAGCCGTACAGTGGAATACTATGATATGAGGGTATTTTGTTAATTTAATCTTAGATGTATAGATCTGCCCATTTTGCATATTCTCAGTCCATTCCTACATGTGTGTAAATGCAGGAGCAGATCTGTTTTAAGGCATGTGGTCTGGTTGGTGACAAAATGAGCCCTGTAATTAAAATCTAAAATATTTCTAGATATAGTGCTATAAACTTCATTGCTTTTACAGCAGAGAAATAGTACACTTCAGTTGTGACTGGGATAACAGTATTTAAGAATCTGAAAGCAAATTAGAAA
The DNA here is from genome assembly GCF_013100865.1 of Trachemys scripta elegans. Classification (NCBI taxonomy): domain Eukaryota; kingdom Metazoa; phylum Chordata; order Testudines; family Emydidae; genus Trachemys; species Trachemys scripta. The sequence continues at coordinate 81,540,756 of NC_048304.1, read as the reverse complement.
AATAACAGCTGCTTTTATTAAGAGCTAATTTAAAATGAGCTTAATGGGAGCTACATGATCAAACTGTGGGAGCTTTTGGCTTATGTAAGAACTCCATATGCCCTGTACTCCTTTAGTAAATTAAAACACTCAACCAATTAAGCACAGGAGAAAAACATTACATTACAAGACCAAACTCTTACTACTTGATCACGTCCTGAGAGTTTGCTTTTATTTAGGAGCTTTGGCGAGGTGATTAAACCTTTCATGGTTGTCTCAATATCCCACATCAGTAAGGGCAACAGAAAGCAAATGGAATATCCTGTGATCTCTGGGGTTTCAGAAAGGAAATGGTGTGGAACAGTTGTTAAGAAAGAGAGCTGGTGCTTATGCTGAGGAACTACAATAAAGAAAATTAGATCTTAGCAGGAAGGATGTGTTCATGGTGTAATTGTCCCAAAGGTTCTAAACTGAGGGACTAGTGCTGCATAAATAGCTTTGGTCTCTCCTCCACCTTCTTCTGCTCCCTCTTCTAGCAAGATATTTCTAACTTCCTACATCAAATCTGGTCTGCAGATGATTACTGGAAGATGAGCTTAATATTGGCGTTACCTTAGTTACCTGTTCTGCTTAGTCCATCCTCCCTGCTCAGAAACATTTCCTCCACTGGCATCATGCCATTGTCTCTATGTCTGAGCCCTGCTGCTTTGTGTCTTGGGTGAAATGTGGCAGCAGAGGGAGGATGGAACATGTGGGAGAGCAGGATGGGAAGGAGGGTAGAATTAGCTTGAAATTATTGCAGTCAGGTATCTTGCCAGGAACCACACAAGTTCCCATTATTATCCCAACAAAAACTCTCTGAAATGGGCCAATCTGCAAGGTATTAATCACCTAGGGCCATGTTCTCTGACCGTATAAATGGGGAAACTCTACTGACATGTGGGGAATGGCACTTCTTTAGAAAATCAGCGAATCTGCCCCCTATGGATTCACCAGTGTCCTAAGGGTAAACAATTTATATCTAGAGTAGGTTTATCCAAGAGACAGTGTTGCTCCCAAACTGCAGTGTTTTGATTATGATTTATGATACTATTAAGAGCAAATTCTGTAAAACATAAATTTAAAAAATAATTTTAAAAAATTCTATTGTGAAAAACAATAATTTAATCTGTTAGCATGATAAATGACTATATTGAATTAAAGTAGACAGAGCAGTGATCAGTACATTCCAGTCAGTGATGTAAAGGAGATACTGCTAATCAGGTGACCTTCAATGTCTTTTGATTAACACTGCTATATAGATTTTCATTATCAGGCAGGGAAAGGTGTAGAATAAGCAAGATCAGTGGTAGCATGCAAAGCTGAGGGACTGGTGCTCTGATTAAGGATGCTTATTAGAGATCCCAAAACAGAGCAATGCTAAACATTTAACATTGTAGATAAATTTGGTAAGATTTAAGATGTTGCTAATTTGCACAAAGGCCAGAAAAAGGATGTGCTTTACCCAGTATTTCCTCCAAGGAACCATAGTTTGTCTTTTTGAATTTACCATCTCTCTGGGCCACATTATGATCTCTGTTAAATGACGTAAATCTGGAGTATCTCCCTTGACTTTAGTTACTGTGGGTTTATTCTAGTGTAAAAAAGACCAGAATATAGCTAATCTGCAGTATCTTTTATGGGTTGGACAGGCTTTTTAGGAGTTGTATTTTACTGGCATGATCATTAGCTATAGAGTGTCATTCCTTGGTCAAAAATCAAGTCTGTGACTGGGAAGTAAGGTTATTGAATTATCTAGGGGATTTAAGAGACTAAGAAGGTCTTGCTGTCAGACTCATCTTTCACTTAGTTAAAATGTTAAAAAGATTTTTAAACTGAAAACCAGATTATCGGCCATGCTGTGGCTGCATTGTGTTGCTCTCCAGTGGTGCAAATTAGCTGTAAAGCCAGAAGATCTTTCCCCCTTAGGTTTCAGCAGCCGTGTTAGTCTGTATCCGCAAAAAGAACAGGCGTACTTGTGGCACTTAGAGACTAACAAATTTATTTGAGCATAAGCTTTCGTGGGCTACATCCCACTTCTTCGGATGCATGGAATGGAACATATATTGAGGAGATATATATACACACACATACAGAGAGCATGAACAGGTGGGAGTTGTCTGTACTGGGCTATCTTGATTATCACTTCAAAAGTTTTTTTCTCTCTTACTTAATTGGCCTCTCAGAGTTGGTAAGACAACTCCCACCTGTTCATGCTCTCTGTATGTGTGTGTATATATATCTCCTCAATATATGTTCCATTCCATGCATCCAAAGAAGTGGGCTGTAGCCCACGAAAGCTTATGCTCAAATAAATTTGTTAGTCTCTAAGGTGCCACAAGTACTCCTGTTCTTTTTCCCCCTTAGGACTCTTTCAGCATAGGGGAATCCTCAGCTGATGTAGAGGCATCATGGTGGAAGCTATCCAGTTCAGGGGGTGTTTTCTGGAGAAAAGGGGTGTTGCTAGGATGTCCCTACTCTTCATTGTGGCCAGCCAGATGTAAATCAGAGCAGCATGCTTTAACTTGCACCAGGGACTGGATCATCATCCTGCTAGCCCTAAGAGTGGGTGAGTATCATGATGATTTAAAATGCAGTCTGGCACGACTAGAGGATGTGTCCCAAAATTTCCTTTAATTTATTTCTACCTTAATATCTTATTACCCTGAAAAATAAACTGCAGTATACAGAAATCTCATCAGTTCTCATAGTTTTTATTCACAAAGAATGAGATAGTTAAGATTCACTAGTCTCAGGAAACCCACAACAGCAATATTAGAAGTCAGGAGTATTTGCAGAGCTCTGTAGGAAGGTTTATAAAGGACCTGCTTGGCCTTACTCAGTAATATCAATATTTTAGTTTCATAAAGATTACATTTTACATTCACATTTCCTATGCAGCATATCTGTGCTTCTTATAGCAAACCATTTTGGTGCTATCTGAAGCTTTCAAATCCGCATTTTAAAGTACAATTACTTTAAATGAGTTTGGTAAATTTTTTGTGTGTTAAATGGTGGACTGTTTGCAATGATGTATTAAGCTAAGCCTATATTATTCTAAAACTTAAGTTATACAATCTTGCTGCAGCTCTTAACAAAACAAAAAATACATTCAGAAGGCCTTTTGCATTCATTTTCCTTAAGTAGGCAACCACCCATTTCTATTGATCAATGTATTACATTTTTGTAACACTTAGGGCCAGATTCACAAAGGTATTTGGGTGTCTAAAGATGCAAATAGATGCCTAGTGCAAGTCAGAAAAGACCCTAAATGAGTTAGGGGAATGGGCAGTTCTGAAAATCCCACTAAAATCCTATCTACATCTTTAGGTGCCTAAATGCCTTTGTAAATCTGGTCCCTATCCCAGTTGAAACTGAAAGTTTTAGGCTGATTTATATTCTTATCCATTGCAGGGGGAAAGAGCACAGTTAATGTAGGGAAATACCTCTCTATAGGTTGTCATGTTATGTGCTTTAGATACAATCAATTCATGTAGGTCTCTGTCAGAAGAAAAGCCATACAAATCATGAACATGAATATCCAGAGGAACATAGTATATACATGTCAAGATAGCACATGCTGTCAGACAGTATGAAAAAGTTCAGATAGTTCACTGTAGTCCACTCATGATTGGAATCATTGGATTTTAGATGAAAAGGGTCTGTATTGAGACGTTTATGAAAGCAAGGTAGAAATTCTTGTCAAAATACTACTATAAAAATGTGGCACACATACAGTGGCACTTCCCTGCTTCCGCAAAATACAGATGTAGCTGGAAGCAAGACAGCTATGGGTTGTAAAAAAAACAGAATGAGCATGGGACCAGAAATATGTGTAACAGGGTGTCTTGCCCTGTGGGCTAGAGAGCTTGGGGCTAAGCCTGCCCTGATTACAGGATGGGCTCCACCTGAAAGGAATCAGTTGATTCCTGTAGGAAGACTCTGCAGCTGTGTCTTCAGAGTCTGCAAGGTGCAAGAAGGCTTCTGCAGGACTCTAAGTTCACAAGGGAAAAAAACTCAAAGTAGGCAAGAAAGCTGCAGGCAAGAGAGTGAAGAAGAAAACCCATTCAGGCAGGGAGGCACCATTCAGGCATTACCCAAGGAAATGACTGGGAGACCCAGCCAGGAATTTGAGAAGGTAGGTAGGAAGTGGCCCAAGACAAACTGCAGCACAGTAAAGGAGCATATCTAGCTCTTCTGTACAGGGGGTGGGAATGGGTTCCTCTACTGGCCCCTAGGAAGGGTGAGTACAAGCCCCTTGTAAGGGTTGTTGAGCCTAGCAAGGGAGCAGCAGGCTGAGCTGAACACTGGCTGAGGAAGTGCCACAGAGTGGGCAAAAGGTTTGGAAGACAATGACCCAGTCAGAGAAACTACCAAAAGATTAAGTAGGGGGTGTGTGCCCTGTAAGAGAGCTGTGAGGCCGGCCATGCCTATCCACCAGGGGTTGCCTAGTCATGAGTGAATTTAGTTACAATCTAGGAAAGAGAGACTATTTCTGACTGCCACAATCGGGGCCTAGGTACTGCAGTGGATTATTGAGTTCTGCTGCTGGATTTTGTAACACGGAGGAACATACTGGCATTGAAGTTACTCAGAACCATAGTCATCACTACTACATTAGGTCTGTCAGAAAGGAGAAACTGGCTCTGTTTGTATAGCAGAATAAGAATCTTCTGAGTGAGAGAAGGTATCAGATAGTAGTTTTAACACTCTTCTCAAAGTAATCTGAGACTATGCCTAGAACAAAAGAGCGGAGAGAAAGTGTGCCCAGGAATTTAAGAGAGACCTGTGGAGCTCAATAAGGAGTTGTGAAAGATACATTGGTTTCACTTCACAAAAGATTTCCACAAAAGTTTGTCATTACAGTCCAGGCTGAAATGCCTGCATTTTTGTAGCAATAAAATCTGCCCGTCTGATGGTTTGAGAATTAAGTGAGCCTCCTCTGTTTGGAATCCCTTGATGATGTGTGTGTACCTCAATGGTTAGCTCATAGATTTTTGATCTCTCTTTCCCCCAATAAAAAAACTGGCAAAGGTCAAAGAAAATGCTGATAATTTTAGGTTTGCTCATAATTTTAATGTAGAAGCAAGTAACATTAATAAAGTTTTTCTCAACCACAAAGCCTTTCAGTAGCATTCTCAGTCATCTACAGCCATTGGTTTCGTTTAATTTATTTTTCACTTTCATATATTACTTCTCTGATGTCATCTCTAAAAATACTAAGTTAAAATTAATGTAAACTTGAAGTGTATCAAAGACAGAGCTTCCCACTTTAACTCCTACATCCATGTGCATAACAGAAATGCTTTCAGAAATTATTCTTCCTGATCTTGAGCCTATTGTCATTGTTAGAAATTTGCTTTAGAAGGCTGCTGAAAGAATGAAATCTAAATAAGCCTTTCATCTTTCTTCTGTTTTTATGGTGCATTGTCTCAAGTATGTACCATACTATACAAGGTTAAGAAAATTGAAGTCAAGAATAAAACAGCCTAAAATGTAACAGGATGCCTTTCTCTATGGAAACATGGTGCAGTGGTGTCAACGATCAGGCTGTTCGATTCCAACTGTATGATGAGTTATGCACCATAGTTTCTATCACTCTAGAACTGGCACAATACTAGGGTCAAAATCAGTTAAAAGAGGCCAGTTGTAGGCTGGGAAGGCTTCCATTAGCAAGTTGGTCGGCTTGACACAGCCTTTATCTCAGAATGTTTGTCACAAACAACTAGCCAAATGCTAACGTTCTTACTTGTGAAAAATATTTATTTCAATGAGAGTTTGCATAAGTAAGGACTGAGTAGGTACAGGGGAAAGATTTCAAAATTTTGCCCAGCGCCATATTGAATGATCAGCATGATGGCAGTTTGACTTGCTTAGCTTTTGTGCACATACTTGCATTGTACTTTTTTGAAGCAGATTCTCAAGCTCCGATAAAACTATATGCAAAGTTAAACAGAGATCTTGTGGTATCTGCAACTCTTAAGTCATTCTGCAACTTAAAATACTGCAGTCAGAAATTGGTTTGCAATCAGTTTTGTGGTGTTGGGTAATATCCATATTTGGTGGCAGTGGCAATTTTTAATGTCAACTCCAATCATTCAAAAATTATAATTCAGGCCTCCCAAATCACAAACATATTTTAAAAACATATTTTGGGGGATTTATTTGCCTTTTGGTTTTTGAGCCGTTAGTACGCAGCAAGGCCATGTTTTCAAGATATTCTCTGCAACTATGAGGGGTAGGAAATTTTTCTTTTTTAATTCAGAAAAAGCAAAGAGAGGAAAAAAAAGACTGCTGACTGGCCTGTAACTGACATGACTCTAAACACATATTGTGAAACTCATGATAAAGTCATGAGAGCTGACAATAGTGAACTCCAGTTTTAATAAGGTTTCAAGGGACACCTGAAACTTTCATAAAACGGATGTTTTGGATACTGATATTTGGGTTCTATATGAATTTTGAAAATGTGGGACAGAAATGAATTCCAGATAACTAAGTTCTGGCTAATTAGACTTTGGAACACTAAAGTTTACTGAAATGAACTCTGGTCTTTCTAACCTGACACCTATTTTTCCCACTCTGCTTTACTTGATCATGTTGCAGATTTAAAGTCAATTAATACTTACTGAAGTGAAATGTTGTTAATGTCCTGTATTCAGAAACAGGAACAAGGAGTTCAGAGAGAGATGTATTCTAGTGATGTAGATACAGGCCTAGGCACCAAGAGGTCCAACATTCTAAACCAACGTATGAATCAATGTGTGATCTTGTGCAATTTTTGGGTACTTAAACCGAGGGACTGATTTTCAGAGGTTCTGAGCACCAGCATCTCCAATCCATGTCTCTGTGATCTAAGGGTGGACAACAATTCTGATATTCAGGACCTACATCTCAAATTGGGTTTCCAAAAATAGTGCCTATTTTTGAAAATGTTGGCCTAACCTCTCTGCTTTAGTTTTTCTATATTATAATATGGGATGTGACATATACTGTCCTTGCTACAGCAGAACCTCAGAGTTACAAACACCCAAGGAATGGAGGTTGTTTGTAATTCTGAACAAAACGTTATGGTGGTTCTTTCAAAAGTTTACAACTGAACATTAACTTAATACAACTTTGAAACTTTACTATGCAAAAGAAAGATGCTGCTTTCCCTTTCTTTCTTAGTAGTTTGCATTTAACACAGTATTGTACTGTAATTGCTTTTTTTGGTCTTTGCTGCTGCCTAATTGTGTACTTCCCGTTACAAATGAGGTGTGTGGTTAATTTGTAACTCTGGTGTTCGTAATGCTGAGGTTCTACTGTAGTCCTTGCAAAACAAGACTAGAGAACATTTCATTTTCACAAAAAATCACATATACTCTTACTAGATGCTATAACTGGGATTCTGGACCAGTAAGTTATAGATTAGCCAGTGGAACTCTACATCCCTCAACTAAGGCTTCTGCTGAAAAAATTCTGGCGGATTATACTGCAGAGCTAAAGTTGATTCAAAGCAGACTGCTTTTTGACTAAGTAGACTTTCTAAACCAACAGTTTGGCCACCTGCTTTTTGGCTAAGTAGACTTTCTAAACCAACAGTTTGGCCACCTGACTGCTATTGCTTTATATTGCTTAGGATCCCCTCCAGATTTAGTTCAGAGGGAATTTGGAGCATGTCTGATAACAGTCTCATGCCATTGGATAACAGCATACAACTGTTTCCTGCTGAGATCAAGATTTTAGATCTTTTGCAGGTCAGCCTACAATGAGTTAAATTTCAGTTTGGCTCCCACTTAAAAAACATCCAGCAGTGCTTTAGAATTTCAAAGCCTAATCATCAACCATTGTGAAGCATCTCAACTCAACTGAGGTCCATGGAACTATGTTGGTTTACACCAGCTAAGGATCTGACCATGAATCCTTTAAAAGCACTAGGGATAGTGCCACTCCTTTTGTACCTGCTTCTAGTTTGTGTATGTTTGTTGGTGAAATTCCTTGCCCGATGAGTTGGTGAGCAGCAAACACAGGTTGAATTTCTTGGATCATTTTACCCATAGTGGCAATGGCATGGGACAAAAAGTAACAGACAGATGCATCCAGTTTAGCTGTGTCAAAGACATGGCTGCATCATGTGTCAACTAGAGAAAATTTAATGCTAATGTTCCCATCTCACAAATATTCCTGTAACTCATTCCTGCTAAATATATGCTAGTGTCAATACTAAGCCATTGAGCAAGAATTGTAATATCTTTTAGAGTGTCAGTGACTCATGTACAATAGTTGAGAGAGAATCTATCTGCAATTTCCAGTTACTATCAATCTCCTAACTAAGTTAATTTCTTCTCTCCATATATATGGGAGAGAAGACACCCCGGATTTTCTGATGATGATGATCCTTACCCTTTTATATAGTGCTTTCTGTCTCCAATCCAGTATAAAAATATGAATTAATGTTCATGTTACCCTTCAAAGTTAAGTTTTACTATCCCCAATTTACAAATAGGGAAAATGAAGTAAAGAGATTACGTAACTTGCCCAATGCTATAAAAGGAACCAGCGAGAGCTCCCTGTCCTGTATTCAGACAGCACCTCAATTACCCTTTTGGGTGCATCTGTATTTATAACCATTGTCAATATGGTATTGGGTTCCATGTTGTGTAACTAAAGGTGATATATGGGGGGATTTATGCTCAGGATACAACTCCAACTAACTGTGTTTACCTACTGTCAGGCGCTACTTAGAACTTCACTAGCTAATTCATTTATTTGTGAAAAATGTGCCCAAATGATGGCCCCTCTAAATGTGCTAGATCCAAACCAAACTCTCAAATCAGTCACTTAGTTCATTGGTAATTGTCAAAAAAAAAAAAAAAAAAAAAAAAGGTCACTCTGCATACACTTATGTTACTATGCCAAAACTGTGTAACCAATAGTTTGCTTTGTAGGAACCTGGCCCAAGTCCCACTGAATGTAGTGGGGAGTCTCCATTAACGTTAACGAGCTTTGGTTCATGCCTTAAAAGTGCAACTGCTTTGGGTGCAATTTTATTTTTTGAAGTTTCTCTCTTCCTCTTCCCTTACTTCCACTTTCTTTTGGCATCTCACTAATAAGAAACAAACAAAAAAGGCTTTTGCTATATTGATCTAAATCAAGGCCCAAATAATGCAATTAATTCTAGCCATAACTACAGAGTGACTTTTATAAAAGATAAAAGGCAAAAAATAATGTTTGCTATACAAATTTTCCAGTTTTTGCAGCCAGTATGGGCCATCAGTCTGACACACAAGTTACAATGGCCAACAAACAAGAGATCACTTTATTAACTCCTAACATTTCAACAGGGTTCTGGGGTGCTTAAATAGAAGACCCAAACTGAAGTCAAAGGACATCATTCTAACTAATGCAAGGCACTACAGAGGCCACATTTGGAAAAATATATGTAGTGTTCTTGTTACCATATAATATGATATAAAAATGCAGAAAATATTGAAGTGCATATTCAGGATTATTAGGAATTCAAAGATGATAGACAAATTACAGTAGTTAAATGTTCTTTGGAAAAGTGAAGATTTAGAGCCTTATTTTGCCATTGCAGATGAATCACATATGTAAGACACTTGAAATTAGTCCGTATTCTGCACAAAATAAATGCATATACACTTGAAGGATGTGACTTGCTATGCGTCCCATCAAAGTATTAGAGTGTGAGTAAAGTGGTTAACTAGGGAAATGAGCAGGTTGAATTTATTGTAATTGGATGAATTTCACATTTGTGAAAGTGAGAAGCAGTGCATTATCAGCAGGCAGGCATGATACAGAAACACACAGTATAAGCTTGCTGACAGAGTTCTTAATACATCTCAATCCTGAGCTTGAAAACTCTGCTAGACTTTGTTTTCTTCTAAGAGACTTCTGATCATGCTGAATGAATTAAGTAGTAGTTTGTGATGTGAATAACATTTAAAACAAATCTAAATTCTGCAGACTAACACTTTGGTATAATGCCTTTGTCAGGGCATTAACTCTGCTGTTCCAAGTGTTCTGTAGCTGACTGGTGAGATGGAAGGGGGACTGAGAGATTAAAGTTATCTGGGACATATGAGGATACATGGAAAGGGGACCAAAAAAATCAAATATATTAGCCAGTTATGAAAATGGAGAAAAAGGAAAGTGAGATACAGTATTAGGGGGAAGGGAATGTCAAATAGAATAGACTTTCTGATTTAGAAGAACTAAAAGAAGGGCAAGTTTAAAATTTCCATAATCCTCTTCTTTTAGTGTAACCTTAGGGCATTGAAAGTGAAGTTAGATAATCAGGGTTTGAGTCTCAGCTTTGGTGCAATCTGTGCTCAAGTCATTGAACCCCTCTATGCCTCAGTTTTCCCATTTGCAGACTGGATATGTGTGATGTTGCACTCCATATGATTTTATGAAAATATGCCAATGAGTGTGAATATAATGTAACTGGAATATGCTTCATGCAAAAGGTCTCTTGTAAGGTATCATTACAAAGCTTATAATCTACTGAGTGTGGTCATCCTATTTGTATAAATGTATCATTCTTGTATCTGAAACTAGAAATATGAAATACAACTCTGAGGTCCTATTGTAATTATGTAAAGTGTGGGCCCTTAATAGTGTTTCGAATCTTGATGGCTCCCATTAACCAGGACAATTGACTGTAGATGGATCTGTTTACTTGCAAGCCTTGCTGTGAGTCAGGCCTGGAAGAATGAAGGCTGGGGTCTCACAGGACATGTGACCATGTCATCTGGTACTGGAATCCATCTTAAACTCTGTGCTTTTCCATTTAGAAGGAGGGGTGGGGACCCAGAGAAACAAAAGATTCCCGTCTTGTGCTAAAGCTATAAAAGGGGGTGGAACAGAACAAAAGGGGCGGCAGTCATGAGTAATCCCCTAGCTACCACCTGAGCTAACAAGAACTGTACCGGAGGTAAGGATTGGGCCCAGACTAGGAAGGTGTCTGGTCTGTGAAAGAAGCTTATTGGAACATCTCTGAGAGTGAGATTTACCTGCATTTAGTTTCCTACTGTATTAGGCTTAGACTTGCGTGTTTTATTTTATTTTGCTTGGTAACTTACTTTGTTCTGTCTGTTATTACTTGGAACCACTTAAATCCTACTTTTTATATTTAATAAAATCGCTTTTGCTTATTAATTGACCCAGAGTAAGTAATTAATTCCTGGGGGAGCAAACAGCTGTGCATATCTCTCTATCAGTGTTATAGAGGGCAGACAACTTATGAGTTTACCCTGTATAAGTTTTATAAAGAGTAAAACAGATTTATTTGGGGTTTGGATCCAGCTGGGAACTGGGTATCTGGATGCTAGAGACAGGAGCACTTTTAAAGCCGTTTTCAGTTAAGTCTGCAGTTTTTGGGGGATGGGGTTCAGACCCTGGGTCTGTGTTGGAGAAGACTGGCATATCTGGCTCAACAAGGCAGGGTTCTGAAGTTCCAAGCTGGCAGGGAAAATTGGCTCAGAGGGAGTCTCAGCACATCAGGTGGCAGTCCCAAGGGGGGTCTCTGTGACCAAACCCATCACAATATGATACTTTCTTAACTCTCAGGGATGCTGTGAGACTAATATTAATTCATCAATATCTGTAAAGCATTTTATGGAAGACGCTATTGACATGCAAGATATGATTATGTTGGTTCTCAGTTAAGTGCAGTTGAGGGCAACTGTATTAAAATTCCGATTCCTGCATCATTACCCTAGAGTGCTAATCCTTCACCTAATGCCTCCCTCTACCTTTCCACTATAGAAATGACGTGCAACCTGTCTCCTCTTCCCAATCCCCACTTGCCACTATGACCAGTTTTCTTCTTCTCTCAATTTTGGCACATCACTGATTCTTTTCCACTTTATGGACATGTACTCCCAGATGAGCCATCTTTCCTCTGCCAGTTCCAAGCCAAAACAAACATCAGTGTGAGTTAAACAAACAAGAAAAGCTGGAACAATTGGTTTGATCTCTAAAGTAAGAAAAGTAACAAAGTACATTTACTTTTCATTTTACAACCACAAAGCTGAATTCATGGTTTTGCACTTAACTAGATATATTTGTTGATTAAAAACTATGTTACTTCAGCTTCATGAAAATAACTGCCATTTATCATCAACAGCACAGTTCGTAGTCAATGATTTGCAATCCAAATGTATTCATTTTTAGAACCTGTGATTGATAGCATCAGCTGGTTGCATAGTTTGCAAAGAGGGGAAACAAGTACTTCACCATCTTTATCAGACTTAGTGCTCCTTTTTCATTGCCTGTAAACAACTTTTGTACATTTCTTTGGAGCATTAGGCATATTTCCAAGAGTAAACTTTTTAATGACAATTAACTACTGTTGCTGTTGGAAGAGGTGGCCAGAAAGTTTTCAGTAAATCACAGTAACATCCGTAAAAGCTCCATAACTATATGGGGGAATTTTTCTGAATTAATAGATGCTCAGCTATAACACCTAGCAACAGAAATCCTTCTAAAAATGAAGCAACTGAAGTAAAGTATTGTTTCTTAAAGAATACATGCAGCCCAAAACAAACCCCATCCCTCAAAATCACAGCATCCCGAGAGTAGAGATTTCACTGTTAAGAGCATCCTGGGAGAAGCAATAAGTAAAGGCAACTTTCACACAGCTATTTACTGGAGCTCTTGGGAAAAGTTAAACAAAATATGCTTTAATAAATAAAACAGAGTTAATTAAAATCCACTTGAAAAGCTAGCATACGGGAAAAGTCAAAGGAAAATTATTACCTATTACCATGTGGTTAGTGGAAACATAAATGTGGTTAGTGGAAACATAATTCTGTTTGGAATGAGACAGATATCTAACTGAGGGATTGATTCTGCCATCCTTTCTCATGTCAAATAGTATCTTTTTTTAGCAAGTGACTCATTAAAATTATTGGAACTATCTGACAGCATGAGTAGGGGGAGCAGAGTATTGCCTGCAGTATGCATCTTGAAGCATCAAGCTGGTAAATCCCTTAAAAATTATGGGGGGTGGTATTGTATAATTATAGGTAGAGAACATTTTAATATTTTTGTTCAAGTACCAAGTGTGGTACTATTGAAGAAACATTAATGAAGAGTTGTCTACTATAATTTAAAGTGAAAAATGTATTTTCTAAATCTAGTTTCAACTGGGACAGTCATGCAGAGAACCAAAATAAACCTACTAGTGGGGGACTGGATGTCTCAGAGGATAAATAATAGGATATAGGAAAGATCACCTCTTCTTGCCAGTAGAAATCTAGCACAGGTCACTAGTGATTAAAAGTAATTACCATTTGATTGCTGTATGGTGGCCTCTGAGAAATAAGTGTGGTCTGAGTCCGTTTTTAGTAGATAGTTGACAACATCACAAAAATTACCATAGCAACTGACAGTAGTTGGTACTCTTGTGGCCAGTCTGTGGCATATTGGTAAGATGATGTGGGGAAATCACCACCTACCTGATCTCTGGATATATAAAGATCTTTAGATTCCAAGGCTCTGAATCTGGCATCTTTTTCACATCAGAGAAAAAAATCTGACCCCATATTTTGCATTGTAAACAAGTTCTTTCCCATACTGCTTACTACTGTATTGTATATTGCTAAATGGAGAAGAAGGGTTGTAGGTCATGTATCCTCCCCTGCCCTATTGGCTTAATGGTTCTGGTTTTTGAACACTTTGCTCGTGGAAGACATGTGAATAATATTGCCTGAATGCATTTTTTACCAGCACTGAAATTTGCAATTTGACATGTAAAATTTGGACTCAACCACCATTTTAGTTCAGATCTATTCATAACTTGTTTAATATATAATAGAATGTAATATCAAAGTTGTGAAACAGTGTAAAGTTTTAAAATCATACTTGCTGAGCAAGAGAGCAACATGTTCCAAATGAAGTGTGAAGATGCAAATCTCAAATACTTTATGCATCTTTGCCCTGCAGAAATAACTAGGCTTCTTATAATTGGTAAAAAAACTAATGTATAAGTACTGGGCTTCAATCTTCCCCTTTGGTGCATGGGTGTGTGCTTGTGTTGGTAGGGTCAGCTGTGTTCAGGAATGAATGAACCCTCAAAAGAGGATAGGTTGTATTAGGTCAGCTGCCTTCCCCAGGGGTTTCTAAAAAGAAAGGCCATCTTGAATTTGCAGACAGAGCTCTGCAGAAGCTCTTCAGTGTATGCACATTTCCAAAGTGCAGGGAGCTGGTCAGATCTAGGGTTTTGGTTCAGGCCTCTGCTATTTAGTTAGGGTTTCTGCCATTTGTTTTATCTGAAGTGGTTTGCTCATCCCTAGTACCATAAACTACTGCAGACAGCTCTAACTGATGCTTAATCAACTTTTGTTCCCAGAGTAGGAGCCAGCACAAACTTTGTACTGTTCTGTAGGAGGTATTCCTTTGATTGATGTTGTTTCCACAAGCATTTGGCAGAGTGCCTATAGCAGCTGAAGTGGTAGTAGCCTACGCCCTCTACTTCAGGTTTAGCTGATAACTCTGAAAAAAACTGTCCTGCTTTTGTGGCTGAGAACCAAAGGAATGGTCAAGGCCAATTTTTCATTGTGTTACATTCTTTTCCTTATTGTACGACAGCTGAGTTTGGTTGCAGCACAGGCTATGGCAGTTCAAGATCAGACTTGTAGATAGAGAACAAAAAGGAAGTGTGCAAGGAATTGAAAAGACAATATATTACTGTAACAACTTTAGCTCTGATCTAATGTTTAAGGAGGATACAGGGTAGGAATTTGTGATATAGAAAATTAAATTTTCTATTTAAATTTGTTGTTATACAGCAAAGTATCCGAGATAGAAAATTAAATTTTCTATCTCGGATACTTTGCTGTATCATAACAGACTCCAACCCTGTAGCCTCCATAGACAGTATATCAGCACTAATGCTGTAACAGCAATCTTGTCTTTTCAGTTCCTTGCACACTTCCTCTCTTTGTTCTTTATTTTGAAATTTCATCTCACAGGCCAACTGCCATAGGCTGTGTTGTTACCAGACTCAGCTGTCATAAATGAAATAAATTGTACTTCGCTGTTTAATGGATATGTGTGGCTCATCAAAATTCATATGAAGTAGGGGGTGATCTATATTTATCTCTTTTACATCGCAAAACAATATAAATAGAGTTTTTAAAATGAAGCTATTTACAGAAAAATAGGTGTCTGTGTGTGGGGGGGGGGTGGGGGGGGCCTTGGGAGGGGTAGGTAGCTCAGGGATTTTCTGTGGGAAACCTGTCTTAGTCCTGACCAACCCACCGACTTGCTGTTTGGCCATGAGCCTGCCTGTGCTTTCATTTCTCTATCTGCAAAATTATGCATAATACCCTGTGACGTTGCAGTCTGTATGATTTTATAAAAATATGCTAATGAATGAATATAATGTAACTGGAATATGCTTCATGCAAAAGGTCTCTTGTAAGGTATCATTACAAAGCTTATCATCTACTGAGTGTGATCATCCTATTTGTATAAATGTACCACTCTTGTATCTGAAACTAGAAATATGAAATATAACTCTGAGGGCCTATTGTAATTATGCAAAGTGTGGGCCATTAATAGTGGTTTGGAATCTTGATAACTCCCATTAACCAGGACAATTGACTGCAGATGGCTGTGTTTTAACTGTAAGTCTTCCTGTATACCTGTGTGCTGGCAAGTGGGTAATGAAGTCTTGCGGTGACATGTGATCGTGTCACCTGAACTGGAATCCATCTTTAACCTGGTGTCTTTCCATTGAGAGGGAGGGGATGGGAATCCAGAGAGGGACAAAGGATTCCCACCTTATGCAAAAGATATATAAATGGGTGGAACAGAACAAAGAGGAGGAGCCATCATGAAGAGTCCCCTAGCTACCACCTGAGCCGGAACAAGAGCTGTACCAGAGGAAAGAATTGTGTCCAGGCCTGGAAGGTGTCCAGTCTAAGGAAAAATCTTACTGAAGCATCTCTGAGGGTGAAATTATCTGTATTCAGTTTGATTAGATTTGCGCGTTTTATTTTATTTTGCTTGGTAACTTACTTTGTTCTGTCTGTTACTACCTGGAACCACTTAAATCCTACTTTCTGTATTTAATAAAATCACTTTTTACTTATTAATTAACTTATTAATTAAGAGTATGTATTAATACCTGGGGGAGCAAACAACTGTGCATATCTCTCTATCAGTGTTATAGAGGGCGAACAATTTATGAGTTTACCCTGTATAAGCTTTATACGGGGTAAAACGGATTTATTTGGGTTTAGACACCATTGGGAGTTGGGCATCTGAGTGATAAAGACAGGAACACTTCTGTTAGCTGCTTTCAGGTAAACCTGCAGCTTTGGGGTAAGTAATTCAGACCCTGGGTCTTTGTTGGAGCAGACGGGCATGTCTGGCTCAGCAAGAAAGGGTGCTGGGGTCCCGAGCTGGCAGGGAAAGCAGGAGCAGAGGTAGTCTTGGCACATCGGGTGGCAGCTCCCAAGGGGGGTTCTGTGATCCAACTCGTAACATACCCCCTTCCTCACGTGGGGTTATAAGAATTAATCAGTTAATAGGCCAGATGTGCCCCATGAGTTTGGCAGGTGGAAACTGGCAGAACCCAGTCTGTGGGCCCCCAGTGATAGTGAGTCTGCCTGGAGGCTGAAAGGCTGCGACAGCATCAATTGTCCAACCCCTACTCAGTTTGGGAGCTTGGAACTTGCCAATGCAGTACCAACAGCAGGCAGGGCCAGGCCAGGCATGTGAGATGCGCTGATTCAGTGGATCTCAGGTAGGGCTTGTTTGGTAGGGCTTCTAAGGAGGTCTAAGTGGATTTCCCCTTCCCCTTTATCGGGTCAGTGGAATCTGTACATGAAAGGGTAGGGGTGTGCCGCCTGCCCCACACAGGAGTAAATATTTTCCTCCAATGCAGCTGCCCCTCAAAGATTGAGGGAGCTATTATTTTCAGCTGCATCTGTGCACAGGAGAGTGAAAATGGTCCATCATTTGGAAAATGTTATAATATATAAGCGCTAAACGTTATTGCCTTGACTTTATTTATTCCTTCACTACTTTTCTTTGCAAACACCCAGTTTTTAGGTTTGGGAGATAAAACTCTTCTTCCCAATCAATCCCCACATCTCCTGATCAGTCCAATAATTCAGTAAAAATCCCACATCAACACTTAGCCAGAATTTCTAAAGCCAAATCTGAGATTTTCAGAGCTTTCTATAGGATTTAGACACATCCTCCATTATCATTAATTTTAATGTGTCCAAATCCCCAAGATTATTCTGAAAATTTTTAGAACTATCATATTTTACATCTTGTGTGCTATTTTCCCCCCAGTCCAACACCATGGACTAGATGTCCCAGAGAGAGACTGAAGTGGTTGCATGCATAACTGGTATCCATTAAGAGGTGATGTACAACACAGGGGAGGAGAAGACTTCTGAGACAGATTTCACCGTCTTTGTGTGAGCTGTTTGCAAGGGTATTTTAATTGATTTAAATCACTGTTCAGGTTATACAACCAGCATCAATAAGTAGACATAGAGTTGTACAAAATGTTCATCTTGAGGTGATGTGAAATCCGCTTGGCTTCAGGTTTTGTCCCAAATGCAAAATTCAGTCCAGTTTCATAGAATGATTACAAATCATGCATCTGAAGAAGTGGGTTTTTTTTACACATGAAAGCTTATGCCCAAATAAATCTGTTAGTCTTTAAGGTGCCACCGGACTCCTTGTTGTTTTTGTGGATACAGACTAATACGGCTACCCCCGATACAAATCTTTAAAATAACCTTAGCCAATTTCTGTGTTTACATTTGAACCATGCAAAATTCAACAGGAAATCAGGTAACACTCAGCAGTTTTCATTATGTTTTTCCTTGACTTGAGGCTCATTGAAACCCAAAACTCAGAGTGAAATGCAAAGGAGAGAATATCCATGCATTGAAACTGAAGAAAACATATGCATGACTCCCTGTCAGAGGAAACCAGCAAGTTTCTAACAGCTCTAATAGGTTGGTCGCTGCTTTGCAGGTAGTAACATAAATGGCTCATTCACCCGTACCTACAAATTTGGATGCACTCAGTTGGGAAAATTCAACATAAAAGCTTTTCATAAACTGTTTCACAAAATGCTCTTCTGAGAATCAATCCCAAGTTACAGAGAGAAGATTACATTGAAATCAAAGAAGTGTCTCACTAGTTTGGGGTAAAATGAGGAGGCTCAATTTCAGGCAGATGACTATAAATATAATATTTGGCTGTCTTAAGTGAATATCTCTCCTATATGGAAAAGATAGCCAAGGAAGACAATGTGGGAACATGTCCTCTGGCCGCAACAGCTTGGCTTATGGTATGGTGAAAGACAGAAGAAATCATATTTCTGTTTTCTTCAATGTCTGAGGTAGACCTTTGTGTCTCCTATCTGAAACTTTTATTTTATGAATTTGTAGAGTACCATTATGTGGAATACCAACTGTTAATCTTTTGTCATGTTGAAAATTGACCATTTTTTCCTATTGTTTTCTACCTCATAGCGACTTCTAATCTGTAACAGTACACTAACCTCTCAACTCATAACTATTTAGTTTCCTTAATAGCCTGTTGTTAGGTACTTTATCAAAGGATGTTTGAAAGTTCAAATGAATGATATCTACCTGTTTTCTTTTCTATTCTGAAGGAGATATTTTTGGCTTGGTCATGTTCTCACCTGACCTCCAGGAACCATGCACAGATCTGAGTGGAAATTGTACTAAGCTACTTTAGCAGTAGGATTCTCCTTCAGTGATGTGGTCCAGAGAAGGCTTTCCATCCATCCAAGGATGTATATTTTGTGTGTGTGTGTATTATGACTGGAATGTGGGCAGTCTGACTTAGTGGTTGGAGCAGAGTCGGGATTCAGGAGGCAGGCCGGGTCTGATACCAGGAGGTCAGAGTCCGAGACAAGCCAGGTCAGATTATCAGATTGTCAGCAGGCACTAGGAGCAGGTATCTCAGGGGAAGCAGTCCAAAGCAGGGAGAACCCAGTTTTATGAACAAGTTCCTGTTCCTGTGCTGGTTTTATATAGAAGTTGTGAACCAATCAGGATGCCCAGTATTCTGCCAAACAGAGTCCAGGACTGGGGTCCTCTGGTAGAGTTCAGCTCCTATTCTGATGACAGTTAGCAGTCACTGGGTGGCAGGTTGCAGCTTATTAGCTGTGAAGTGCCCTGGAGACCAGGTTTCAAGACCCACAGTCCCCTGACAGTGAGGGAGGAACATTGTGTGACTCCTACCCCCATGAAAGAATAATGTAGAAGAAACTGCAAATGGAACCTCAAGAGTTTCCTACCCTGTACATGGATCTTATCACCTAGGGACACAAGCTGGTTTTGTTGCCTACATTGCAAGCTGAGGTTCAAACAGATAATAGCATATATGCAATCTGGTTGGATGCCCAATTCTTTTTTCAGGTAGCTGCAGAATTTTCAAATACTGTTTTTTGTTTACAATACATATACAGTTTACTTGAGCCCTTCATTCAAGATATCAAATTTGTGGCCCTTTTGTCCTCCAGTTTTCAAAGGTAGCCTTGGAATTTGCCACCCACAAATTTGTACAGACAAACGGCAATGAATGTGCAAAATGGATGGTCTCATTTTTGGAGGGGGCCAAAAACCGTAGGTAAACAATATCCTCCCTTCCTTCCTTTCATGCAGCTGTAGTAGTAATCCTTGAATTGACTTTAGGGGGAGTTGGTTCAGACCCTTAGGGTATATGTACACTGCAATAAAACACCCGCACCTGGCCCCTGTCAGCTGACTTGAGCTCATGGGCTGTGGGGCTATAAAATTGCAATGTAGACATTTGGGCTTGGGCTGGAATCTGGATGCTGGGACCCTCCCCCTCCAGCGCAAGCCCAAATATCTACACTGCAATTTTATAGCCATGCAGTCCAAGCCCTGCAAGCCCGAGTCAGCTGATATGGGCCACCTGTGGATGTTTTATTGCAGTGTAGACATACCTTAGAGACCATCCATGTTACTTAGCCTGAGGTCTTTTGGTAGGTCTTCACCTGTACTTGGGGGTATATTTCTTCTCCATCCAAGATTCCTACTGAAGTCAGTGAAATTTAGTGTTCATTTATTGTGCAGTTGTGGGGTTTCTGTGTGTTAACTAATTACAAATGTAATTGATGTATGATAAGAAAGTAATGTCTTATTAGGATGGTATATTTGTACTATATAAAATTAATACTATTTTAAAATTACACAAGAGAACTATTTTTCTTTATACACAAAAGTCTCACTTGCATTATAAATCCAAAACACATTTAAAGGCTGTACCTGAGGTGCATTTTGCTTGCATTTCTCTTATGGAGATCAAAGAGAGCTATGCATGTAGAAACCCTAAGACTCAGACATGTAATAACTAGTGTCCCTGGATTTAGACACAAATGGATATGACTTAGATTTTTCTCTTTTCAAATGAAAAAGTTACATTTTGAACTCATTTACTTAATAATTGTCAAAATATAGTAACATTCAGTTTTACAGCGTAACAAATGAAACTGTCAATGTCTGCTCCTTTGCATATTCAGCCACTTGCAACAGTATAATCAACTATTGCCTCCTATGGGGTGTATTTAGTCAGCAAAGAGCTCAGATACTAAACTGTGGGATATATTGTTCCACATGCAGCATATTGTTTTTCATTCAGTCTTTTTAATACCTGTAGTTTTCTTTGGATATGAAGCATCTTTGTCATAGAAGTTCCTTTTTGATGTGGCTCACCTTTGATTGTGCAGAATCAACTGCTTTGAATTATTTTTGTAAATTATGTCCTGTGCACCTTTTTTACAGTGTTTACTTGCAAAGTGATTTTCATGCAAAGGAATTTCATAGTGGAAGCAGTTGAATATTCACAGCAGGAAAATGTCTATTTCCTTAAGTGGGAGGAAATGAACTGTTCAGTGCACAACTCATTATTATTACCTCTGTTAACTCAATGATATTTAAAAAGTTATATTTTCCATTACTGTGCCAGTAAGATATTCTTAACTACTGTCTGTCACACTTGGGTAACAAAGTGTTGTAGCAGATGTTTAACTGTAGTTGCACTGTACAGTAGGTAAGGAAATGGTCTACTTACACAACTTAGAGTAAACAAGTGAATATATAGCAAATTCAGGTGCATGTTTCAAAAATCCTTCATTTATGAAGTCATACATAATTAAGTAAAGTGAAGAAAATCTAATTATTTAGTAGCACCTTCATTTCTTAAAACAATCTGAGGAACGGAATTTGTTCAATAATTATAATTTATAAGGTACCGACAGCTTGGAAAGTGCCAAGCACTTGAAGATTTCAAGGAGAACCCATGCAGCTTCAGAAAATTCTGCAGTAGCTGGAAAAAAAACCCTCCCACTGACTTCCACCAACTGCACCATGGGAATACAGAGGCATCATCCATCATTTTAGGCCTAGGGAGGTTAACATTTATAGTACTAATCTTCTGAGGCTCTAATTTATACTTTACTGGGAAACTAAAAAGAAAAAAGTGATGGTTAGTAAACCTCCTCTGGGGGAGTTTTGTAATTTTCCCTTTTTAGTTCTTTAAATCCATTAATATATTTCTATCAGCCAAGAGGGGATAAATATAGAGAGAGCTATATTTTTGTCTACTCTCACATGCCATTTTATGGAACAAGCTTCTGCACTCAGCTGGTTTTTCCCCAAGAAAACTGAAGAAGTATGTTTTGGCTGATTGTGAGAGGTGTGATAATTAATTACATTAATCTGTATGCTGCACTGAATTCCACTTGATTTTGCAGATTGGAAAATTATCTCACATGAATGTTTTATTGCCAAACATTATTTAAAACATGAATTTTCATTAGACTTATGTAACATTAATACTGTCCTGTGTGTTCTGTTGTGCTATGTGCTCTACAAACATACAGTAACTGACAGTCATGAATAATATGAATTTTTCATGCAGCCCTAATCCAAAGCGTGCTGATATAATTTTAAGTGTAGACAGTGTTTTGAAAGGTCCTAGATGGCCAGAAATAGAGTCCAAAGTCCTCCCTTCTTATACAATTGTGGCTTAGGCAGCTAATGTGTCAGCTTCGTCAAATTGCCTGTCACCTAGGAGGAGGTCTTAGAATTCATTCTTGTAAAGAAAGTTTTAAGTGGGAGAAGATGGCTCAGTCTGCATGTCCACTCAAGTTTTGGACCTCGGCTTGGATTGATGATGATGGTGCTGGTTTTCATGATGAGGATCAATCACTGGTAGGTGGACTCCAGAGCTGTGCACAGAGATTGCCAAAAGAGAGTAGTTGAGGACTCTCTGTTTGCAGGTAGTGGGACTTGGTGAGCATTTGGTCGGTCTTTCTGGGTTGTTTGTTTGATTGTTTTGCAACTGGACTGTGGGACCCTGAGTAAGCAGCTGAGACAGGTCTGTTTGTTGGTGCCTTGGTAAGGGCTGTGTGACTCTGACACTTGGAGCTTTGATCAGCTCTGTTGTTTCAAGTGTCTGAGTGGTTAATTGGAGGGAATTTGGAGAAGAAACATGAGAGGCTTTCCTTCTAGGTTCAGCTCTACATGCAATTCCATGATGGCCAGCAATCAAACAGTGGTGGTGACCTGCAACTAATGTGCCAGGTTTTCTTTCCTACCTAAAGCTGGAAGGGGCATCTTGTGCATGGATGCAAATTGGTGGCTGTGCTGGAGGAGTAGATTCTTGCATTGGAGGGGCAAGTAGGGGGGATACTGAGAGTCAGAGAATCTAATTCAATCTGGCCTTGGAATCTACGAAGCTAAGACCATTGTAGCAGGACAGCCTGCCACTTTAAGAGCCAGGAGGCCTGAGGCCAGTAGCTCTATTCTGTTAGCCTCACCCTGCCCTGGGTATTGGACTGCAGAAGAGAAAAGCCCAGCAGTTAAATCCCGACTGGGGAGGAGAGCAGATGGATGGTTTTTACCTGCAGGCCAAGAAGCCTGGGTAAGGGTCAAGAGTTGTCTGCAGACTATTGTTTGGTCAGATGCTTTTGTAGGAAGGTAGGTCTGGATCAGATTGTAGGTTTGATCAAAGCCCAGGTACCTGTTGGTGTGTGCTGAGACACTGTTGCAGCTGAGGTCAGGCTGTAAGGAAGGGAGTTGGATACTGAGTGAGTCTGGGCTGAAACTTCCTGTGTGTTTTTGCTGTTCTTGGACTTTGTCTAAAGGATTCTGTTACGCCAGAATGGGTTGAACTCCCTAAAGCAGCTTGGCTGGAGGGCCAAACCATATGTATGGCTGGAGGAGGCCAAAGTGCATGATGGGGAAGCTGAGGCAGAGATGCTGCAATGCCACATTGCAGATTGGGGCAGTCCAGGATGGTGAGTTGTGTACAACGCTATAAGTAGCCAATATGATAGAGGCATAAGGTGGGTGAGGTAATATCTTTTATTGGATCAACTTCTGTTGGTGAGAGAGACAAGCTTTCAAGCTTATACAGAACTTGTCTCTCTTGTCTCTCTAACATCCTGGGACCGACATGGCTACTACAACACTGCATACAGATATACGGTGAAAGGCAGAACAATTTTTAGGGAAATGTCTAGTCCAGATGCTTTCAGCTAGTTTCTGTGAGCACCTTTGGACTTTGCTGTATTGTCTCTTCTAGTATATCTGACCCCTTCTGATGTCATTATTATTGTCTAGGATATTTATTTATTTATTTATTTATTTACTTACTTACTTTACTTTACTGTGACCCCCATCTACTAAGTGGTGCTTTCCACAAGGAGCATTTTGCACTAGGTTACAATTTGTTTCCAGTGCTGTTCAAGATGGTGTATTTGATTTATAAAGCCCTTTGTGGTTTGAGTCCTGGTTATCTCTGAGAAAGCATCTATTCTTTCATTCCATCCCAACAGATGAGATTAACTGAGATACACTTGCTGATAGTCCCCAGATCTGAACCGTGTAGGACTGGAGCCAGGGCTTTCTCACTGGAGATCCTCAGTTCTGGAACTCCCTTCCATATTGACCTTCCTTGCATTTGCAAGGTATCCAGTATATTTCTATGCAGGCCTTTGCCTGAGAGCATATTATGAGATGATTGAATTTTTTGTTGCAGCTGAGGAGCTGTGTTTTCTTTAAATTTTCTTTAGCTTGACCCTTTTTGAGTTAATATCTTGATTTTTTTCCAGAATTGTTGAGCATTAAAACAATGGAACTTGCAGGTGCTCAGAAAGTCTGGAAAATCAGATGTGTTTTAATTTGCATAATTTTTAAATGATGTACATGCACTTGGAGTTTGAAATAGGCACATCTTATAAATTAAAAGGTAAATATTCAGAAAATTTTATAAAGCTGATAAGTGAAAATAAACTGACTTGTTAATGCTATGCTCATGGGATAATTGTGAACAAATACTGAAGTCCCAGGTGGTTAGAAAGTTGTGTGCTATCTGCTCTGTACAGTGTCTGTCTCTGTTATTTGTATGGGCCATTCAGTATGTGGGCCATAATGATTTCTGATAACCACTACTCAGTGGTTTTTTTTACTCCAGTGAGTGTGAGTTGTATGCCAAAAGAAGTAATTTTGGGAAACTGAAATAGTTCCTTGAAGTTTTTTTTTTTTTTTTTGGGGGGGGGGGGGGGGGGGGCGCGGTGGTCGGCGAAGAATTCCCATTGAGTGATGCTTCATGTGAAAATAAAATGCTTAATAAATAATATCTGTTACTGTATAAAAACCATATTCTACCCTCAATCTTTATACAAACCTTCCATTGACATGAGTGGATGTTCTATTATGGATAAAGGAGAGTATGCCATCCTAAATTTATATTGTAGTCTGTCAATAAAGTGGAATTCAACCTTCTCCACCAAATTAGTTTGACAATCCTGTCTTAGATACCAATGACTTCCATTGATTTTAATTAGCTTTGGATCAGGTCCCAGAAGAGTCTTAGATATATAGCCAGATTTTTCAAAGATCATTTTTAAATGCATATGTTTATTGCTGTGTCAAAGACTCTTGTTGTTTTATGAGTCATCGATAAATCCTGCAAAACTTTGATCTTTTCAAAAAAATTTCACCAGTTTAAAAATAGAAAAAATATACGAAAAGTTAGACGTTGGCCTTGTTAAAAAACAAAACAAAAACACAGGAATACAGCAGGAAAGAGTGACTCATAAATGGCTAAATAAATCCTAGAGATTAGAGAATTTGTAACAAGCTGTTCCTTGATCTATTCACTCTATTCTGTAACCTTGATAAAAGTCAAAGATGGTCTCCAAGCACTAGTTTTCTGTGCAGGTTGTGAAATGAAGTACATCACTACTTATACAAAAGAATACCAGTGACAAATCTGCTTGTAGGGAGAATTTCACTTTATTTTTCTAAGATTACATCTCCATTTCAGAAACTGGGATTGTTGCCATTTTGATTTCTTTTTAATTCCCCATACAGATTAACTGTAAAGCCTCCCTCATGGGAATTCCATCCATTTGCATCTGGGCAGGGATGTGGTCTTCCAGCCAGGAGTCATCAGACTTTAAGTTGGAGATATTGGTTTACTGGAACCTTGTGAAGATGCTCTGAGGATAAGTCCAGTAACAGAATAAACCATGTGTAAGGCTTTAGTCCCACAAGGAAACTTTATAGGGAAACCTGGAGTAACTAATACCATGGGAGCAGTGTTTACAAAATAAAGAGCCAATAAAACACAAGTAAGTGGATATTAAAACAGGGTTGGTAGTCCACTCTGAATTACTTTATTTAAGATAATGAAATAAGGAAGGGAAAATAGAAGCATTAAAAAAATCAAAAGCCTTAGTTAAACAACTCTTTTTTTTTTTTTTTTTTGCAAATTGACTAATAAAACCGCACAATCAAATTTTTCTCCCAAATTACCCCACTGAATGGTTCCCCCTTGCACCAAGTCTGACTCTTATCACATACTATGCATTAGGTAGGACTCCTGAGTGCTTGTTTGCAGCCTCTTAACTGTACAAAGTTTGGCTGGCTTGTAGATGGTGGTAGGGCCTATTGCTGTGAATAAGCAACTTCAGTAGTAGGAGAAAGAGTGCGCTTTCAAGGCAGAAATAGGTGGAGACTTCTGAGTCTCAGTGTAAGGCTGAGGTTGTGGAGCCTACTCTAAACCACAGCAGGAGGTTACCCAGATTTGCATGCTTATGGTGCTACCTGGAATGCGAGAGAGTTAGGTTCAAATCTCTGCTCTGTCTGAATGAGTGATTTGGGATAAAAATAAAACAAAACCCCTCCTTCTGCTCCCAACCGGGCAGAGCAAGGACTTTAACTCTGGTCTCCCAACACTTCAGGCCAGTGCACTAAAAATCAGGCTATAGAGCGTGTCCATGGAAAAAATTTGAAAGGTCTCATTTTCATTCCAATGTGGAACAAAAACAAATTTTGAAACATTAAAATGTTTTGCAAAACTGATTTTCTTTTCAGGCCAGCCCTTGTTGCAAGTGGGGATTGTGTTTACATGAACCCAACTAGGTCAGCAGAAAACAATTCTCAATGCTCAGAAACGAATGATAACCCCATGAGGGTTACATAAAGGGATAATGTTTAAGGGTTTGGAGTTTTGTTCTTTTAGTCAGATGTTGTATAGTCATGACCAGGACAGGCCAAAAAAAACACTGATTATAGCTGGGTGAATTTTTTTGTTCAAAAATTATTTAAATGAAAATGGCCTTTTTTTCCCTCTAAAACTACATGTTTGAAGAACATTTTGGGGGCTTTTTTGGGGAAATTTTCCTATTTTTGAGAAGGGGGGAACTAAACTCAAAAAACCCTGAAAAACTAATTTTAAAAATCAGCTCTTTCTCCCTTCTCTGCTGTTTGTCTTTCTCTCCTCTTTTTGTCTTTCATCACCTCTTTTTCAGTGCCAAATTAAAAAAGAAAAAGTTTGGGTGGGGAGAGGCGGAAAGAAAAGATAAAAGCAAGAGAGAGGCAAGAAAATGAGACTAAAAACCAAAATATTACTAATTTCAAAACCCTAAATGTTTCCCGAGTTTGGGTTTGTTGGTGAAAGTTTCAAAATGTTTCTCAAAACATTGTTACCATCTTTTAACCAGCTCTAGTACTGACTTCATAAATCTTATATAACAAATGAAGCTTAATGATAACACTTAAATTATTCTCTTTTAACAAAAATGGTGCAATGTATAAATTTATAGTTAATACATTAAAAAACAGGAAGTATTAAAATGTCAGAATATTTTAACAAAAAACAGACTTAATTTACATCTTGTTACTTAGCATGTATAAATGCTTTTATGGTAGCTGACTTTATGGCCAATACCAGAAATCTCCAGATCTCAAAGCGTGAGTCTCTCTATCTCGAGCTAAAGAGCTAGGCCTCTTGATTTGAATGCAGTAACAAGTCAGAGAAAGGGCTTCATAACATACGCTGACCAGTAGGTTATACTTTTATTTCTCAGGGATAATATACCATAGAGTGAAACAAAGTTACAGTTAGGGCTGGTCAAATATGTTCCATCAAAATTTATTTATTAAACAGAATTTTTCACAGGAAGTGTCTGCTTTCATTGAAAATTTTCTTTTTTCCTGTTTTTCAGTTGGAAAACCAAAAACTCAACATTTTGTGGTTTTGATTTTTTTGATGAAAATCCAATTTTCTACTGAAAAGTTTGAATAAATGAACATTATTTTGTTTGTCTGTTCCTCTTGGTGAGAGAGACGTTTTGTGACTGGCTCTTGTTACTATTACTGTAATCTCTTTAAGGAATAGTAAATATTAATACCAATAAACTGGAAGAGTTCTATAACTCAGGCCCTCATTGTGCAGTTCTTGGGCAGAAGAAATACCCAGTGAGTTTAATGGGAGTTTGGCTTCCCTAAAAACTGCTGGATTATGCAGTGTATTGGTTAAATGTACGAACCCAGATTGGGATGATATCCCTTACACACGTTGGTGAGCAGTGGCTCAGTGGAACCATTCATATGATTAATGCTTACCAATTTGAGTAAGGAGGTCACAGTCTGACCCTTAAATATTTTCGCTTTTTTATTTTTGTTAATAAACAGCTAAAACCTGTTTAAAGAAGGGATACATCTGCCCTGGCTAATTGCATATCTGAGCAAATAGTTTTCAATAAATCATTTATCCAGTTAATCTAGACTGTTTTTTTCTTATCATAGAATATTTACAGGTAGAGCGTGTTTTTCTCATTTATTGGAGAGTTTTTATTTTTATTTATTTTTTTAAACTTTGCTGATGGATTGGGAGTTGTTCATTCTGACGACTTGATACTTGATATTCAAAATTGGAGCAGTATTTTCATTTGGATTAGTCAGATAAGTCATGTGGAAAAAATTGTTTCCAAACTGGATGAGTGTGCATTATTAGTTATATGTATTATATATACTAAAATTATATATATGATTTTGAAGTGCTAGTAAGACCTAATCACGCAAGTTTGTGGGAAGTGAACACAAAAAGAGGTGTGAAAATGGCTATAGTGAATTTATTTAAAAAATGTTGTTTTTGGAAAATGTTTTTCAGAATTTGTCCAGCCCTAGTTATTGCTTAAAAATGTGGATGCCAACTGTGTGCAAAGCTTGGTATTTGGCTAGTTTCTTGGAGCATTACTATGAGTGGGTTGAGTACCCGGAGTGTCCAAATTCTGCATTTTCCTAGTGTTTGACATTACTGGTAACTCAAAAACAATACAACATACACCTCCGCCTAAACTTCTTCACCGAGCTTGATTTTTCCCTAGGCTTTCTCTCCACAATCTTAGCACTCTAGTTTCCTCTCCCAGTTGAGCCACTCCCATCTCGCTTATTGGTGGAGTTAATAAGATAGCCACAGAGTCAGTAGAATTTCAGCAACTTTAGGCAGGATACTTGCTAACATGGTGGATCAAGAGAAGAATGCTGCCACCCATGCAGAGAAAAAGGAAAAGATAGTTTTACTTTTAAAAAAGGGGGAAAAAAAGTCCTGCAAATAATTTTTCAAAGCATGGAAGATATACGCATTATCAGCATTCAATCCTGTATCTTGGCTGACTTTGTTTTGCGGTATTGAATACTTAATCATCTTGCCTCTGAGTATTAATGATGTATCAACAAATATTGTATGTTAGTTGAAAGACCACATTACTGATTAACATTAACCAACACCTACTAGAGCTTTCTTCAAGGTTGAACCGACTTCTATTTTATTTTAGGATTCCGAATTAAACTGGTTGGAAAACTAGTCAAACTTAGCTTGTATTCTCCACCCAGTAGCTGGTCTGACAGCTGTCTCCATGGTAGAAAGCTTATGAAATGGGAGTAATGCTGGTTTATGGGACGTGCTACTGCAAAAATGCTCAATGCCTTTGGAAGTTATGCTGGCAGATTTTTTGTGTTAATATAACGAAATAAAAAATAGGGTAGAGTTGCTAAACCCTAATATAGTTTCCACATTATGAAG
This sequence comes from Trachemys scripta elegans, assembly GCF_013100865.1. Taxonomy (NCBI): domain Eukaryota; kingdom Metazoa; phylum Chordata; order Testudines; family Emydidae; genus Trachemys; species Trachemys scripta. Next base: position 81,511,317 of record NC_048304.1, on the reverse strand, counting down.
CTTATTCTTTTGTCTCTTTACTGTAGGACAAGCAATATTCACATGGCCTATTATATTAACTTTTTTTTTTTTGGCTAGATCACAGTGGCAAGGCTTAACTAGAGCTTGTTTTTTTCAAAGTTGGAATAGTTAACAAAGTACTGAAAGGCTGTAAGATATGCAGCTAATATGTGAGCTGCCTTACATGCCTGTGCAAGGGAGAAGGAGGATAAAAGTGCCCATTTATTTTCTTACTTGGGGTACTCACATGAGTAGTAGACCAAGAGTAGTGGGCAGAAGCAGCTTCAGCGCTGCTGAGCATCTCTATGAGGAAAGGGTGGGCATGGTTGAGGAGTGGGCAAAACACTGGCTCCATCCCTCCACCTGTATTTCATTGGCCAGCACTGCTGAGACACCATGCCAGGGAAAATAATCTACACTTGGTATAGGAATGGCACAGACTAGCAGGGGAAACCAAGAACCAGAGGCTATGTGACTATGCATCTCTTCCCTTTCTCTGGGCTGGTGGCAGAGTCCATAGTAGTTGTCATTAAAAAGTCAACATTTAACAACAGATAAACACCAAATTAACCGAGATACATCAGTTATTTTCCATTCTAAATATAGGTGAATAACACTATGCTTTTTGGTAAATGTTTGTGAACATTGACTTTCTAATGGAGACCACCATAGTATCCAAGAGGAATATTACACACAAATTTAGGCCCAAATTCATCTTTAAAATATTGTATACTGAGCAAACCTGTGGTCATGGCCTGCTTGGACTTGGTTGTGGTTTTCTTAGAAGGAGGCCTTGCATGGTACCTGTGGCTTGGTCAAAATCTACTCAAGTGTTAAATACCTTGTTTCACCAAAATGGTTAGTAGTGATCGGATGACTAACATAGTGAACATCATTGTAAATTAAGTAGGATCTGAGACTAAAATAGTGAAAGAAGAAGTTAAAAATTTCTGAGACAAATTAGATGTCTTCAGCTTGATAGGTCCCGGTGAAATGCATGCTAGAATACTTAAGGAACTGGCTGAAGAAACCTCTGAGCCCCTAGCAATTATCTTTGAGAACTAGTGAAGGATAGGAGAAATCCTAGAGGTCTGGAAAAGGGCAAATATATTACCTATAAAAAGGGGAATGAAGATAACCCAGGGAATTATAGACCTGTCATCTTAACTGGAGAGATAATGGAGCCAATAGTCAAACGGTCAAATTGTAAGTGCCTAGAAAATAAGGTGATAAGTAACAGTCAGCATGGATTTGTCAGGAACAAATCATTTTCAAACCAACCTAATATCCTTCTTTGACGGGGTTACAACTTTGTGGATAGGGTAGGAAGCAGTAGATGTGATATATCTCAACTTTAGTAAGGCTTCTGATACTGTCTCGCATGACCCTCTCATAAGGAAACTAGGGAAATATAGTCTAGACAAATCTATTATAAGGTAGGTGCAGGTTGGTAAACCGTACTGAGTAATCATCAATGGTTCACAGTCAAGCTGGAAGGGCATATTGAATGGGGTCCCGCAGGGATCTCTCCTGGGTCCAGTTCTATTCGATACCTTCATAAATGTTTTGGATAAGGGCACAGGGCAATACAAAGTAGGAAGGAGTTACAAGCAGTTTGGAAGACAGGGATAGAATTCAAAATGATCTTGACAAACTGAAGAAATCGTCTGAAATAAATAGGATGAAATTCAATAAGAACAAATGGAAAGTACTACACTTAGGAAGGAATAATCAATGGCTGAATCACAAAAGGGGAAATACTGCATAGGATCTGGTGGTTATAGTGGATCACAAACTAAATGAGTCAACAACGTAATACTGTTGCAAAAATAAGTAAACATCATTCTGGGATGTATTAGCAGGAGTGTTGTAAGCAAGATACTTTGCACTGAACAGTACTCCACTGGACTATTGTGTCCAGTTCTGGGCACTACACTTTGAGAAAGATGTGGACAACTTGTAAAAAGTCCAGAGGAGAGCAACTAAAATGATTAAAGGTCTAGAAAATATGACCCAGGGGAAAGACTGAAAAAACTGGGTTACTTTAGTCTGGAAAAAAGAAGACAGGATATAACAGTCTTCAAGTACATAAAAGGTTGGTACAAAGAGGAGAGTGATGCACTGTTCTCCTCATACACTGAGGATAGATCAAGAAGCAGTGGGCTTAAATTTCAACAAGGGAGATTTAGATTAGAGACTAGGAAAAACTTCTTAACTGTACTGGTAGTTAAGCACTGAAACAAATTACCTAGGGAGGTTGTGGGATCTCTGTCATTGGAGGTTTTCCAGAACAGGATAGACAAACACCTGTCAGGATGGTCTAGATAATACTTAGTCCTACTCAGTGCAGAGAACAAGATTAGATGACCTATTGAGGTCCCTTCCAGTCCTACAGCTCTATGATTTTACGTAGAAATCAGAATATGTGCTGTCAGAGCAACAAAAGGGGCTTACTGTTAAAATGGGAGAGGGCGTTTTGCAAATAAGCATAGACATGTTTACCCATTTTGGTGTAGCATATTCAGATGCACTCTACTAACCTTAACTTTGCAGATATTCCTGAGAGGTAGAATATAGGAAGAGCTGTTTACATTGTATTTATACATGTATATTTGCTCTTTATGTTTCACACCCAATTATATAAATTATAGGTAACTTACACTTTTATTTAATTTTTTTTATAAAGTACATTTAGTTATGGGCAGTGTGCATGTTAGCATAGAGATCTTAGAATAGCTAGCACTATGGATAAATAGAATTTCAGCACATCTCCTGACCAAGTAACAGAATAGTTTCTTGCATATACTTAGCCTGTAATTTTAAAACAGACTTAATAAGGACCCAGCTTACTTCATTTTCATTTTATATGGTGTCTGCTGTTTGTAATTCGAAGGAACAGCAGTTAAAGGCTAGACAGTGGATGCATGGAGGGTTAAGTGGGGAGCTGCTGGTTGTATCTTATGCAAGCATGAGGACTTCAGGAGCACTGGAGAGAGCACATGCTGAGACCGTTTCTGCTACGCACTTTTGTGGTCTGTGCAGAAAGTGGTGCTTTGCTGTGTCCCCTCCTTGCCCCTATAGAATTTATTATCACTGCTCCTGGTTTTTGAGTCACCTGCTACTTGCACATTAGGAGAGCAAGGAATGAGATTATACTTGTCCCCTGCAAGGGGGTAGGGACAGCGTAGAAGGGGAGAAGCTCCTTATGTTCTCTCCATTCCACCCCTGTATGCCCAGGTGTGGCTAGAAAAATCTTGCCCTAAATTGGGAGGGAAAATGCCAAGCGTGGATCAGCATTGAAATGCACTGCTCTGTCATCCTAGAGTCCAGGGGGATCACCCTAGCACCTCAATGTTATGTTCAGACAAAATAAGGGTTAATATGGTGATAGCTGAATAACTTCTCAGTGTATCCCTGAAGAAATAAAGCTACTGAAATCCCATTGTTCTGGCTACTTCTTAGGTCTGCAATTTTATTTGCAGTTGGTTAACTAAAAAAATATGTTGACCCAATAATAGAAATGAAACCCTCCAAACCTCAAGTTCAACCATTAGGTTTATAATCAGCGTTTAAGTCTGACTAGCAGAGCACAGAGCAAACAAAGGGGAGTGCAGATACCTCTAGGCCACCCATGGCCAGAGCCACTAATGTGGATTTTTTTGTTTTGTTTTGTTTTGTTTTTTAACTGAAAGTAAGCCACATGCTCGGCTTCGTTGCTGGGCATGCACAGGATTTTCAGTAGTATCAAAAAGGTTTCAGAAAATTGATTTGGCCCCTTGTTTGCATATTGTCTGTCTAGCCATTTCCATAGTCCTCATCATTGTAGCATCTAAGCACTCCACAAATATTAAAGAGTGTATCCTCACGACACCATGCTGAGGAAGGGAAATATTACTGTCCCTATTTTACAGATGGGAACCAAGGCGTAGAGAGATTGTGACTTGTCCAAGGTCACAGAGTAAGTCTGTGTCTATGCCAGGAATTCAACCCACGTCTCTTAGGTTCTGGACTACTGCCTCGACTACAAAACCTTATTTCCTTTCTATGGTAGGATGCTTTTTCTCTTTTTTCACTCATGCAGGAAGAAATACAGGAGGCCATGGATGTGATTTAACTAGGCTGCAACTTTATCCACTTAAAATATCAGGGAGTACCTAACAACAAGTTGTACAGGACAGGAAGGAGGGGTTTGGCTTCCTGCTGTTCCAGGTGTAGGAGTCCCCCTTCCTCACTGGTACAGAGGGCCTTCCAGGGCTACATGGAATATAAATCTTTCCCCATACCCAAACACACTTTCTCTCTGTCTCTCTCTTCTGGTCAACAGGCAGGGCAATGTAGTGACCTTCTTATGTCCTGACCAAACTGCTTCCTGTCCATCTCTGTTAACTTCCCTCTTCTCCCTACCTGTTGTAAGGGAGCCCTTACAGGGGGAATGTCCCTTTCCTTCCAGTTAGCTCAATAAGACCATAATTGCATGAAGGTTGCAGTGGGCACATTTTCTTTGAGTTGCTCCTGTTAATTGAAAGCACTAGAATACTGTGTTTGTGAAAAATAAATGGCTTTCAATCTTAGACATTGATAATATAAAAATCACCTTTTGCATTACAGGCTTGCTGTTTTATATAATTAAGCCCTTTAGTTTATAGAGTCTAAATCTGCATTGCTTTAGAAGCTCTCAAAAGCCTTTGAATATGACCCTGAGGAATGCACTGTTTTCCCTAAAAAGGACCAGTTGCAGTATAGTAGCAGCATCAGCACCAGCATCAACGGCCATCCTTTTGTTTCACTACAACCTTACAGCTCTCAGGTATTGAAGATGCGTATAGGAAGGGGCACCACCTCTTCCCCCCCCTTCTGTCCCTGAATGCCCTTCGAGCCTTCTCTCCCCCCCCCTGAAATCCACCCCCTTTTCAGGTTCATTATCCTTTCACATCTGCACCAAAAGCTCCTCAATTTGAACCCCTGCCAGTCCCTGCTGCTCATCCTCTTCCCACCACAGTTGCCAACTTTCACATGGTAAATAAGCACCCTGACTTTCACAATAAGCCAAAAATCAAGCGAATCCCATTTCAAAACAAGCCAATCCCTAAGAACCCCAACACTCTATGTGACTAGATCCCCCCGGCATGCAGTCTGTGCCTGTGGTGGGCCTGCTGTGCACCCCGACTCTCTTTGCCCCTGCTTGCCCTTGCTTACCTGAAGCCGATCAAAAAAAAGAAAGCAACAAGCTACAAGCCAAAAACTAGCCAAACAAGCAACTCACAAGCCAATTAAGCCAAAAACAAGCCCAATTTCTGCGGGTTTTTGTGTGTGTGTGTGGAGGGGGGGGGGGGTTGGCATGTCTGCTTCCCACTTGCCATTAGCAATAACCACTGAAGATGTGCACTGAGAGCCAGCCTTCCTTTAAGCCTGAAAAGAATATCCACCTGGAAACTGGTGTCTTTTCTGTATGTTAAATAAACTTCAAACATAGATTTGCTTTAAGATATTGTCACCATGTCAGCTAGCAGACATATATTTGACTATGATTAATAATGGCTGAGATAATTTTGAAGGTAGTTGAACAGCTACTGTGAAGGAAAAACAACATATCTATTTTAAACATAGCTAGGAACCTGGGATTTGCGTCACTATGGCGATCAACCAGCAAAATAACAATACATGAGGGAGTTAATTTTAGCTTGAAATGACAGAAATGAGATCAAGGAAGTTGTTAGTGGTTAGGGCGAGAACAGGGGTCGGCAACTTTTGGCACGCGGCTCACCAGGGTAAGGATCCTGGCGGGCCGGGCCAGTTTTATTTCCCTGCTGACACGGCAGGTTCGGCCAATCGCGGCCCCCACTGGCCGCAGTTTGCCATCCTGGGCCAATGGGGGCGGCGAGACACCGTGGCCAGCACATCGCTCGCCCGCACCGCTTCCCGTCGCCCCCATTGGCCCGGGACGGCGAACCGCGGCCTGTGGGGGCCGCGATCGGCCAAACCTGCCGCGTCAGCAGGTAAATAAAACTAGCCCGGCCCGCCAGGGGGCTTACCCTGGTGAGCTGCGTGCCAAATGTTGCCGACCCCTGGGCTAGAACTTTCATAGGAATCTAAGGGAGTTAGATACCCAAACTTCAACAGGAGTTGGGGACCTAACTCTGTTCAACTTCTTTGAAAACTTTAGATGACAATACTAGATTGGGACACAGGAGAGAGGGATTCTTTTTTCAGCTCTACCACTGACTCTTCATAAACTCTCCTGGTTTACCATTAGTAAAATGGGTGAAATAGTACTTTGCTTATGAGGTTTGTTTAATGAATAGTTGTAAAGCTCTTTGAGAGCTGCTAATTAAAGTTGTTATATAACTGTAAATTACTGTTGTATTCAGTGCATACTTGTTAACAATACCCCCATAATTGGATATATAAGCATTTGTTTTTCTGTTAAGTCTACTGCTACACTTTTTGTCTTTAGGCAGTATGAAAGCTTTGGCATCGTATCTGAAAACTGATACATTACATAATTGAGGCAGCACCTGAAACTCATTTTACCTTGTGTACCAAGTATTTGAGGCAGCACTTGATTATAAGGTATAAATTATAAGTAGTTTGGAAGTGGTTAATCATAGAATATCAGGGTTGGAAGGGACCTCAGGGAGGTCATCTAGTCCAGCCCCCTGCTCAGAGCAGGACCAATTCCCAACTAAATTATCCCAGCCAGAGCTTTGTCAAGCCTGACCTTAAAAACCTCTAAGGAAGGAGATTCCACCATTTCCCTAGGTAACCCATTCCAGTGCTTCACCACCCTCTTAGTGAAAATATTTCACTAATTTCCTAATATCCAACCTAAACCTCCTTCACTGTAACTTGAGACCATTACTCCTTGTTCTGTCATCTGGTACCACGGAGAACAGACTAGATCCATCCTCTTTGGAACACCCTCTCCGGTAGTTGAAAGCAGCTATCAAATCCCCCCTCATTCTTCCCTTCTGCAGACTAAACAATCCCAGTTCCCTCAGCCTCTCCTCATAAGTCATGTGCTCCAGCCCCCTAATCATTTTTGTTACTTAGATGATCCATAGATGTTATAAGCATGTTACCAACATGAATACTATGTTTTATAGATGGTTATAAACATAATATAAAATGTTATAGATGGCTATAAGCAATCAATTGCTTGAACACTAACAATTTATTAAAACATCTATTAATCTTTTACAAACTATTTATAAATGCCTCCTTAATAGAAAGTGGGATCAGCTTTGGTGAGTAGAGAGAAGAAAAATTAAGTGTTACCACAAAATAACATGCTTTCACACTGATTCTGCATTTGCTTTAATTAGTGTAGTTCACATTCAGCTTATTGGCAGTCACTTATGGCTTTGTGTTTAATATCAGCTGTTAATGAATAAAGAACAGCAGCTGACTTCCTTTGTGAAAACGACATCTCTTAGAAATCTGACTGCTTATATCTGTTCACTTCTGTTATAAAACAAAAACTAGACTAACACTGTGGTTTAATGGAAACCGGAGTCCTTGCCTTACAATCAGTTTAATTTTTTAAGCCAAGAAAAAATATTGAAAAATGTCATTTTATGTCCTACATTTGTAGTGAAAAATTTGCTGCTTTCTCTTTATCACATTCTCATATTCCTGCTGTTAAAAAATGTCCCATTTAATTGTATTTTTTTAAACTAGATGGAGTATTTAGAGCTGAATTTATTTAAATTTGTTATATGAAGAAGGCTGTTATTTATACTGCAGTTTGAAATGAGTACAGAGCTAGGAGAAGCCTCTAATTTCATCCATTTTCTTGGATCAGGTAGGGTTTATATGAAGTGGATGCCCATCTTTGACTCAAGGTAAGCAATGGAGCTGCAATGACACAATTCTAAGAAAATAGTACAGTAGGAACTTTCAAAACAGAATAATCATTCTCAGCCTTTTGTTTAGAAGTTTATAAGGGAGCACTCTTCATACATTAGCCCTTACCTCTACAGAGCTTTAAGTTTGGAAGGGTTTTGTAAATGATGTGCTGGCAGGTAACAGTGTTACACACAATGGGTCCAACTGTGCAAGTCCTTATGCGATGGAATCAGCCAGGGCCTGATTCTTATTTACAGCAAGCTCCTCTAGCCTTGTAAGGGAGCCTTAACATGGTTGTAAAGGTGATTTATTCTCACTTTTTGGAGTTTGAGCTTTTGAATCTTACACCATAATGATCTAATCATATTTAATTCTACATCCACTGCTGAATAGCAGTTTTTAACATAATAGGTGTTGATTCTCATACTTATCTAATTGATTTCCAAGGGGAAACTGACAGAGCTATTGAGTGTATTTTCCCTGCAGAATGATAGATTTATAACAAATTTATTCCAGATTTCATTCAGTGCATTTGAGTGAAAGTGATGGCTGTATGTTTAATTATGTTATACCCCAGTGCTTTGTAATATAGTTAGAGTAATACATACTGTTACAAACCAGTAGTAAGCATATCTAAACTAGAAAAAATATAAAGGTAACTTTATGGGTTTGGCTTAAGTTAACAAAGGCAAAGAAATCTGAGCTATTGCTTGAAATACCTCCCCACGTTCTTCCCAGTAGATGCGAAAGATACCTAAAATATACCTTGCTGCTTTGTAGCGACCTCCAAAATACCCAAGTCAGTATCTGAGACATATCAGGGACCCATAGCCTCCATACCTTAAAATATTACAAGTAATGCTATCCTGAAAGTCATATTTTTAGAGTGACTTCACCATTCTGCTTAATCAGTATTGTCTGGATTTTCAAAAAGCCTCTAAAAGTCCCTCACAAGAGGTTATTGAGGAAATTAGCCATGTGGTGAAAGGTAAAATACTCTCATGGATTAAAAACTGGCTAGGAAACAGAAAATAAAATGGAATAAATGGTCAACTTTTCACATGGCAGAAGTTAAAAGTGAGGAAGCCTAAGGTTCTGTATTAGGACCAGTGTTGCATAATATATTTTAAAGTTATCTGGAAAAGGGGATTGACAATGAAATGGCAAAATGTGAAGGTGATAAATGTTTGTTAGTCAAGATTTGAGAAGACTGTGTGGAATTTGAGAACCTAATAAAGTTAAGTGAATGACTAATACAATGCCAGGTGAAATTCAGTGTTGAGAAATCTACAATAGCGCACATTGGAAGGAATAATTTGAACTACTCATATGCATTGTTGGCTTGTATGTAAGTGTAATCCCTCAGGAAAAATATTATCACATCCTTCTGGACAGCTCAGTGAAAACACTTGCCTAAAGTACAGTGGCAACAAAACAAAAATAAATGTTAGTATGAATAACCAATAGAATAGAAAATATACTGAAAATATTAAATTCCTACTATATAATAAACGGTATACCCTCACCTGGGATATTATGCTGAGTTCTAGTCTAGCCATCTCAAGAAAGATTAGCAGAAATAGAAAGAATTCAGAGATTGGTGAATAAAGTGATTAAACACATGGAAGAAGTTCCATATGATGAAATTTCAAAGATTAGGACTGCTTAATTTAGGGAGGAGATAACTAAGAGGGGAGATGCTATAGAGTATAAAATATAATGCATGTCATAACAAGGTAAATTGGTCATTTCTATTTATCTTCTGTCATAATAGAAGGACAAGAGGACATTAAATAACGACAATGAATTTTAAAATGACAAATAAATCCTTTTAGACACAATATGTAATTAACCTGTGGAATTTACTGCCACAAGGTATCATTGAGATTAAAATCTCAATAGAGTCCAAAAAAGATTACACATTTAAATGAGAACTGGATGGGTGGGTGTAGCGGGGTAAGATGTAAGTTAAAGCAGCTCTAGCTGATTTTGAGACAGCAGCTGAGGCAGCTTGATAATCAGGGTCTATAACCAGGTACCTGATGCTCCCCTGTTCCTTAGGCTACCTGTCTATATTTTTACAGGAGAGATTTTGGCCCTATATCCTTAATGTATGTTAGTGTAACATAATTTCTGCCTTTTTATAGTAGTAACCTGTTCATTTCATCAGCCTGTTCACTCGTGTGCCTGATTGGTAGGTTGGACAGGATTAGTCAGTCACAGGCACCACAGTTCAGTTTCAATATCCCATTGTTGGTGTAGTCATCTAAGTTGGGATCAAAATGGGCTGGTTGTTTTTTTAATTGCAAACCAAGGCTTTTGGGAACAATATCTCTGAAATCAATAATATCCTAGTCAGATAGGACTAATGCTAGAAACCCAAAAGAGGTATTTTTAATGGAGACCAACTGATTTTTTTTAAGTCTAGCATCATAAACATAAAGCTGACATTTTAACCCAGAGTCAAGATTTCCCAAATCTAAACATTGATGTAAAAGGAGAAATCTGGACTAAAGGTGGGTAAGGTAATATCTTTTATTGGACCAACTTCAATAGTAAAAATAAAAGATATTACCTCAGCCTTCTTCTCTCTCTAATATCCTGGGACTGACACAGCTACAACAATGCTGCATACAAATCTAGACTCAGTCATTTTAATAGGAAACTATTTAGGATATTTTTCTGAATAAATCTCCAAAACAGAATTTGCAGTTGTAAAAATAATCATCCATGCATCCTCTTCAGGTCTGCAGTCTGCTTTGATATAAGCCTTCAGACTAAAGGTTCATCAGTCACAAAGTTGTATAGGGCTTTTAATACTATAATTAGAAACATAGGTTACTGACATATGCTGGTCATAATTGCTGTATTGGATATTGTGAGAATTTTATTCCAGTACTCTAATGAAAAGAATGCAGAACACTCCAAGTCCGTGGTGTTCTGCTGACTTGCAGTCAGAACAATATGTTTACCCTGAAACTCTTCAAACCACCTTAATTTACATCATATTTGAAAAGCTATCAAAAAAGCTTGCCAAACCTTTTTGGCCTTCAAGATTTCTGTGGTGATTAGGAACATTGCTTAAAAGAAAGTATTTTATTTTATGTACTGGTGGACCCCAGATCTTGAAGCAACACCTTAAAAATATAATTCCCATCACAACATAAGCCTAATGATTACAAAATACAAATAAATAAGAACACATGGAAGTATTTCAGTATGAATAAAAGGTGGCCAGGCATCCTTATTTCTTCCCTTTCCCACGTCTCCTTATCTCTACCTTCTTTTCTCAGGTAAAATCAGTTTTGTGTATGTTGAGTGTGTGTGTGTGTGTATGCACATGTGTTTGTGTATGTATATTCCCCAGCATAGAAGCAAACAAAACAAAAAATGTTAAGGCTTGAAAGTGTTTCTGTAGGGTTGGGGTCAGATAACACCCCATAATAATTACAAAATTCTACATCTTTTTAAAAATCCAGATGGAAGATGTTTGCAAATTCATAGGAAAATGATCCATCCAGTTCTCTGCAGCTGTATAGTCACTTTTCACTCACTAGCAACCAATCTAATGCATGTTGCCCACCCAACTTGAACTTTGTATGCAAAAGACAAGTGGCATGATTTTTTTTTGGTACTTTTCAGTAATGTTCTGAGTTAAGGGTGTGTTAGTGTTTGGGGATGGAGGTTTTAAGGGGGGCAAGTGCTTACTGCATAAGTGGAGACAATAGCCATCTGATAAGATGGAGAAAAATGTGCTTAAGCAGATCTGATGAGGTGGAGAGCCTGAGGCTAAGGTGCTATCTGTAGTATAGTTGAAGGAGCAGGAACCAGTTACTATCTGGGCCTCTTAAGCTTTCACCAGACTGGAGCATGGGTTGGGAACTCAGGTGTGCACCTCCCTGACCTCTTGCAAGTTTGAGCCATCTCAGCACCTCACACAGTCAGCCCCTAACAGAGCAGCTACTGTATCTTTGCCACTAGAAAATACTTGTACAGATGAGCAGATATTTCACAATCAATTAAAAAAAAATCATTCATACCCAGTTGGGAGGGCTCATCCTAAAGCTCACTGAAGAATGAAAGTTCTGTTGAAGCTGCTGTTGTAGAAATAGCTTGTGTAGATCACCACTTAATGTGAAAACATTAACCAGGCAGCAGTCATGTGCCCAGGGGAGGCATACTTTGAAATAAAATCATTCTATAACTTGTTTTGAATAAACGAAGCAGCATGTTCTAGTGGTTTGTGTTAGAGACTGGAAGTCAGGAGACTCGGTTTCTGGTCCCCCTCTGCCATTGACTCTCAATGAGCAAGCCAGTTAACCGCATAGTGCCTCTTTTTATTCCTTTATATATAATAATTAATTAATACTTACCCAGCCTTGTGAAGTGCTTTGAAATTCTGTAATGAAAGGTGATACAATGTTTTTGTTGTTGTTAAAATTATTTAGAGGAGTGACATTGATTTCTAATTACAACTAATTTATTTTATTATGTAGCACGAGGGGGGGAAGGTTAAATTCTTAATTAAAAAAGTCTAAAGGAATTAATAAATAACTGACTTCATGAGCTATTACTTTGAATTAGAATTTGCTGGAAAATCAAGTAGCTTTTTTCTTTGATATAGAAACTAATTGTATAAGAATAATAATTACTCACTGGAGTGACAACTTTTATTTCTTCTTGTACCAAGCAAAGCAACGGAATATGTAGTTCTTTTTTCACAGTACAATGTAAAGCAAAGCTGTGACTTTATGCCCTTAGCTACTGCTAACATTTTTTCAAAAGAATATAAGGGAGAGCAGGAAAGAAACAAACCTGGTTTTGACTAAGGGCAGGAGTGACTCAATTTAAAAAAAAATGGTTTTCACGGGGTCTATGAAGAATCCAGTAGCCTAAATTCTCCTTATCTTAGCAGTGGCATGGTCACGGCTGCCTCTGATGTCATAATGTTGCATGTGTCCTTTCCTGACACATATCTGGACTTGCTATGGTAAGGACAGCAGTCCAAAGCCTTACAGAAATGGAATTTCATGCTGATAGCCTTGAATAACTTCTGAGAAAAGGTGCAAAAACAGTCACCCTCTTCCCTTATGCTGAACAGTGTTCACCACACTTATACTTCTCTGGAGGCTTGGGACGCTATCTCCAGGGCATTATTAGCATTTCTTGACCTATATGTCAACATGGCCTGAGTCCTTAAAGCTGCATCCTGTAAGAGGAAAAATAAAGACTCAATAATCTAGTCATCCTCTTTGCTAAATAGGTTGACCAGCCTTGCATGGTGCAGAAGGCAGTGTATTCTGATCAATTAAGGGATTTTGAGAGTAGAGTATAAAAAGGGCCTCCCTCTGAGAAATCATTTTTTCCCTGGAGTGTTCTCTTCCTTTACACATTCTATTTACAATCGTCATGAGTTTTCTAAATGCTGGCTCACAGGTGACCCAATGGAAATTTTAATAGGGACAGTATAGCGAGGTTGCCGGTTCAGTCAGTAGATCTAGTGGTCAGGGCCCGCTGCCCCAGTCTTTCTTGTTGCCCAATGTGTCCAGGACCCCTGGATGGATGGAGGTTAGCTGGGTCAGCTTCCTTATCAGGAAGCCTCTGCCTGCCCATCCCAAGGCTCTGCATATGGGAATCTGGGATGGGTGGAGAGACCCAGGCCCTTCCACTCCACCAGGTCCCAGTCCAGTGCCTGGAACATGCAACAGCACAGGCTGGCCTATGCTTGGCCCACACCTTGTTCACTTTTCCCTGGGCCACTTCTTACCCCACATGATGTCTCAGTTTGGGCTCTGGCTGCTGTTTGATTATAGTCCTTTGCTCCAAACCCTCAGAGGTTCAGGGATGATGCAGGCAACCCTCTGATGCCCCCACACGTGGTTCTCCCTACCTCTGGAGTGATGTCTCAAAGGTTGGAGGCCGTCTCAAAGGTTGGAGGCCAGGAAGGAGAAGACTCGCAGCCATGACCTCCTCAGTTAAGAGCTCCTTCTTTTGTCTCAGAACAGTGCTTCTCCTGGAAATGCCTCCTTTCCTTCCCTCCAACTTGCTTGAGCTGCTGGAGCTTTTTTTTTTTTTTTTTTTTTTTTTACTGCTCCTCTCTTCAGGAGCATGCTCAACAGTGCCTAAGGGATGGAACTTTCCTGGCCCAGTACCGCTCCAGCCTTTCCCCTACCTTTACCTTAGTGAGTGGTTTGTAAACCCCATCACTGAGAGAAATTGCCAAGGTTTTATAATATTATACTATATCAAAGACCCGGTACCACTTCTGACAGTTAACATCCTCTTTTGAAAATCGCTGTGTCCTATGTTCCACTTTCTGTGTGAAACAAGAGCACAGTTCTGTAAATTTGAGAGTCCTGAGTCTACTGTATTATCTTTGTGGGACTGAAGAAGAGTGTGGCCACAGTTTGTCATGTCAATTGGTGATCCAGTGATGCTGCCCGTAAAGGCTGCCCTAAAACTTAAGCCATACACAGAGTCCTCCTCTGATGCTGTGTACTCCCTGGCATATGCGTCTAGAATTGACAGCATTGGCAAAGTTGCCATATTGTCATTTTCTGGCTCCTCCGGCCTCCCAGTCATGCATCCCACCTCCCAAGTGCGTGAAGATCATGGGGGGGAAGGGGCAGTTATTGCTGTTCAGAGCACTCTAACTTATTCTGCAGACTGTACTCAGAGGGGAACATTGTGTACTGAGCATCTGTAATATGATCTTTACCACATCCCAGTAGCCATGCCCCTCTTGCTGTACAGATAGGCTTGCTCATTGTGGCTGTGTCTGGAGGTGTTTCTTTTTTGAGGAAATGATACTGCTTAGCCACGTTTCCCCACTGCTTGGCTTCTCTGCCCTGAATTTCTGGAAATTCGAACCCCTCAAACTGCATCATAAGTCAGTTTTATGTAAAATTTATAAGATAGAGCTAGGCTTCCTTTTCTGAGAGTATTAATGCATGAATGTGATGTAGAAGGCTAAACTTTTAGAAACATATCTTAGACTCTGTGGTAAGCATATCTGCAAAAGCACCCATTGTGTGTACAGCATTTGTAAGCTCGAGGCATGTCCACTTTTGGCTTATATGGAACATTTATCCTCTGAAGAACTGATGGTTAATATTTGCTATCTAATCAAATAACCAGATTGAAATGAGTGGTAGAGAGTTTCGATTCATGAGTGAGAGATTTTCTAACCTATAACAAGAGTGCCAAAAAATTTCCACAGCATTCATGTCATTGGCGTAAAGGTGAAGAGTTGAATATTGCATTCCAAATCCCCGCCCTAAGCCATCCAGTATGCTAACAAGGAGTTGCAAACCTGAGAGTTTATAGATAATTGCCTCCCCATCACTGTTTCTCTGGATCATTTGGAAAATTACTCTAAACTGGGCCATGGGGAAATTGTACAGTATTTTCTTAAGAAGCATCTTGTATAGACAGGTGGCAAATAAAATGATAAACTGCTTCAAAGGTATTAGAAAATATGTCAAATGCCTTAGCATATGTTTTGACTTTGTACTGGGGGTGAGAAGTACAGGTTGAGGAAGGGTGCTGTCTCTAGAGGTGTCAATTAGCTGCCTGGGATTCAAGGATTTCCTTTAATTGCCTCACATGTCAGACTCCACCACTACAATCCTGTCTTTGCAATTTGAAAGCATCACATGTTTGTTTGCTCTATGCTATATCTTACTGCAATTCCAACTCCACAGCCTGTAGGCTACAATATTGGAATTAAACTTCCAGAAGTTAAAAAGGAAGAAAATAAAGGGAAGGTTCATGGTCACTGACATGGCTATTGGCTCCACTCCCATAGGTTCTGAAAATTTTGATTTCTGGAACATTAATGGAATTAGGAAAGCATAAGGTTGTTTGTTTTTGCCATATTCAATATTACTACTGTCAAGCAAAACAGCACTTTGTAAAGAACAGCCTGTGTCTGTGCTGGTGGTTAACCTGAGAAAGCTAATGATACTATTGAAAAACTCAAAGGGCACCCGGTCTTCTCCATTAAAGAAAATCAAAATTGTGCTACAGATAGGGGCAAATGATTCTTCACTGTCTGATTTTTCTCTGCTTTCATAAAGGGGACGTAAAGATAATGGATCTACCCCAACCCCCCACTCCCAGTGGAATACTGTTAGTGCATGGGTTTTCCTGCGTAGCACAAAGCCATTTTACAGTCCCCATTATAGGATATGAGCCAAGGGAATCCAGGAAGGAAGAGGAGGGTGTGGCTGGAGCATTGCTGCATTTTAGCTAATCTTAGCAGGTCTTATTGGGCAGCTGAATATAAATTAGGGTAGTTCTGAGGTTTGTCTAACCTACCTAGGAGGCCAGCAGACTCCTTGACAGCCTAAGAATATTGTTAGGTCTGAAACCACAGAAAAGAAAATGTCTTCATAAAAGGAAAAACTTCAACTTTATGGAAGCAGACATACTTCTGAATCCTCAGGAGAGCTCAGTGCAAAAATTAAATAAATAGCTTGATTCCAGGCTCTGATGTCCTTTCCAAAACTACATGGGGATCTAAATATAATATTTTACATACATAGGACTGATCCAAGCCTATTGAAATCAAGATCAGGTCCATGTAGCATCTTTAAAGCATTTTGCCATCTTGGACTAATGCTTTACAAATATTGAATGAATAAGCTCTACAAGTCTTATAAAGATTTTACAGATGGCTAACTGAGAAACAGGAAAGGAAAAGGCTAGATTTTCAATTGTCCACCATTTTTGAATGTCAAATTTGAGACCATTTTATTCTAGACTGTTTCACATCCTATTTCATCCCCACAGACCTGCAAAGCAAATTCTCCTTTAAAAATCTCCTCCATACTTCCTCCATCTATGTTGGTACCATACATCACCATGATATATTTGCAAATGCTAAATTAAATGTGAATTTTCACTCCAATTTCAATTCTGCTGCATCTACTGCCTGGAATATATTTTCTATCAGAATTGCAGCTGTCCCCTTTCTCATCTCTCCCTCCGAGACTTGTTTGAATTCATTCAGCAAAAGTGTACTTAATGATTTATTCTAAAAACAATTTGTCAGTCTCCTAATATGATGGTTTTGTTTTGTTTGGGAGGGAGGGTCTCAAGTCACATTTCCAGTGCTGATACAAAATGGGGTTCAAATTGTATTGAAAAAGGGGCACAGGTAAGAGCACCGGTTACAAATATTCAAGGGATTCTCTACCAAAATGCTTGTTCTCATTTGGAAATCTTACAGGAAAGGAAGGAATCCCTGTCCCAGAATGTAGGTTATAAATCTTTGATTAAACTGTCTTAAAATAGTCCTATTAAATAGACCCAAAGTGCATTATGGCACTGAGGAAAAAGGAGTCACAGATTATTCAGCTGTAACTCTGAGAGAGCCTGTTATAACCATGCATTTTAATTAACCAGATCAGCTGAAGAAATGTTGTCTATACACTGCAGCGTAGCTGTCTGCCTTGTAAAGTACCCTGTCGATAAATAGAGGACTTCTTTTTCCGAGGCTGCCATTCCCCCAAGCCTTTTCAAGTACATAGAAAAAATGGAAGATGTTTTTTAATAATTAAACTACTATGAAATTAGCCTTAGGCAAATCTGCTGCCTTTTTCCACTGTAAAGATGTTCTGGCTGTAATATACATGTACTACCACAATAAATCATTGACATTAACATTACAAATCAATTTGGTTGAAATGTGAGACTGCTACAAAATCCTGACAGTGACAGTACTATCAAAATACAGAGTGGATTTTGGAAATCAAATGCTTCTTCTAAACTAATCAGAATGCTGTTACAGTAAGGCCAGTAACTCAGCAATAACCTAGACATTGATTTCTAGTGCAGAACTCTTCTTTGAACATTATTATGATTTTTCATGTAAAACTTGTGTGGCGTGGTGGTACAGGTTTCATAACGAAGGTGTGGATTTTGGAAATATTGCTTGATTTTAGCTTTAAGGAAATGAATTGTTTCACTGTAGCTCACATGTGTCTTATTACAAAGTCAGCGTAGTTCTACTTGAAAACTATAAACGAAGGTTTCAACCTTACAACATCAATTCTCCATTTAAAGAAATTACTAAAAAACAACATAGGACTAAATGGTTTTAATGGATATCAACAGTATTGGCCTAGAAACAAAAGATACTGCCCAAGATAAAAACCAAAAGGTGCATAACATTGACTGTGTTACCAGTATGATAGTTAATATTAGGAAAGGGGTCATGGAGCAGGGCAGAAACCAGTAATGAAGGAAGAGTGTATATAAATTCTGCCATAATGAAGCAACATACTATATAAATCACTTGCGCACAGAGCTGGAAGCAGAAGAACCCTGGATCTTTTACCTTCTAAAGGACAGGCCTCTACCACTTAAGCTAAAGGACAACTCATTTATCTGTGGGAGATGGTTGTAGGTCCCTTTTCGTCTCTGTGGACCAGATGGTCACATTACCCACACAGGCACTCAAAGCCAGGGCTTGTCACTACTAACATATGGCATCTAGAGCCAGTTAGCACTGTGCTTGTGAAGGTACGTATATGTCCTTTTACAGGGAGGATGGATGTAATGATTAGTGATCAATAAATGAAATTAAACATTCTGAGTATATTAACTATGCAAGCCATAGTTAACATAAAACAGTTATGCTCTTGGGAGTTTGCTTGCTTCTGTGCTTGAATTTGGTTATAGCCAAAGCACCTTTTTCCAGCTTGCATTTCTCAATGAAACTCTCAGATACAGTTAAGTAAGAGAAAAAAAAACTTTTGAAGTGATAATCAAGATAGCCCAGTACAAGACAGGTTGATAAGAAGTGTCTCTTACTTAATTGGCCTCTCAGAATTGGTAAGACAACTCCCACCTGTTCATGCTCTCTGTATGTGTGTGTATATAGATATATCTCCTCAATATATGTTCCATTCTATGCATCCGAAGAAGTGGGATGTAGCCCACGAAAGCTTATGCTCAAATAAATTTGTTAGTCTCTAAGGTGCCACAAGTACTCCTGATATCTATGTGTAGCCTTTGGAGTCTCCATCTTTTCTGTTTTAATGTTTTATGTCTCAGAAATGAAACTTATGAAGAGGCAGAAAAACCCGACAAAGTAACGAATGGTAACATTTTACCATATTGCAAAAATATGCCTGACCTGAACAATCTTTGTAGATCCACCTAACCCGGGACTGTGAATTCATCCACTGTAACACAGCTCTCCCCACAGGCGCGACGGCATTCAAAAATTGTTGGGGATGGGGAACTGGGGTGAAAATAAGTCCTGTTGCTGACACATTGAAAGGAAGAAGATAGTAAACTGTTGGTGGGAATATGACATGTTCCCCTAATGGTTGCAATTGTTACTTTTTTCACATCCTTCCATGGATATTATGAATGAACTAACCCAGAGCAGCCTCAAGCATGTTCCATCACCTATCTTTACTGTTACGATGAAGAAGGAAGAAAAAAAATTTTTTTGACCAGACCTGGTGAGCAGAACTTTTCCCAGTTGCCTTAAGGTAAAATTTTGACAACATCATTTGTTCTATTTAAAACCTCGTCCCCTGTACAAGTTCAAAGAATAAACATACATAAAGAACCTCATGTTCTTCTGTGGCAGAGTTTTGCTACCTGTGGGTATCTGCTAGCATGGCTTCCCACTGAAGCCCTTATGTCTTCTGGCTGCCTGAGGAAGGAGCTGGGTGTTTCACAGATTTAGCAGCTGTGACTGACTTCAGCGTCAAACAAATGTTTAAATAATGTTCCTTGATGGCAGGCTGCAGTGAGCTCCATGCAATGGATGTCTGAGTTTTAATCAATGCCACCATTCCAGGCAGCTAGCAGTCAGACAGAATGCCACATTAGATATTTTGGGAGTCCTGGGGGTTAGAGAAAGGCAGCCTCCCTTGGAAAGTGTTTTGTATACATTTAGGGACGCTTGTCTTTTGGCATCTTCTTCCTTTTTTGATAAACAGGGTATTGCAATGAATATAGGCTAATTTCTTAAGCATATGGACAAAGTGGAAATGATGAATACTTATAATGATTTCTCAGTAGAGTCTGTATCTAGGAGCATTTTCTTTTACCACCTCATTAATGACTTGGCGCCACTAAGCTTATAGTGCTGAAAAAGGATTTAAATTTAATTGAAGTCCTCTGTTCTTTACTGACAAAAATGTATTTTACACACTAGATTGATGTAATTAGTGTGATGAGGCTTTAAAAGAAATTGGCTTTGTTAAATTTAGTATTTGCCATGTCAGTTTATACATGAAACCAAACCATATAAATCACTAGTTCTGTGGGATTGAGGAAAGAAACCAGAGAATTTTATGTAGAGTTTCTGATATGGAGTGGTTTTATTCAAAATACTATTAAAATCCAAATAAAACATAGTCTCAAGTTTGATTATTCAACCTACTATTAAAATTATTTTACACTGCCACAAAAAGATTATTCCTATTGTAAATGGACCATCTGATTTATAGATTGTAGTAGGTGAAGAAAAGACAGCTTCCATTTTACAATAGAGAGATTTCTGTGATTGTGTTCTTATTAAAACATTCATAAACACATCCGCAACAGAGTCCTGCTGCTTTATGCTACAGATGATTTAAGGACATGCAGTTCACAGTTACCTTTCTCATTACAAAGTCACCGCCTTCTGGTCAACGAGGCAATAGTTTATTATTTAAAATAACTTCATGTTCTCCAACGACATCAGTTATAGAAATTCAGAATGTTGAGAGATTGTATTTGTATTTAGATTTCCTTAAGCTATAAAATATATGTTTGGAAGTAAATTCAGAACCTTCAATCTGAAAAGAGCTTTACTAGAAAATATCAAATGCATACTACTTCACAGAGCTCACTACTCCCCTATCGCAGCTCTGTTTTTATTTTTGACATTCTGTTGTTGAGAACATTAAACCAATAATGAAGATTTAGAATTTGTAAAGCCTTAATGTGGGACTCTATTTAAAGGAAAACACACGTGCCTTTATCATATGTTCTTATAGCTATGGGCTATTCATGACAAAACATATTTTATGTGGTCATTTTGATTTAAACACATAGAAACTTACTATCCAAAATCATACATGTGTGAAGGGGAAGTGTTTTTTAAACAAGGGCAAATAAACTATGCGGCAATAGCAATGTACAGTATTATTAATACTACCAGGTAGATTTTGCTGCTTGCCCATTATAATGTTGACATTGTAGCTTAGAAATAACTGTAAAGTGTGATCTTGCACTTAATATTTAATCTGAATTCAAATAGAGAAATAACAAAAAATAAGA
The DNA here is from genome assembly GCF_013100865.1 of Trachemys scripta elegans. NCBI lineage: Eukaryota > Metazoa > Chordata > Testudines > Emydidae > Trachemys > Trachemys scripta. Next base: position 81,490,182 of record NC_048304.1, on the reverse strand, counting down.
AAAACTAGTTAATCACAGCTGTAGAGACAATTAAGGACTGATTCCACAGTTCCTACTCAGTCCTGTATACTGTGAATCTCTGGTATTATGAAATTGAAAGACAGTATATTGCAGTGTGAATCACAGCTGCAATATGTGAACCTAACCTGTGAATGGTGAATTGCTAATATATGGTATGTATTTGTATTCAGTAAACAACAGTGTGAATGAGAAGAAGCTGGTTGGTATAAGGCAATGCAGAATAGAATCTGGTGCACTGCTTTGAAGATATGACTCATATATTACTATATTGCTATAATACTGTGACGTGGAAGGTTATTATACTGTAAGTAAATTCTGTGATGGCAGTAGAAATCTAATATGCTGAAATATTAAACTGAACTTGATATGCCTTAGAGAGAGAGAAAAAATCTGTTCTCAAATAATCACTAAATGTTTTGGGTGAATATGATATGATTGCAATTAATAGTGGACTAACTAGCTTGGTTAAAATAAGAACTTCTGAACCTTTGTCCAACACTTAAATCAAGCCCCAATAAATTTTTTTTCTAAGGCTCAAATAAGCTCAGTTACTTTAAATATATAGAGAGAATCATCAGTAGCCACTCTTTATAAGGTGGCAACTATCTTCCCATTGTACATCCTATTTTCAACCACTTTCCTCCCGCACCAAAAAGCAACCAATTTTCCTGAAATGTTGCTGCATCTCATCCCAAACTAGAAGATAGGAACCTGGGATGGATAGCTTATTGGTCTGACCCAGGTTGGCCATTCTTATGTTCTTAGAGTTTCTAGAAAGACTGACAAAAATCAGAAATGCTGGTATAAATAGATGTGAATGGAACTATGACTATTTACCACAGATGAGGACCTTGCCCATGGTGTCCTGAACATTTACTTGAAATGCATAACTCTTTCTGGCTCAGCCTAGAAATGGTTAGGGGGAAGAATATGGAAGAGTTGGATGCATGGGAAGAGAACACTGGCAGGGCATGGATGGTGGGATGAAGGAAGTACAGGAGCCAGTGGAACAATAATGGAGTGCAAGGGATTGAGTGAGGTTTGGCGGAGTGGACAAAGAAGTAGGTGAAGGGACAGGGAAAAAGCAGAGGCTCTTATCTATGTTAATTTGTTTAGAAATGTAATGTTAAGCACTTATTGAAGCGAAGACTTTCACTCCGCCATCTACTATTCCACTGAGATATAATTGCCGTCCCTCACCTCTGATAGACTTGCCAAAGCCTTCAGCAAGGTAGCCTTGCTTAGATGGGCCTTACATAGACTGTCAGAGAAAAGAATCCCATCTTGTGGAGGAAGCTTAAACACCAACCAAATTCAAACTTTTCTGGTAAGAATTTTAAACACAAAGGGCAGTTAGATGCTCAACTCCAATTGAAAGTCAGTGGGAGATTTACCCAGCATTAATTGGGACATAGGTGGTTAAGGAAGAGACATAGAAGTACTTCAAAAGTTCTTTTCACTGAGTATCCTTGTCATACCCATACGTGGTGGCTGACAGCCTGCCACTTAGACATTAACAGCAGAATTAATACCTCTGAAACTCAGCACAGCGGGGATAATATTATATCCTCATTGATTCATCATAACTAGCAGCATGACATCAATGCTAGAAATACTAAAAAAAGCATTATGCAGGAGGTAACAAAATAGTTCAATGCAAAATGTTTGAATTGTTCACAGATCAGTTCATATCCAGATTTCCATGCAGATATCTGTAACATCTCCAGAAAATAACTCTTGTCCACACTTAAGGCAGATGTAAGGTAAAAATGGGTATTGACTATACCACAGTTATAACCTATTACAAATATAGGAAATGATGCCATATACCAAGAGGCAATGCACGATAACTGTTAGAAAATGCTGACTTCATGATGGTGACTACTACATGCTCATTGCTTTAACAAGGTTGTGCTAGTTTCTAAGATGTGACGTTTTCTAATTGCACTGTTAGTTAAAATATTGGTCCACAATTGGTCATCTCTCTGTAGAGCTACTGCCATAGTATCCTTAATTCATGTATTTCCTATTTATAAGCCATTCAGAATAGTCATGTGACTAAACTTTTCTGCACCCTATTGCCCTCATGTCATACCATTATGCCACCAGTTATACTGGCTACCGGTCAGCATGAGGATAAAATTTAAATCTTTACCCATATAATCTTGTTCTCTGATAACATCAGATCTTGCAAGGTGAGATGAGATTAAAATCAAGGCATGAAATCACCAATGTAATGGGACACCTTAAGACAAACACCTGAGTATATACTCGGCATCACAGTTTTCTGTGTTGTTCCTGAGTCAGAGTTAAATGAATATTCAAGTAGATTAAGGGACCCTGTACTCTAAAGTTGCCATCTTTCAGATGAGATGGAAAATCAAAGCCATTGACTCCATCTGGCCATTAAAGAGCTTGTAGTGTTTTCCAGTATAGGTAGTGAATCTGGTGTCCTGGCTAAATTCAACCTCAGATAATTCTGTTTACTTAAATTCTTCCTGCAGTTTCAATTGGACACACTGGGTGAAAGATTGGGCCACACTGAAGTCCGTGTCAAAGATTATATTGACTTCAGTAGGCCACTTGTTTCACCCACTTGTTAAAAAACTTCTTCTACTTTTTGGGTAGAGTTGCTATGAGTTTTATTAAACAACTGCTGCTCTCTACTCCAGTGATTGCTGCAGTTCTGTGTTGGCTAGGGTTAGTAAGTGTTTGGTTAGGCTATATAGTCAATGATTGCAAAGCTACTCGATATCCATTGACTAACAAGCAAAGCATTTATGTAGTGAATAAGTCTTACATCCCTTGGTTAATAGTGTTGTTGTAGACATGTTGGCCCCAGGATTTCAGAGACAAGGTGGGTGAGTTATTATTTTATTAGACCAACTTCTCTTGATAGAAGAAACAAGCTTTCAAATCTCAGAGCTCTAACAAAAAAAGTATTGCTTCACCCACCTTGGCTCTCTCATACCTTTAAGTCAGTTTTTTTGTTAATTCAATTCAGGTTTATCTTACTGGATGGGCTTTACACTCCTGGTCAGATAATTGGCTTGTTGTGCTTTCTTTAGCATGTGCATTTTCCAAGTACCGTTTTTGTTTTTGTTTTTGTTTTTTCTAATTTGGCATCACGCTGGTTGAATGCCCTTCCATTTGATATCTGATCAAGTGTTTCAATATTTAAAAATTGCATTTAAAATATTTCTCTTCTTTCTTGATGTTGAATGTACTGCTCTGTTTTGAGTTTATTTTATATGATATCTTGATGTTAGTTAATGGTGCTTTATAAATATATAATAATTATTTAATTCTTGCCTGCACCTTGCATTTCTTATATTATATGAACCTTTCATTAGTTGCTAGCAATGCAGTAACATGTAATAACAATTACAGCCCCGCACATTTCTTGCCAGCATTTTTATACTGCTGCCACTTTCTTCATTCACTCACTGAATTAATTTAGATTAAGACTCATATGCAGAAATGTGAAATAAATGTGATTACAGTGCAGTTGAATACTTAGCATAATACAGAGTTGGAAGGGAACTATATGCTACTATGATGTATAGCACAAGACAAAGTTAAAGCTAAAACGTGAGTATGAACTGAAATAGACACCTGTCATTAATCTAATCTGCCACTGGATGTCACTATGGTTCCACAGAAATTCAGCTGAAAGAATATTTATCTAGAGTTGCGTGGCTGACTATTATGCAAACCATTAGAATGTAGTAAACTATGTCAAAATATCCAATTGTCTTTTCAGGAAAGTTATACAGTACATTTTTAAAATTACATTTTTATATCTGACTTCACAGTCTCTGCCTCTCCCTTCCTTTATGACCTTTAGCCCAATGTTTAGAGCCCTTGCTTGGGTTGTGGGAGAACAAGGTTTGAATTCTTGCTCTGGAGCAGGCACTTAAACTCAGAGCTCCTCCCTACTAGGTAGGTGACCTAACCACCAGGTGAAAAGCTGTGCTGGGATGAGTTGCTCTCAGTCTCTATTTTGGAAACTGTCCCACTTCTTAGTATAAATACTTAAATATTCAATGGAGCTGGGACTTGAACTGAGATCTCCCCTGTGCCAGGTGAGCATCCTAACTACCAGGCTATAATATAGGCTATTCTGGTAAGTCTCTCCTCTTGAAGCTGTTCCACATTGGAAAAAATACTTAAATGTTCACTGTGCCAGAGAGAGAGAGAGAGAGAGAGAGTGAGAGTGAGTATTATCAGGCTGTAGAGTCGTTCAGTCACTTATCTAGGAGGTAGGAGATGTGGATTCAGATCATTCCTCTGAATCAGGCAAAGAAAAGATTTGAATCTAAATTCAAGTCTTGCTCTGGACTGGGGATTCAAACCTGGGTGTTCTACATCCCTGGCAAGTGTCTAACCACTGGGCTAAAGGTTGTAAAAAGGGGAGATATGTTCCCACTTTCTCTCTGTGACACTTTGCTGGCCTGAAATAGACTTTTCAAATTTGTGAGAAAATTCTAAACATTTTTGGAACTGAACCAAATATTTTCCCCTGATTTTTCAGTTTGCTGGCTGAACTGAAAAATCAGTGATTCACCAGCTCTATTTAGGGGTTTCTGGGGTGCTGATTTTGTGCTTGCTTCTGTTCATATCACTTTAAAAAAATATAAAATACAAATATATTGCAAAACAAAAGAGAACAAAAAAACAGTAGACGGGACCTGGCCTACACTAGGAAATTAGTTCGTATAGCTAAGACTCAGGGGTGTGTGAAAAATCCACACTCCTAGAAACATAGTTATACCGACCTAACTCCTTATGTAGACAGTGCTAGCTCAATGGAAGAATTGGGGAGGTGGGTGTTCCTATGCTGACAGGAGAATCCCTCTTGTTGGCATAAGTATTGTCTATATTGAAGTAGTGCAGCTGTGCCCCCGTAGCATTTTAGGTAAAGACATACCCAGGGATATAGCGCATTATATCTGGAATGAAGGGCCTCAGGTTCTGATCTGTGGCCAAGGAGCACTCTTTGGAGGAGGAATGGGAGAAGGCATCACTGGCTTCAAGCCACCTTGGCGCTCCCGTTTCTGGAGTATCCTGACATTACTCAAGTCCAAGGTGTAAATTAAGGGTACCTGGAGATCACTGGCACATAAAGGAATCCTATCCATACCCACTTCCTCCTGCCATGCCCATACACTGGCAATCTGGTGGGGTGGCATAAAAGGGACTATGGTTGCTGTACAACCCCTGTTGATTCCTCTCTATATAAGAGAAATCCTCCAGTGGTGCAGTTTAAGGTAGCTTTATGACAGAGTGGCACAAAGGTGCCCTAAGTAAGGCAAAATCTGGGCCAGGATTAGAGTTATTTGCTCATATTTGAGGAAGAATGAGAAGGGTCATATCATTCTGGAATCTTAAAAAACCTCCACCTGTTTTTCAGGAAAGGAGAGTCTTTTTAACCGGAACTTACTGTAGTTCAGTGGAATTTATCCTGTAGGACTGGAAATCAAAACGGTTAGGATTTGCGACACCAAGTCTGTGCTGTATAGACAGCTAAACAAATGGTTTTAACACAGTTGTTAAATTGTTCGGCTAAATGGTAACATGGTTCGGTCAACCTAGGACTCTACGTAGATTCAAACATGGTATTTTTAATCTGTAGATAACATGGTTTGAGGCTACATTAAACCATTTTGTAACCCGTTGTCACCACAACTGGATTTAATAACCATTATTCAACTCAGACCTCTTAGCTGTTCAGTTGGGGATTGTTGGCATAGGCTTTTATGTTCTGCACAGTGAGCCAGCAGTTTTCTTTATCAAATAACTGTAGTGATAATTACCCATCCATCTGTGTTTATCACTGAAAATATGTGAAACTGTAAATATAAACTATTAGGCATCTTTCATATAATAAGTGAATAAATTGCCCTTGTAATCATGTCTATACTTTAATATAAACATGTTGAATTTTCATTATTATCTTAACCATCTACGCTGAAGAATTTAGTAATAATGGTTTAGTAATAATAGTGGCTGGTATTTGAAGAGACACCATAGTTGGTCTCAGTTTTGTGCCTGTATTTCTTTCACACCGACACACACCTAGATTTTAAAAAATGCAGTTTGTTTGTTTCTACGTGTATTTTCCTCTGGAAGGGATTGTAGATTGTGTCCTCAGTGAAATATGATGTTGAATGAGTTAAAAATATTTTTTAAGGTTGACTTTAAAATGTGTCAAGCTTTTTTTTAATGCCTCATTCTGACCATACATGAAGAAAATACTAAATAGAAAACAAAGTTCCTTAGAACATGTACTGAATATTTTTATATAGAAATGATCCTGGATTATTTGTATAAAATAGATTTTTCGAAGCATATGAATCACCCCCAAATAGCTTCCTTTACTCTTTCATTTTTTGGTAAATGTAGTTTTTTCTCTTTGGATGCATATAGTGTTAGTCACCATTTCAGGCACTGATGAAGCCCAAAAGTACAGTAATGCATTTTAATTTTCTGGCAAACCCTAATCCTTCAGTTCAGTCATAGGCAAGGTTTGCTGGTAGAGAATGTAGTTCTTTAATGGACTTAGATGTGTTCATTTTACTGACATTTTATATAAATTTCAAAACTACAACTTGGGAAAATTACATTATGTTCAGCAGTACAGTTTAAAGTGCACCAAGCACCTGCATTATTAATCATGTTGGAATGTAAGACTCTTTGCACTCAGTAAATATATGATACCAGAATTACATGGTGCATGATTCAGTATATTATGAATAATCCACTCTCTCTATTATTTTCTGTTTATAGACCTTAAAAAAGAAAATAGTTTTATTACACTAAAATGGGCTTAAGTGCATTAGTGCTCTTTAAATGATGCGTTCTGACCTTGTTTCATGGTATCTAGCATAGTTCAAGGTGATTTGTTTTGATTATTTTTCCCCAGTAAGCAAAGAATCTACAAGAACACCCTGTTAAAAGATTTTGCTTTTTCTAATCTGCTGCAGTGAAACTGCGCTGTAGAAACATTCCCTCCCAAGTGGTCAAAGACGTGCAATTTACTAAGCCAAATCAAGTTACAAAATAGAGATAATGAAATTACTGATTAGCTTCTTTAATGATGCTGTTCTATTTGAAAAATTATTATAATATATGGGTGATGGTATATTTTGCAATCAATACAATTTTGTCAATGACTTTGAGGGGGAGGGACAGTGATCCAGATTACAAATAGCCGTCTGGGTTTGTCCAGTAACATACTGATGAATGACTTCACATTAAAAATGAATATCTATGAATTCTTGTAATGTCAGCAGGGTTATGATAAAAAATCATTTGTCATTTTTTTAAAGATCATTTGGATGCATTCTTCCTCTGGTTAAAGAATAACCAGTTTTCACTGTAAGCTCTTTCCAGTTGCTGTGGTGTTTCTAAAATGTACCCTGATTGGCTTTCTAAATACTTGAAGCTTCATTTAGCTATAACATGGGTGGTGTGCAAAGCACATCCAGATACTCTAACGAGCACAGACCACAAATAAAAAAATGAAGAAAATGACAGATTTAATGGTTTGATTAACCACATTAATGTCTTTGACAGTCTTGAAAAGAGAATTTTTAATGAGCACCCAAACAAATGTGTGCAGGAAGTGGTCTTGCATTTGCTACTGCACATTTGTGTTCCTCTAATTACATCAATAAGGAATTTCTGCGCCTGGTTTAATGAATGCCTTTTGACTACTTTCTGAAAGGCAACTGGATGTAAGAAGGGATAAACACTGGCACCTTTTGTATGAAGCCACATGAACAGGTTTCAATTAGTAGTTATCAGCTCTAGAAACTCTTTTTATTTTCATACAGTATAGTAAACTGCATTCTACATTTTTTTCTGTTTTCTTTATTAAGCCTGTATTTTTCTCTCCCCTTAGCTTTCTGTGACACACACTAATCTCCTGAAACTTTTACTTAGCACTGGCTTATTTGATCATGCCTTACATTGCACAAAAATCAGGCATTCTTTCAGGGCTGTTCCTGCACCATCTCTAAGCTCAAGCAACTCGTAGAATTTATATGAAGCTATAGTACCTGGCTCATTCAATGTGTCTTTGATTCATAAAGTGAACTTCAAAACATTTTTCTTTGCATTGTTGTCATTTTTCTGCCCAAACAGAGGCATACTCACTGCAGATGTGGTGGATTAGTTATGAAAGAAGTTTTCTATTTGAAAACAAGTGAGATTTTAATGAAATCAGTAGATGGTCTGTACAATAGATATTGTTTTAAATCAGAGCTGAAGCTTCACATTATTTGTGGTATTTAAATTTCAATGAGTTGATTATGTATGAGAGTAAAATGACCAGTATTATGAATGTACCCAAAAAGTGACATGGAAGTGCTGTGCCAAAAGAGTGAAAAAAAACCCATGTTCCCTTTATAGTCACTAGAGTTCAATAAAGCACCACTATTTCCCAGCTTTTAAAAGCTTTTTTATCACAATGGTTCATACCTCACATTCCCTGGAGCCTGATTTGTTATACGTGCAGGGTCCTGTTCCATTCAGCAACATCTCACTGGTTTCAGTGTTGGTAGGTTTATAATCTACATAAAATTCCTGTGTGGTTGGAGTCATTTGCTTCAGTGACTGTCTTTTTTTTTTCCTGTGCCTTCGCATGAGAGAGTGTTGCTGCAGCTGCTTCATACTGGCTGGGTAACGCTTCCATGACACATAGATTACCAGCAGGATCACAAGCACGGACAAAAAAAGGGCCACACTCCCTGCTATGATTTTATGAAAGGAGATGTGTTCTGTGTCGTGCTCGAGTTCTGAGCTGGATTCGGTGGCTCCGATAGTTGGGGGCAGAGGAGGCTTGCTGTCATGTTTAGGCCTGGTGAGTTTTGGTTTAAATGTTGGCTTTGGGGGAGCTCTTGCTAATTCAAACCTCTCTGTAGTACTTTTGCCACAGATGCTGTAGTTTTTCACTGCATCAATAACATTCACCCCTTGCAGCTCTTTGGGGCTGGCACAGATAATTGTATTTTCCCTCAGCCCTTTAAAACTTTTTAGCCAGTTTACCAGAGAGCAAATGTTTCTGCTGCATTCCCATATATTCCCAGCAAGGCTGATATCATTGAGGGATATCCAAGAATCCAAAATTTCTTGACCAATAAATGTGAGCTTGTTTGAATCCAGGTTGAGGCGCTGTAAATTGGGCACACACTGAAAAACACTAGGTCCACTGAAAGCTTCTATTTCATTGCCAGATAAATCAAGCCTTTGTAATGAGCTCCAGGTCCAGGACATAGTTTGTCCTATCACACTGATTTTATTCCACTGTAAATAAAGGTTTTGAAGGCTGACAAGTCTTGGAAAAAGTGCCAGGTTGAGCTTAGAAAACTGATTGTGCTCCAGGTGAAGCTCCTTCAACCTGATCATGCCTGCAAAGACATTCCTTGCTAAACTTCGGATGCGATTGTAACCCAGGTCCAGAAGTTCAAGGTTCCTACAATCTTGGAATATTCGAACAGGGATGGTTCTTAGGGAATTGGATCGCAAATGTAAACTCAGCAGCTTCCTTAAGCCCCTGAACTGTTCAGATCCCAGAGACTGCAGCTGATTGTATGACAGATCCAAGTTACGGAGATTTGTCACAGGTCTGAAGGTATTATTAAGAAAATATGCGATTCTGTTGGAACTCAGGATCAACTCTTTTAGTCTGCGTATTCCATTGAAAGCATTTTCGTCAATATTGCTGATGTGGTTATGGTCTAGATACAGCCAGGTGAGCTGATTTAGACCTTTAAATTGATTATGTTTTAGTTTTTGGAGGCTGTTATAGCGAAGAGACAAACCTAAACAACCAGCAGATATAGTCAAGGGTATCTCTTGTAATTTCTGAGATTCACAATATACCATTTTTCCTTCACACCTACAGCTCTTAGGGCATCCTCGTTCAGCAGAAGAAAGCATTGTCAGTAATACAGTAGGGGCTATTACCAGGGCTACAGCTGATCCGCTCAGTAGCCTAATTACATTGAAACCTGGAAATAAAAACAACTTAGAAAAGTTATCCCCCCAAAAGATCAGTCATTTTTAAAATCATGCTTAGAATCTTTCTTTTAAAAATCATTTAAAAATTTTCTAGCTTGACAGCTACTTTGCACATTATTTTCTTTTACTCAGATTTAAAAAAATGCCTTTATAATTTTTGTAAAATAGTTTAAATAAATGTAATCAATAGACATTTTAACTATGATCCTAAATCATATCAAGATAAGTCAATAGAACAATTAAAACAGGGTCTATGCAGAAGCTACAAGCTGTATATTTAAAAAAAAATGAAAAACATACCCATCCTTTGTGTTGTTCAAAGGTCGTCCTTAGGTCTTTTTGTTTTTGCTTAGGGTGCCACAAGCATGACAGTCCCTGTCAGCTGCACTGTTGTGAGTCAGGGCTTGCTGACACCCAGGAAGAAAAATTGGACCCCTTGGGAGATGGACTGATTTTGGAACATTATTCTTTGCCAGCCACGCAGAACACTCCAAGAATAAATAAATCCCAACACACCATTCACAGCAAAATGTCAGATTCTTCCTAGGTAATAGGATCTTCATGGATATTACGGTTTTGCATCTTTACAGTTAGAAACCTGGCTTTTAAAATCTCTCTTTATGTGAAAGCATGATAGATTCCTCCAAGCAACAATTAGCTATCTGAATTCACATATCTGTATTCCATAGTACAGCAGTTATTGTAGTTAGCACCCGATCCAGCTATGAAGCTGCTTTGGAGCACAGAATAACAGAATAACACTGTACAATGAACAAGCTCTGTTCACTTCTGCATACTGTCATTCTGAAAGCTCCTCCGACTGTTGCTTTGGTTTCAGTGAATGCAGTCTTATGTATAGCTGCCCCCAGTGGTGAAGAATATTATGGGCATGTGCAGAAATGTCTCTCTTTTATCTTGCAAATGAGTAAACTCTGCTGGGAAATGTGATTGTTCTGGGTAACTAAATGAGAGTGGAGTGGTCAGCTTCAGTGTGAACTGACGCAAATTTCAGACTATTTCAAATCCTCTGTCTCTTTTGATTCTGTCAAAGATTTTTAAAACACACACACACACACACACTCGGTTTTCACAATAACTCACTACTTTTTAATGCAGCATCAACTACTTAGTGTGCCTATATTCCAGCATTTTAACAAGGATAGACTATATCATGACAAATATTTTTAGGCTATAATTTTGCCTTTTGCCTTTTTAAAAAAAATCACAGTGGAAAGGAGGTTGGGGATAAAAGTCTCAGGTTCATTTTATTTCATAACTTGTTATCACAATATTAACTATTTTAAACACAAGCTAGATTTAGTTAAAAACATAGTCCTGTGAGCAAACGAACCAAATAGATTTGACATGGAATTTGGCCCCACTGATTTTGTCATATTAAGTAAAGACATGTTTAGGAAGGTTTTTAATGTGCATTTATTGTAATTAAAGAACTTTTAAAGCATATAACTTAATTTAAAAAAAACCAGGAATAGATTTTTACTTCTGTACAATCTAAATAACATAAAAATAAAGATATAAATACATTTGTGGCCAACTCTTATGTGTGAGACCAAGAATCCGCCATCCCTCCCCTTCCCTGCTGCATGGGATTAAGGAGCTTCCTCCCCCTGTGTGACCTGTTGGAGTGGAGCCTTCCTCTTTCCCGTTGCATGCTCGATGCCAGGATATGATGAAATTATAGCACAGGGGTTGCTACTGAGATTCTCCCCCTCAAGGAGGAATGTATCCGAAAGATGGTAGAGAGTAGGTGGAACAATGCTCAGTTCGCTGCAAGAGTTAGCCAGAGCAAAAGAGTATACCACATCCTTTAAAAGGGGTTGTGCTGATTGCATTCCCCCAATGGCAACTGGGGAGCTCTGAGCTCTTTGAGGCAGAATACCTTCAGTGATCCACTGGGGTACTGTGGCTCTGCACTTTGTGCCTTACTACAGGCTTGGCCCCTTGTGATTTACAATCAGATGAAAGCATACAGCTTCATGTAACAAAATTCCTTCTGAAACGTACCACATTTTGAAATGTGATCCAGTGCACTGGGAACTTTCTAACATTTCACATTGTGGTTCTAAAGAGAACATGAAAACCCTGAGGTAGTTTTCTAACATGCCCCCTTATTAGGCATGGCTTTATCAGTAACTAATAACAAAAACCAATCAGACAGCATAAACCCCAACCAGAGCTTTATCCCCTGAGCTCGCTGTCCCAAGCATTTTCCTCCAGCATCTGCTCTGTCCTCCTGCTTAGGGACCACTCCCATCTCTCTGGTTGAGTTCAGGAGTAGACTCAGCCACCAAAAGTAAGCAGAACTTCAGCAGCTTTTTTCATGATTCTAACAATTGCCAATAGGGTGAGCAAACAAAAGGGCCCTGCCATCCTAATATAGTCTGTTATTTTCACTTTATAAAGTAGAAAATAGTGATGAGGCATTGCTGAACAGAGCAAGTGTGGAACATGATGTTAATTGCTTGTCAAGTTCAATTTTCTTAACTGAATCTTTTTTGAATTATACAAGCAGAAAAAGTGCCAGTATCTGATAACCACTTTTTCTTCACTTGCATTTCTGTGTCTTCAGACAGCTGAACAGATTTTGTTTAAATTGTGCAACCAAAATCACTTCTAGCATAAGACCTTATATTCCAAGTTTCAGCACAACATAACATTTTTACAGCCAAATTATAAACTTTGAAAATCAGGAGGCTTTAACTGAAGTCCTGAATATATCTTAGCTATGAAAGCACCTGAGAATTTGTACATGATTGGCCTGCTTCACATCTCATTGGCACTTGTTATACAATGGTATATGGTGAAACTGATGTCAATGGAGTTACCTCCCAATTTACAAAACAGTGAGAAAAGAATCGGACGCAAACTTTTTGGTTGACTCTTGTTCTACACCCTGGTTTTCTTCACTTTTATGTAAAATCTCCCTTTTGTAATAACAATGACATATATGTTAGAGCGATTATTGCAATTTTGGGGCAGCTGAAGTACAGCAGTATCTTCATATAAGTACAACAACTCAAAATTTGATAAATTCAATGTGAATTTAATTTTATATTATTTATGCATTAGTATACCTCAAGGTTGCTCCTGAATGTTGATGTTATTCATATTGGATTGTAAGTTATTCACTGTATTTTGTCAATCAATCTTCCATTCTGGTCCACTGGGAACAACAGTTCCAAGCAAGAGAAGACTGCAAGTAGCAGAAATCTTGAGGGCCACACACCAATTGGGTATTAGTGCTCAGATGGAATGTTTGTCACTTTTCTTTGTCTGGTAGGAAGGTGTCTCCTGAGATGTCCCAAAGTCCTGGAAGTTTGTCAGTTTGTTTTTGTGACTTTCTCAGGGATTTCAGGACTTCTGTTTTTGACATAGATTGTTATTCCACTCAAGCTGTGGAGGACAGTACGTCTCGCTAGTCATGAACTGTGCCTTAACAGCTATGCATCTACTCTTTGAGATTTAACTTTTTCTTCTAGGCTTTGTCTATATTGGGATAATGAAGTGTGACAGCAAATGTGCTAGCACATTGTTATACCTGACTTAGCACCTTGTTAAACCTGACTTAGCACCTAGTGTAGACAAAGATAGTCACATTTTAAAATGTGTTAGGAGTAGAGCTGGGTGAATAACTGTGGGGTTTTTTTATTTTTTTTTTTTTACCAAACTGCCTCTATTGTTTTGATTCGTTCTCTGAACCAAATCCATCACTTCTAACTTGAGAGTGAAAGTGATCAAACTGCCATAGAATATGCTCTTTTGTGCTTTTTTTTTTTTGTGCTGGATAATGTAAATGCTGCCATAAAAGATAATGGGGCTAGACACCCTCAGTGACACAAGGGAATGCAAACTGTAGCCCCCACCATGTCCCTGAGCCAACAGGAATAGATACATTCCAGAAAACATTCACCTCTGGGAAAGGACAGATCGAGCAACTCTGCCCTGCCAGATGCTTCATCCAGTGAATTTTCACTTCCCACACCACTTTTGGGGCAGTGCTGGTTCACTGCAGGTTCTCAGTGGAGCAAGGTAGGTGGTTACCTTGCATGGTTGCAACACCTCTCAAGGAGGATGTTTCATCACCAGGGGCCCAGCAACCTGGTTTACACTAACGGAAGCTGGCATAGCCAAGGGATGAATCAAGTACCTTATATTGTTTTGTGAAACCCAGTATGTGTAACCGCCATAGAGCTGGTTTGGAACTGGAGCAGTTTAGGAAGTACAATAAGAAAAGAAGTCCTTGCAATTTTTCAGGTTCATTAAAAACAGCTGGGACATGCAGCATCTGGCACCATTTTCTGTGGACATTTGGCAATAGAGGTAGGAAAGCAGCACGTGGAGTAAATAATTTGTGAGGCCCACAAGCGAGGGGAAGAAAGACAAATGAAGACAGTTACAAATATTTCCAGGACTACATCAGCATAGGGAATCAAGCGTTATCGGATTTTCCTCACCAAAATAACAGTAAATATTCCCCTATGCCATCTTGGGCTTCCCATTTTTCACATATAGTGTTCTCTATGTAAGAGGTGGTCTTTTTTTGTTGAAACATTTGATCAGAATGAGTTTTTGGTAAAAATGTTTTTATTTTCTGTAAGGCCGCTAAGAAGTCCACAGGCTATGGGTTCCTTCAACTTCTGAAAAGCCACAATGATCCTTTCCCACTGCACTACTCTCATTTCTTACTGCACAAATCCCATAATGTAGGATTCTGGATTTAGAAGTCTTGTATCCAGAGATACAGTTGCTGTATCTATCAACACTTGCTTGTTTTTTAAACACACATACCTACCTGTTCAGAACTGTGGTTAACAAATATCCTCAAAGAGCATAATGTGGATTCATGAAGTGGCCAAGTATGCCTTTTATGAGGTGATGTTTGGCAATAAGGAAGGCAGGAATCAAGAGGGTTGGTGATTGTAGTTTGTTCTAAATTGTACTGTAGTGTGTGATCACTGTCCAATTAAAAGTAGATAAGTCTAATAAGATGTGCTCATCATTTTGGAGGCACTGATTAAATGAACCTGATGTTCTTTGAAGATAAGATTAGAACTGGTTAAGTACATCAAACAGGCTATAAATTCCCAACATAAACATCTGAGCATGGGAAAGTGAGACACACAGACAAGATTTGGCAAGAGCGGAAGAGGAAAAGGAACGTAGAGGAGGGTCAGCGGTTTAGGATAGAGTACAGGTGAGGCAGAGGAAGGAGGTGGGAAGGTTTAGGGTTCATATGCAGGATGCAGGTGTATGGGGGATTCTACAGAGGATGGTAATAGACGGAGGCATCAAAATGAGACTTCAGTGCAGTACCTGAACATGCTGAGTTTTTACATAATGAGATAACTGAGATAAAGGAAGTGTTAGGCAAGGGAGGCTCAGTCTCCAAAGAAGAGCTTCCCTTGTATGGCTAATATTCCTTGCCCTCACTGTACCTCTGGATGATTTAACCCTCAGGCTCTGTGATGAGCTGAAGGGGGACCGGAAGCAGGAGGGGAGCCATGATCCTTCACTGTACCAGTCACTCGCCTTATTTGGCCTCCTAGGCTTTGAGTGCTTTCAGAGGACACTGGGATTACCCACATCAGTCAGTCATGGCCTCTGTATACCCCCAGGATTTCCTCAATTCCATGCAGGGCTACAAAAGGCATCATGTTCTCCATGCACGGTTACACACAAGACCAAAATGATGCAAGGATTTATGCAGTTGCAAACTTTCCTTCATTATGTGCACTGTGGATGGAACATAGAGGTCTCTGTGGTGCCCTGCTGCTTACAAGAATGGGAAGCATACCTGTTCAATGAACGTGATGCCAAGACTGTGCTCATGACATGCAATGACTAGATTTCCAGGATCATACCATGACTCCTACATGCTTGCAGGGGACTGTGATATTCCTCTTGGGTTTCTTATACTATGATACTGAAGTTGCCTTGAGAGTTGGCAGCTTCCCTCAATTGTTACATCTGGTGGTATGATCACTTGGAAATACAAAACTCCCAGTTGACTTACTCATAGTGATGACGGGGAACTTTTTTTTCAGTTGTTTAGTAGTGGCACACTCTCACTGGTTATGCGGCATCTCAGTTAAAAGAGGGATATGAGCAGCAGAAGTACAGGGCCTAGGTTCAACAGGTATTATGAAATGTCATCAACATTCCATTGTGGTAGCTTCCCACTTGTACAATATGAATGGGTGAGGGTTGAAAGCTTTGGGTGCCCTGCAGGTAGCAAGCTGTAAGCTGGCAGGTGGTCTCAACAATGGATGCTTGGGACTGTGTCTGCAGCCTCTGCCTTTGAGTGGGTCCACTCTAGTGTTTGCTGGAAGAGTGCCTGCTGTCTGGTTGCTCATGTAGTGCACATACTTCACATTTGTTCTTCAGAACTTAGTGGTAGCCATCTATGAGATCAGTCTTCCCTCCACTTAGTTCTCTTAGGGGCATCACATCTCTAGGCTGCTGTGAGATTTCTCCAGATGCAGTATGTGTATCAGTAGCAGAGTGTGGTGGGTGGCAAAGGTGATAAACCTAACTCTTGGGGCGCCAGATTGCCATAGGGTGAATGCTGCAGAGGTTTAACTGTGGTAGCAGAGAGGGAGAGTCTCGATTATGTTCCTCTCCCCTGTTGGCAAAAAGCAGGAATAGATGGCAGAGTTGGCTGAGGACCAGTGGAAGTGGTGTGTACAGCACTACTATCATCCTGACAGTGGTTTCTTTCTTGTCAGACACTGAGCTCTTCCAGCCGGGGGGGGGGAAGACGCTGGTACAAATTACCAGGGCCCAGCGGTCCAGAAGGGGGACCAGGGCCCGGCTTCCCCGCCCCCGCCCCCCCTTGTTGGCCCGGTTTAGCCGGTCCGCCATTGCTGGGGGGCCCGAAAAATTTTTTTCACCGGGGCCCGAACCCGCTCTCGGCGACCCTGTGTGGGATTCCCTGAGGCTGTTGAAACCTCTACAGTTGCCCCTGTGAAAACATGAAGCATAGACATACATTATGTTTCCACATACTTTCCATTTCATCAGTGTTGTGGCTAAGGGATTGGGCCAGAGTGCTTCAGACTGTTACCTATTAGACATTTAATGTGCACTTGCTTCTTGCCTTTCCAGATAATGCTTTCTAGACTCCTTACCATGTGATGCAGGCAATGAATCATCATCATCTGTGTGAGGTCAGTTCAGGAGCTCCTTTTGGGTGAGGTGAAATCCCCACTATATGGGTGAGACAGTTGGCAAAAAGTGTGGTCTAGTGAATTAGGCATGGGAGTGGGAGCCATAAACACTGCATTAATCTTGCTGCTAGCGCAGACTTGCTTTGTGACCTTGGGCATGTCACTTACCACCTCTGAGTCTCTATTTCTCAATCTGTGAAATGGGGTTAGTGACATTTACCTTTGATATAAGGAAAAAAGCAAATAGGAGAACATTTGGCTTTGCCTGTAACATTCATTATTTTCCATACCTCTATCATGTCCCATCTTATTTGTCCTTTCTCTGAATTGAACAGTCACAGTATTTTGAAAATCTCTATACAGAGGTCCCTTGATGTCCTTAGTCATTTGCATAACCCACCTCTCGGGTTCTTTTATTTCTGTTGAATCTTTTCTGAGATAGTGACCCCAAATGAATACAATATCCAAGGTGAGGACATAGTAATAAACAAGTTTTGTTATATATCAGCATCACTAGTTTAAATATAAAGATACAGAATTTTTCTTTTTAATTATATACCATTTCCTTGATTCTTAGGTTATCAAAAGTGACATTTCCCATTCATCTCAAGACTTCTTTCTTTCAGAGGACAGTAGGACAAAGAAATCCAGCCCCCGTTTTGAAAATCCCCCAAAATTCCACAGAAAATTATTTGTTTTTTATTTTGTTTAGAAATTTGTGCAGAAAATATATACCATTTTTCCTCCACCTCTAGTGAAAAGATGGCCCATTTCTATCTTCCACCTCAGTTTGCTATGTTTCCCACACTATATGTTCCAGATAGTCCTTCCAATTAGTGGGGGACCATAATGAATTCAGGTTCTATGAATAGAAATAGAATGATGGTGGTGATAGAGTTGGTGGGGCAGTTTGTGAGTTTCATTGATACTACTTGGATCAAGTGTTCTTTATAGTGCTAATATATTTTGTTTTTCCTGTTTGCTTTATTCTCCTCAATGTCACAAGTCCCTGATGTTGGCTCTGTGTATTCTACTGACCATTAATCCCTATTTGAAATTGTATCCAGTTATGTTTAATGTGGCTGCCCATTTAGAACCTGACTCTGCCACCATAATTCAAGCTGAGAAAAATTGTGACTCTGCAAGGGGCTGCTTACAGAGTAAAATACTTCTTAGTGTGAACAGTTGAGGCAGAATTCAACAATTATTGAATAGGAATTAATATATATAGAGAGAGCACATTAGTGAGAGCACGTCACACCATTGCTCTGTAGTCAGTAGGACACTGGCTTTCTGTTTTGTATCTGGGTGGGGTTTAAGGTGTTGGTTTTCACATATACAGCCATAAACAATTTGTATGGCATCTCTTGCCTCACTGATGTGATCAGAAGTGGTGCTCTAGCAGCTCCCAGTGTAAAAAGAAGGTGGCTAGTGGAAGGATGTTTCTCATAAGGGGTTCCATGCTCTGGACTGCACTCACCACTGCCTTACTAATTGTGTCCTTGATGCCCTTCAGGCCCTGGTGATGATCTTGTTATAAGGACTTAGATGGAAATCCAAACTGCAAGTGTCCACTTTTTCCTTGGGCTTTTCCTGATAGATCGTTTGATGGATTTGAAATAATTGATGGGGGAGGCCAGTATTTTATGGTAGGTGGATTCCTGGGGTAGTCTGGGAGATGTTGGGGTGCTTTTGGGGTCATGCTATATGATACAATGATTATATTTTAGTGTTGTATGTTATAGTGTATTGTACCAGTACAGAATTTGAGATAGGTGATTTGAAATAAATATTTATATCTATTACCTCCGTCACATAAGGAAAGCGATATCTAATTGTTTGGAACAGAGTGAAAGGTTTCAGGTAAACCAAGGGCTAAATTCTGTGAGCTTTTCTCATTTCTTGACTTCTATAGGCATTTTGCCTGAGTAAGGACTGATGGACTGGTCCCTAAGTCTATTCCTGGGAGGTGTTCTATATTGACTTCAATGGGAGTTGTAGATGCTCAGCACTAATTTGAATCAGCCTCTAAATTAGTAGGTAGAAACAATTATCTTTTCTAGTTCCAAACCACTTGTTAGTTTGATCTACAAGGTCTTTTAGTCATTTAATTGCTCTTCCACATAAACAGACATACAGGTGCAAGCAATTAGAGCGCAGTATATCTCGATTTCATTTAGCCTATCAAAATATTTTAAAATCAGTTTCAATTTCTCTTTGTATCCATTTATTCCTTAAAAACTGTAAAGAGAAAAAATGCTCCAATCTGGCCATATTAAAACCCTTACTCATCCTCGAGCTTTGGTACTTTTGAACTGCTAGGTTATGTCATTTACAAAGCCCACAGATCGGCAGAATAATCTGTTACCACACAAAGTATTAGTAACATCTTGAGAACTACACATGACAGTTGAGTAGATTTGCAGTTGAAAGAGAAAAACATGAACACAGAAAAGAGGCATATAATTATGTTCATTCACACTGTGACTAACATTAAAATGATCTATTCAGATGGTTATATTTGCCTTGTTAGTCACCTCCTTCCTTGGCTCCAACCTTATTCTATCTTTTTGGCATTTTCCTGCAGAAAATATTTGTTCTGTCTCATCAAAGTGAATTTTATTGACTTTCTGTAGTCTTTAATAATTCAACCAAGCCTTTTCCAATTATCATAGCTACAGTGGTTGCTAGATATTCTAGTTATAGTAGCTGGTGTTTTTGGAATAGGATCTGAGGATCTTAATTATACCAACAGCCATGGTTAGTTAATTAGCTCATCAACTGTTTTTAACATAGCCTTAAGTGTCACTGTTTTATTAGATACTTAGGACATACAAGAGCATTTTGGTTAAAAAATAAAGAAACAAGCTGGTGTAGAGCTTTCTTTAGTAGCTATCCAATATTGCCATTCCTTTCTACCCTTTCTCTGTTAACATACAGTATATGGTAAACAAGCTTTGAAGAAACTATGTGTGGTTTAAATGACTTGTAGCTTGTCATCCTTTGAGGTCATGTCTGTCCAAGAAAATTATCTAGATTGTTTTTCAACTGTTTAATTCCGTGCAATTAAACTAAAGTACAATATATAGCTAATTGTCTTATACGAAAACAGACTCCCAGTCTAATTCATTTAAAAATAAAAACTTTAGTCTTTGCAGATTTATTTTGGTTTATTAAAACTGATGTTGTCATTTTATTTATCCAGTATACAGGGAAACAAGTAAAATACAGAACCCAATTAAAGGAAACAAGAAGTAACAAATGATATTGTCTTGCCATATATTACAATCTAAAATAGTCAAATCTCTGATGTACTAGTTTCTAATTGGCCGTTTCTAATAATATCACTTCCATTTATTCCTCTAACACTATTAAGAGGATGGACAGAAATATTTTTTTGCAGTTTTTCATTTTATTCTCACCTTTAATACTCCCATCTTAACGCCAAGTTTGTCATATCAGTATACAAATTATAACTTGCAACAAAAAACATAGGGAGGCACATTAAACTTTTCAGATAAATGGGCATAATTTAGTTGGCATAATTAGAAAGGATATCAGGGAAGAATGCTGTGTTCATATAAAGATCAATCACATGTTAATACTAGAATTTGTATAACTTTTTTGCTATAGGCACGAAGGGCACGTCTTCACTACCCGCCGGATCGGCAGGTAGCAATCGATCTATTGAGGATCAATTTATCGTGTCTAGTGAAGATGTGATAAAATTGATCTCTGATCGCTCTGCCGTCGACTCCGGAAATCCACCGCAGCAAGAGGCGGAAGCGGAGTCAATGGTGGAGTGGCAGTGGTCGACTCGCCGCCGTCCTCACAGCCAGGTAAGTCGACCTAAAATATGCAACTTCAGCTACGCTATTCACGTAGCTGAAGTTGCGTATCTTAGGTCGACCCCCCCCCATAGTGTAGACCTAGCCAAAAACGTAGCTTCCTTTAAATCCTATAAAAATCGAAGGCAGTTCACACACAAGTGTTTGTACACAATGTGTGGAACTCATTGCCACAAAATATCTTTGAAACCAAAAGCCAAGTTTACAAAGGTATTTAGAAGCTTAAAGATGTAGCTAGGTCTCTAGTGGGATTCACAAAATTATCTTTGTGAGTTAGGTGTCTAACTCCCATCAACTTTCATATAACATATTGTAATGTAATATAATGTCATAGTAATAAATACAGTAGCAATCCTGTGTACTGACAGGAGCACAAAAACTGCTCATTCCTATTCTCTCTGAAGAACAAAGTGCCAAAAAGGGGGTCAAGTTGAGTGGAGAATAAGGCAGGATGACTGTTTCTCCCCGCCGCCACCTTTGCATTGGCCTGAAGATCAGGGCAGGTATGGGAGAACAATTTGCTCCATCCTAATTGATAGAACAGATTGCTCACTCCTCACCACTGAGAGTGAGTGTTCCCCTTCTGAGATGATGTGATTAAAAGCTTCAATCTAGCCCTAGATGTATAAGTGCATCGTTTTCCACTACCAGTTGTTGTTGTTTTTTTGTTTTTGTTTTGTTTTTTGTTTTGTTTTTTTTGCGGGGGGAGAGGTGTTTTGTTTTGTTTTTTGCATTTCCCCCTGAAATATCTGAAACTGGCCCATCTGATAGGTAAATGGAAGAGATGGACTGATCTGATCTGGCAATTTCAATGTACGTCTGTTCCTACATGATTTAAAGTCAAGTGAGCATATGTTAACTCAACAGATACATCCATGCATGAAGGAAGACTCTTGGAAGTTATTTTATAGATCATCCTTAAAGGGAAATTATATGGATGTTCTTGAACAAACTTGGATAGCATAAATGTTGTGATATTTGTCATTCAGTATTGGGTGCTCAAAAGTGTTAGTTTAATTAAATTTATTGTAGAAGTGTTTATTTAAAGACCAGATACTTTACACTCCACCCCACTGTGCAGGCAGTAACGTGAGAGAGATGTGGCAGAGACTGATTTAATCTACAGCCATTCTTTATAGTAGAAAGCATTAATTTCAAAGGACACCATAACATCTTTTGCATATTTGGGGGAAACAAAATGTATCCAGTTTTGGGAAAAGTCACCAGTAAGAGCTGTTGCTCAGGATATTTACTTTTTGTCACAAAATTTGAGTCTGGTTGTGGCCTTCTCAGTCAAGTGTCAATTCCAGAACTCTGCAAATAACTGATTTTGTTGGTTCACTGGACATATCAAAAACCTGAGGGAGAATATTTTTTCAAGTTGACCTAAAACAAATATTTTTCTAAATTTTTGGTGAGTCAAAAAGTTGAAGAAAAATTTTACCTGTTACAAAACTTTCTATTTCTTTGTTGAGCTTTTAAAGTTCAGTTGAAGTAAGCTTCAAAATGAAAAGTTGTTTTGAATGAAGAATCAAAATGTTAAAAAAAATAAAAATTGTTTTTTTTTGGCAAAACAATGTGGTGAATTTGACACAAATTTGTAAAATGTTTTTATTGGACCAAATTTGCATTCTTTGGTGGAAAAAAGTTTCAGCTAAAAAATGTTACCCCACTCTAGTCAATTCACATGTGATTTTATTTGTAGAAAGCATTTTACTGGTCTGCATGCCTGGTCATCAACTACTGACTCAGTAGGAAGATTTTTAGTATCTCAGGTGATGCAGTGGTTCCTAGTGGTCCAGCTGGACTCTAAACATATATAGCACCATGTGTTTGTGAAAATGAACTTATTGCTGGTAAACTTCAAACACTGATCTTGTAGCAAAAAAAGCTGCTCTGGGGGCAGGGCCGGCTCTAGGTTTTTTGCCGCCCTAAGCAAAAAAAATTTTGGCTGCCCCTCCCCCATCCCAGCCCTGGGCTCCTCGCCGCACCCCCCTGCCGCCCAAACCCTGGGCTCCCCCCCCCCCCCCGCCCCCCTCTGCTGTCCCAGCCCTGGCCCCCCCCCCCCCCCGACCTGCACCCCCACCCCCCTGCCACCTCAGTCCTGGACTCTCACCCTCCCCCACCCGCACCCCCCCTGCCGTCCCAGCCCTGGGCTCCCCCTGCCCCTGCACCATTGCCCCCCACACACACCTCCTGCTGCCCCAGCCCTGGGCTCTCCCCCCGCCCACCTGCACCCTCCTTCCGCCGCAGCCCTGGGTCACTGGTAACTCGCTCCCAGGGCAGGTCATTCAGCAGGAATTTTAGATGTGCACAGAACACAGACAGGATTGGTTCCCATATGGTTACAGAACTGAAGTAAAGTGAAACAATTTTCAGCTTGTGTGATTGGAGAATATCTGGATGCATATTATAAGACTGTCCTCCATAAATGAGGAAAAGTTGAGGTGCCTTTATTATTCTTTTGTTCCACTCTTTCTTTCTATGGGGAATTTGCCAATGCGATATCACTGTCTTCCTTTTAAACAAACAAACAAATAAAAAAAGGAAATGGCTGTTGAAAATAGCAATTCCAGTCCTAATAACCACTGGGAAGCATTTCTTGCTCAATTTTATCCTACTTTTTCTACAGCAAGTTACAGTGGATCAGTATATTTGATTTGGGAGAAATGAAGTAACAGCTGCCCAAACTGAGCTTGAGCACTCCTGAATTTTGAGGTGTTCAAATCTGGAAGGCAGGTGCTGGGCGGGGGGGGAGAGGGGGCTGTGGCTCCGCAGGGGAGCATGGCAGCATGTATGCAGCAGCGTGTCTGGCACTGCGCAAAGCCAGACACGCTGGTCTGAGTGGCATGGTAAGGGAGCAGGGCGGTTGGATGGGGTGGAGGTTCGGGAGGGCAGTCAAGGGGACAGGCAGCAGTTGGATAGGCATGGGAGTCCCAGGGGTTTGTCAGGGGAAAGGTAGGGGGTGGGGTCTTGGGGGGAATTTGGGGGGGGTGTCTCAGGAGGGGGCAGTTGGGGACAAGGAGAAGGGAGGCTTAGATGGGGGTGGGGTCCCGGAAGGGGGCAATCAGGGGACAAGGACCAGTGGGGCTTAGATAGGGGGTGGGATCCTGGGGGGCAGTTGGGGCAGGGGTCCCGGGAGGGGGTGATCAGGGGACAGGGAGCAGGGGGGTTGGATGGGTTGGGGTTTCTG
>NC_048304.1:81297417-81455936 GCF_013100865.1 Trachemys scripta elegans | reverse complement strand
CTCCTGACGCCCTGGCCACCGGGGAGAGCGGAGAGCCCCGGTCGGGCTCTCCGCCCTGCTCCCGGCGCTCTGGCTGCCGGGGAGAGCAGAGCCACGGCGGGCTCGCCGCCGGCACTCTGGCCAGTGGGGGATTGCTTGGCGCCCTCCCCTGCCGCGCTGGTGGGGGGGGGGGAGTGGCTTTTTTGCCTAGGGCGGCAAAAAAGCCAGAGCCGGCCCAGCTTCCTTCTAGTATGCCTTACAGTGCTAGCCTCCCCAAAAATTGGTGGAGAGGAGGTGAAATCATGGCCTGCCATGCAGGGGAGTGTATGATGTCTTTTTCAAATCATTCCTGCAGCTCTTCATCATCCATTTTAAAGTGTGAACACCAGAGCTGGACATAGAGATAATATCATTTGCTAAATCCTGATTGATACTCCCCTTTTTATAGAGCTAAGGGACCTAACACTTTTCATATCACTGGGAATCTCATATTCAATTGATTCTTTACTATAACATGTACATTTTTTTCAGCTCCAGTAGGTTTCAGCTCCAGTAGGTAGTCTCCATAGCAGCAGAATATTTATCTGGGCCTAAGCTATGTTTGATTTCGTTACATTGTGCTAAATTACAGGTTTTGTGGTGGTAGTGTAATGAGGGTTTTAGTCCAATATGGAGTTAAGTGAGTTTTGCAAACTCAGCTGTGTTCTCTGCTTGCCTTATTCTTGTTGCCGGAGATGCATAGCAAGGGTGAAGGCACCACATCCTTCAATATGAAAAAATATACAGGGATTTTACTAGCAATTGATCTGAGATGCAGATATTTAGAAAGTGTCTGCAGCAAATGTGCAATGTATTTTTGTTAAGAATGCTTACATAATTGCATTTCATAAAATAATTATACCTTGCAATTATTTGATTACATGTATTTACCCTAACTACATAATAAGGTATAATTATGAAAGTATTTGTGCATGTGACCACTAAAATTAGTTTTAAAGAAAATTATCACAAAACATTTTTTATTAGGGGAGCATCACAGTTGTGTGGTAGAACAATTAAAGCTATTAAATTCATACCTCTGGATGCCTACAATAGGCAGAAGACAATTCATCCTTAACTCTGTATTTCTATCCCATTGTCAATTTGTCTCAATATCCAAGTATTGTTTCATCCTAGTGTTTGGTGGGGCAAATAACATCTTTCTATAAGAACTGTGTTAATACTCTGTGTCTGAAAGAGCCACATTCTTAATATATATTGGTAGCCATGAGGAGTCAACAATTACCAACAGATAACAGTCAGCATACTTATTTCCTTTTCTAAATACAGGAGAAAACTGTGGTAAACGGAGCTACCACTGTGTGATAACTGTTGGTAACTTCTGACTTTTACTGGTTATCTCTCTGACATTATTTTAATGCACCTTTATCTTTATCTTAATCTCTGGAAATGAAAGGCATATGAATATTCATGCATCTATGCAAAATTAAGGTCTCTTTCTTTACTAGGCCTCCCAGTAGGCGGGCATGCCAAATTTACATACACATCCATTTACATGTGCAAAAACTGTTTGTGTTTGCAAAATGCATATTTGTATATGTAATTAGGCATTCGGTCAGCCAATTTGCACGTGAAAAATACAGATTTTTGATGCACAAAGGTTGCTCTCACGTTTTGCACTGACACGAATTGGAAACCAAATGCAAATTTCAGCTAGAGCATGTATGACATAATGTGATTGTTCTCGTGACAAAATGAATCAGGGCTGTGGTGTTTTTGAAGTCAGGACTTCCTTACAGTGTAAGGGACTGCTGACTTTAGATATTTTAAAGAGGATGTATGTCACTAGGGTTACTAGGCATCAAGTTTTCGAAAGGAACGCCTGGTCGAAAAGGGACCCTGGCAGCTCCAGTGAGCACTGCTGACCAGGCCATTAAAAGTCCGGTTGGTGGTACAGTGGGACTAAGGCGGGCTCCCAGCCTGTTCTGTCTCTGTGCGGCTCCTGGAAGTGGCCAGCATGTCCCTCCATCTCCTAGGGGCAGGGGCAGCCACGGGGGCTCTGCATGCTGCCCCTTCCCCGAGCGCTGGCTCTGCAGCTCCCATTGGCCGGGAACCCTGTGGCTAGGTGCCAGAGGGTAATGCCAGCTGCTTCTGGGAGCCACCTGAGGTAAGCGTCGCCCGCACTTCCTCCTGCACCTCAACTCCTTCCCAGAGTCCACACCCCAACCCCCTGCCTCAGCCCAGAGCCTCCTCCCAGAGCCCACACCCCAACACTCTGCGCTAGCCCTGAGCACCCTCCTTCACTCTGAACCCTTCTGCCCCAGCATGGAACCCCCTCCCACACCCAAACTCCTTCCTGGACCCCAACCCTAGCCTGGTGAAAATGAGTGAATGAGTGAGGGTTGGGGAGAGCAAGCAATTGAGGAGGGAATGAGCAGGGGCAGGGCCTCAGAGTAGGGGCAGGGAGGTAGGGCAAGGGTGTTTGTTTTTTTGCAGATTGAAACTTGGCAACTAAGGCTGTCAAACGATTAAAAAAATTAATCACGCGATTAATCACACTGTTAAACAATAATAGAATACCATTTATTTAAATATTTTTAGATGTTCTCTGCATTTTCACATATATTGATTTCAATTACAACACAATAGAAAATTACAGTACTCACTTTATTATGTTTTATTCCAAATATTTGCACTAATACAAGTACAGTAGTGCAATCTTTTTATAATGAAAGTTGGATTACAAATGTAGAATTATGTAGAAAAAATAACCGCATTCAAAAATAAAACAATGTAAAACTTTAGAGTCTACTATCCACTCAGTTCTACTTCTTATTCAGCTAATTGCTCAGACAAAACAAGTTTGGTTACAATTTGTAGGAGATAATGCTGCCCTCTTCTTGTTTACAGTGTCACCTGAAAGCGATAACAAGCATTCGCATGGCACTTTTGTAGCCAGCGTTGCAATGTATTTATGTGCCAAATATGCTAAACATTCGTATGCCACATCTGGCATATAAATACCTTGCAATGCTGGCTACAAAAGTGCCATGCGAATGCCTGTTATCACTTTCTGGAGACATTATAAATAAGAAGCAAGCAGCATTATCTCCCGTAAACAACTTGTTTGTCTTAGCGATTGGCTGAACAAGAAGTAGGACTGAGTAGACTTGTAGTCTCAAAGTTTTACATTGTTTTGAGTGCATTTATGTAACAAAAAAAATCTACATTTGTAAGTTACACTTTAACGATAGAGATTGCACTACAGTACTTGTATGAAGTGAATTGAAAAATACTATTTTAATCATTTTTTACGGTGCAAATTTTTGTAATAAAAATAATATAAAGTGAGCACTGTACACTTTGTATTCTGTGTTGTAATAGAAATCAATGTATTTGAAAATGAGAAAAACATCCAAAAGTATTTAATAATTTCAATTGTTATTCTATTGTTTAACAGTGCTATTAATTTTTTTGAGTTAGTTTCGTGAGTTAACTGCAATTAATCGGCAGCCCTACTGGCAAACCTATATGTCGCTGCTGTTAGACGGATGCAGTGTTAAGTGTTATCTGGAAATATTCATACTTTCTATGGCCCTACAAATATTTTTTATAATCACAGTTGGACAGGATTGAAAATAGTTGTGGTGACTTTATGTACAATAAATACTATTGCGGCATACGTATTGCTGTGAAACAGAGGACAATTTAATAACTACAGATAAAAGAATAAGATTCAGAAAAATGTGAATGTCTATCAATGTATCTGCTATATCTGCAGTAATTGATCTGCTAGAAACATTCTGTTTCCCTGGCTTAATTTACCGGGGAATTTAGCATTTGTTTTCCATATTTTTGCCAATATACAGTGCTGTTACTTAGTCCTTCAGAGTAAAAGATGAGATTTTGCTGGGAACTACAAAATCCAGATCTGTTTTGGATTTTCTACCCTATGAATGAACCTGATAGCTATTTTTAAAGCTAGAAAATCTTTGCTTGAAAAGGAAAATCATATCAAAGTATAAGCACTGATAATGCCTTGCACAGACTTGGCTTTTTGTGACACCAAGAATGTAGGGTCCAAAGGTGTATCTTAACAAGCTATTTACTCTTGCTAGTTGTGGATATAAAAAGCTCTTTGTTAAACCACTTAAGTTCAAGTGTGACTCTTTCAAAGCAGTTTATGGGATTTAGACGGACAACTCTGATTAATTTTAACAGGAATTGTGTGCCTAAATTCCCTAGCCTGCTTTGAAAATTCCAATTTAAAAGTTTGCACTCCAGCTGCCAGAATTACCAAACACATTTGAGCAACTCTACCATAATAATTACTAAATACTAATGGTATCTATCTGAATGTGAGCATTTGACCATGGTAAGCGTGCTCCTGGGGAGAAAAAAAGACAGAATTAATGATTGCAAACTACCATAGTGCAGTTTGCTATATTGACCCTTTCTTGTCAGATAGGTGGAAGTATTATTTGATAATGTTCCAGCAGAAGGCTGGAGGTGGCCCTGGAAGATAACATTTTATACTTAACGATGAGCCATCTGGAAAAATACCAAGGAGAAGCACTGCCACATTAGAACTCTTCTGTAGCCAACAACTGCAAAAAATAAAAAGACATAATATAGTGAAATTGCAGTTAACTTGGGCACAGAATGTAGGAAGGTGTTGAAATAGGTAATAGGGTAGAATATCAATGAGGAATACATGAGCTGTATTAGCCACCCTGCAGTGAAATTAGCATTGATGAAGTTTGGGAATTCTAGAAATGGAGGAGGATTTAAAGTGGGCCCAACATTTAGAAAGGG
This sequence comes from Trachemys scripta elegans, assembly GCF_013100865.1. Taxonomy (NCBI): domain Eukaryota; kingdom Metazoa; phylum Chordata; order Testudines; family Emydidae; genus Trachemys; species Trachemys scripta. The sequence continues at coordinate 81,451,142 of NC_048304.1, read as the reverse complement.
CATCAAATGCTTGGTGAAATCTTGCTTGAGTTAGAGATGTTTTGACCTGAAGGAAGAGGGGAAAAGAGCTTAAATAAGCTGGAGTTTGCATAGGCATCTTAAAAATATCTAAGGGAGGTAGATAGAAAAACATTAGCTGGAATTTCTCCTAGCTGATAGCAGCTTGCCTACTGGTGCACCTACTGCTGTGTCCAGTTATGGTGCCCACAACTGAAGGAGGTTGTTGATATATTGGAGAAGGTTCAGAGACTAGCCAAGAGAATGATTTAAAGCATTAGAAAACACGCCTTGTAGTGATAAAATCAAGGAGCTCAATCTGCTTAATTTAACAAAGAGAAGGTTAAGGGATAACTTGATTACAGTGTATAAGTATCTAAATGAGAAACAAATATTTCAATAATGTGCTCTTCAACCTAGCAGAGAAAGGTATAACACCATTCAATGGCTGGAAGATGAAACTAGACAAATGTAGACTGCAAATAAGGCATAATTTTTTAACAGTGAGGGTAGTGAACCACTGGAACAATTTGCCAAGGGTCATGGTGGATTTCCATCACTGAGAATTTTTAAATTAAGGTTGGATGTTTTTCTAAAAGATATGCACAAGGGATTATTTTGCGGAAGTTCTATGGTCTGAGTTATACAGGTCAGTTAGATGATTAAAATGGTCCCTTCTGGCCTTGAAATCTATGATTGGTAAAGCATCGGAGTCAGGTTAACAGGAAGGAGCTCAGAGACAACTGGATGCTACCATCTCCTCAATTTATGACATCATCATGTTGTTACCTAAAGTAGAGTGTGGTATAGGAGTGGGGAGGGGGAGAAATCTACAGGAACTGGGTAATCTTCCGACTTGTCACCACCAATCTATTTGTTGTATGTTGAATGAATTATCCAGCTAATACAGCTTTTGTTTCTGTTTTTGTATTGTTTATGAACAGGTTTTGATTTTTACATATCTGTGTTGTTCATTATTGTTCAAACATTTTGTGAACAAACCTTTGCCTTTCTACACAAACTTTTTGCTTCAATTATTTGTAATTTGTTATTCCTGGTGCGTGGTTGGTCATGTAATATTGTTTCTGCTTTTTGATTCAGTGACTTAAATGATAATGAATGATGAATAGCAAATACCACACATTCTTGTTCAGTGACAGTGCATTTTTATGAAGCTCCAAACATTTATGCACCCTCTTTTATGAAGTTGGGGTGGTGGGGGAGGGAAGCAGCACTTTATTAATTGGGACTGGTTTAGGGGGGCACTTTTTGTAGAAGTTGTGCGCACAAATATGAACAGAATGCAAAAGGGGGTCTTAACAGGTAATTTTTATATTAGACATACTGGGCCAGCTCTACTGACTATAATGAGGTTGCAAAAATATAGTTGAAGGGAAATTTGGACCACACTCTAATCAGTACTGTGATTTAAATGTATTGTGTTAGTTGTACTTGGAGTGAATAAAGACAGAAAAATGTATACGGGAACTGCGTGAACACTGGATGAATATGAAAGTCCCAGAGAACTGTGAATAATAGAAGTATTTCTTCTTTTGTATTTTTTTTTTAATTTGGTACTGGATGACTGGAAGGAGAGGAAGTCAAAACATATGGGCCCTAGCTATAGATTAGCAGCGATCTATTCTTCTAAAACTTTTCTTTTCATATTTTTGTAAAACAGTAACATACAGCATCATCTTCGAGTGCTTGTTCATGTCAATTCCATTTTAAGTGAGCTCCCATATCTGGCTCTTACAGAAAGAAGGACAAGGCCAAAGGGCCTAACAGGTGCTACTTGTCTGCCTCCCACTCATCTGCGCAGCCTGACTCTCCCAAGAGTCAGGGAGGCCAGAAACAATTATTATGAGGGTGCGCTCGAGGATGGCACCTCAGCTAATGCACTGGATCCACCCTTCCTTTTCCTCGACCGCCTCCACCCTTTCCAGTTGGCCTGATCCCGGGTCACCTTGGACTGTTGGGTGCTAGACATGGTCTCTTCAGGCTACACTCTACAGTTTGCAGTCGACCGTCCCTCCCACCTCCTTCTCCGTTTCTCCGTCCCTCTTCAGGGACCCCCTCATGAGTAGCTTCTCATCCAGAAGGTCAAAAACCTCTTACACCTGGGGGCAGTGGAAACTGTCCCACGAAACATGGAAGGCAGAGGATTTTACTCTCGCTACACTAATTCCGAAGGCAAAAGGGGGTGTCAAGGCTCCTTCCCCACTCTGAGCTTTAGGGTACAGATGTGGGGGCCTGCATGAAAACTTTTAAGCTTAATTACCAGCTTAGATCTGGTCCACTGCCATCACTCCCAATGGGCTAACTTGCTTCCCTGGGTAGCCTTGAGAGACTCTTCCACCAACTCCCTGGTGAACACTGATCCAAAACCCCTTGGATCTTAAAACAAGGAGGAATTAATCATTCCCCACCCCCTTTCCTTTCCCCCCACCAATTCCTGGTGAGTCCAGATCAATCCCCTTGGATTTTAGAACAAGGAAAGATCAATCAAGTTCTTAAAAAGAAGGCCTTTAATTAAAGAAAAAGGTAAAAATCATCTCTGTAAAATCAGGATGGAAAATAACTTTACAGGCTAATCAAACTTAAAGAGCCCAGAGGAACCCCCTCTCGCCTTAGGTTCAAAGTTACAGCAAACAGAGGTAAACACCTTAGCAAAAGGTACATTTACAAGTTGAGAAAACAAAGATAAAACTAACACGCCTTGCTTGGCTGTACTTACAAGTTTGAAATATGAGAGACTTGTTCAGAAAGATTTGGAGAGCATGGATTGATGTCTGGTCTCTCTTAGTCCCAAGAGCGAACAACCCCCAAAACAAAGAGCATAAACAAAAGCCTTCCCTCCCCCCACCAAGCTTTGAAAGTATCTTGTCCCCTTATTGGTCCTTTGGGTCAGGTGTCAGCCAGGTTACCTGAGCTTCTTAACCCTTTACAGGTAAAAGGATTTTGGAGTCTCTGGCCAGGAGGGATTTTATAATATTGTACACAGGAGGGCTGTTACCCTTCCCTTTATAGTTATGACAGGGGGCCTCAGATCTATCCTAGACCTACGTTGCTTCAACAAGTCTCTCAAGAAGTTAAAATTCTGCATGGTCTTCCTAGCCTCCCAGGATCCGGGAGACTGGTACACTGCCCTTGATTTGAAGGACGCATACTTCCAGATGTCCATCTTCCTGGGGCACCAGCGCTTCCTCCATTTTATGTTGGGCGTGTGCGATTTCCAGTTTACAGTTATGCCCTTCAATCTATCGTCAGCCCCAAGGATATTTACAAAATGCATAGCGTCGGTGGCTGCTTACCTGAGACATCTAGAGGTCCAGATATACCCAGACCTCGATGACTGGTTGATAAAGGGACGGTCCCCGGATCAGGTGTGCTGGCATCTCAACCTGGAATGTTCCACTTGTCATGACCTGGGGTTGATTATAAATGAGAAAAAGTCAACCCTAAACATGGTACAATGCATAGAATTCATCAAGGTGGTCATGGACTCCACTCAGCGCCAGCGCAACCCATTAGGCAACCTAGGTGGTCACCTAGGGCGCTAACATCTGGGGGACGGCGACTGCGGCGGCTGGATCTTTGGCCGCCTCTATTGGGGGCGGCATTTCGGAGGTGGGACCTTCCGCCGCCTCTGTTGGGGGCAGCATTTTGGGGGTGGGACCTTCCGCCGCCTAAGGCCGCAAAAAAGCTGGCGGCGCTCCTGACTCCACTTAGGCTAGGGCCTTTCTCCCTGAGGCTCTGTTCTGGGCCATGGCTGACCTCATCACGGGCCTGTGGGCCCACCAGCTCACCACTGCTCACACATGCCTGAGAATGCTGGGCCACATGGCGGTGTGTACTGGCACACACGTGTCTGCCTCAGACCCCTTCAAGCGTGGCTAGCATCAGCCTATGTCCCCAACTGCCACAGCATGGACAAGGTGGTCGGGACCCCGGACGAAGGATCCCTGGTGGCAGGGACCTGGATGGGGAACACAGCTGGGTGCTCTCAGCACTCAAGGGCGCTGGTCCAGTCACAATCACATATCATATCAATGCTCTACATATCAATGTCAGAGAACTTATGGCAGTTTGAATGGCCTGCCAAACCTTTCTACCTCAGATATAAGACAGGATGGTTCAGGTCCTGACGGACAATATGGGTACGGTCTTCTACATCAACAGGCAGGGCTGAGCCAGGTTGCCTGCCCTCTGCCGGGAAGCCCTCAGGCTTTGGGACTTTTGCCTGCAGCACAATGTCCATCTCATAGCTGCTCACCTTCCAGGGACCAGGAATGCTCTGGCGGATCACTTCAGCAGGATGTTCTTGTCTCACCGTGAGTGGTCCCTCCATCCGGAGGTGGTCACCTCTCTCTTCCACAGGTGGGGAACTCCCCAGGTGGACCTGTTTGCATCCTGGCAGAACAGGAAATGCCACGTCTTCTGCTCAGTTGGGGGGTATGGACAGAGAATGCCTGTCGGACGCCCTTATGTTCCTGTGGTCAGGGGCCCTGAGGTATGCCTTCCCTCCTCTGCTGTTGAAAGATAAAACAGGACAGGGTGAGGATCAGGACTGGCTTTAGGCCAATTCCCCCGATTCCCCTGAATCGGGCCCCGCACCTAAGAGGGCTCCGTGCCCAGTGGTGAGCTGGAGCCGGTTCCCAAGCTCTGTCAGTTGTCCACCCCGCCCCTGGCCCCAGCTCCCCTCCTCCCCTGAACACTCCGCCCCCCTTCTCCTCCCCCTCCCCTGCTTCCCATGAATCAGATGTTCACGCGGGAATCCTGGAAACAAGCAGCGGCAGATAAGCTGGGGGGGGGGCACGAGGAGGGCTCCATGGAGGCGCAACGCAGCCCAGTCTGGCTCCGGCTGAGCGGCTCTGGCCCCGACTTTGGCTGGGCGGCCTGGCCCTGGCCCTGACTTTGGCTGGGCGGCACGGCCCCGGGTCCAGCTCCGGGTCCAGCCCGGGCCCCAGTCCCAGCCCCGGTATGGCTTGGGCGGGGGTAAGTGGCATGGTAAGAGACCGGGGCTGGGGGGGGGGGAGGAGGGGTTGGATAAGGCAGGGGCAGGGAGTCCCAGGGACAGGGAGCGGGTTGGGGGGTTGGATCGGGCAGAGATTTGGGTGGGGATGGGGAAGGGTGGGGGTAGGCGTGGGAGTTCCGGGGGCCTGTTGGGGTGGTGGTGAATGCGGTCGGGGCAGTCAGGGGTCAGGGAGCAGGGCGAGTTGGGTAGGGGGTGGGGTCCTGGGGGGCAGTTAGGGTGGGGTGTCTTGGGAAGGAGTGGTCAGGGGACAAGGAGCGGGGGGGTTGATGGGTTGCAGTTTCTGAGGGGGGGCAGTCGGGGGCAGGACATGGGTGGAGGTCGGATCGGGGGGGGATGTACTCACTGGACGGTTCCCTACCGGGTCTTCGGCGGCGGGTCCTTCAGTGCCGTGGAAGACCCGGCCGAAGACCGGAGCGCCGCCGGGTGAGTCATCTCTGCCGGGGCCCCGCTGAATTGGGCCCCACACTTCCTAAAGCTGGTCCTGGATCATCCTCATAGTGCCAGGACGGCTGCAGCAGCACTGGTTCAGCATTTTGCTGGACCTCTCGGTGGTGACCCTGTTCTGGCTACCACTCAGATCGAACCTGTTGTCCCAAAACCATGGCAGTCTGCTGCACCCAAACCTAGTGGCACTACATCTGACAGCCTGGCTGCTGCATGGCTGAATGCGCAGGAGCAGCAGTGCTTAGCTGAGGTCCAGCACGTCCTGCTGGGAAGTAGGAAGCCCTCCACCAGGGCGACTTACTTGGCATAGTGGAAGCAGTTCACCTGCTGGATCGCAGACAAGGGTGTACGTCCTGAACGGGCTTCTCTGCAGCTTATTCTCAACTACCTCCTGCATCTAAAACTCCAGGACTTGTCCCTTTCATCAATCAAGGTCCATCTAGCAGTCATCTTTGCCTTCCACCCACCGTTGGAGGGCAAGTAGGTTTTCGCTCAGGATATCATGGCCAGATTCCTCAAGGGACTTGAGCATCTCTACCCACAGGTCAGGGATCCAGTTCCATTGTGGGACTTGAATCTGGTACTGTCGCAGCTCACGGGACCCCCTTTGGCCTATGGCTTTGTGCTCTCTCCTCCTCCTTTCTTGGAAGGTTGGTTCCTGGTTGCAGTGACATCAGCCCGCCGAGTACCCGAGATTCGGGTGCTCACCTCGGAACCGCTGTATACATGGTCTTCTACAAGGAGAAGGTCCAACTCAGACCATACCTGGCGTTTCTTCCCAAGGTCGTGTCTCAGTTTCATTCAAGTCAGGACATTTACCTACTTGTCTTCTTCCCGAAGCCGCATCAATCGGAGGTGGAGCATAGGCTACATGCCTTGGACGTCTGGAGAGCTTTTGCCTTCTATATTGACAGAACTAGGTTGCTCCGTAAGTCAATGCAATTATTCATCACAGTGGCTGACAGGATGAAAAGTTGCCCCATATCCACTCAAAGAATTTTTTCTTGGATCACGACCTCCAGTCACTTCTGCTATGACCAAGTGAAAGTGGCGCCTCCGGCGATCTTCACTGTCCACTCTACCAGAGCGCAGGCCTCCTCCGCAGCTTTTCTGATCCATGTGCCTATGCAGAGCAGCCACCTAGTCATCTGTCCGTGCCTGTACATCCCACTATGCACCGAGCCAGCACGCCTGGGACGATGCTGGCTTTGGCAGGGCAGTACTTGAAGCCGCTAAGCTGTGAACTCCAAGCCCACCTCCGTGGATACTGCTTGTGAGTCACCTAAAATGGAATCAACATGAGCAAGCACTCGAAGATGAAAAAACGGTTACCTACCTTTTGGAACTGTTGTTCTTTGAGATGTGTTGCTCATGTCCATTCCATTTCCCGCCCTCCTGCCCCGCTGTCAGAGTTGCCGATAAGAAGGACTGAGAGAGTGTAGGGCCTGCAGCACCTGATATACCGCTGCATGGGCGCGCCACTACAGAAGGTACCACAGCTGGCCCTACGGATACTGCTAAGGCAGAAATCTCTGGCAACTGTGCACATGGGCATGAACACACCTAAAATGGAATGGACATGAACAACACTTCTCAAAGAACAGCAGATATGAAAGGTAAGTAACCATTTTTTCTCATTAAAGACCTCCTTTGACATATTTACTCCTAGTACCCATTAAAAGTGCAATAAATGTATTTAACAGACATGATGAACTTGCAAAGGAGTAGAGACTTTGTTCTTTAGCATTTTCATTAAAGAAGGAAAAAGGGAAAAAAATCAGTAACAGTACAGTATAATTCTGATCTTTTAAAACCATATACATATTTATCTGTATTTTATAATAGTTCTTTATTGCTCATAGTAATTTAAGTATTTCCCTGTACCATGTTTTAGATTTTGAGGTCTATCCTTTTGCATTATATTGTTAACACAAAACATGATACAATTATTGAGCAACGTAAAAACTCATTTTACTTTTCATACAATCAGTAGCAAAACCCTTTAAAGAAATTCCTCTTTCCCAACATTAATGTTTTATTCCCCCTAGAAAATAAAAATGTATACATATACTAGTGTAGATACTAAAACGAATACTGTATGTAGATGATTTTGATGAAAAAGAATTCCTATGTGCAAAATTGATATCCTCTTCAAAACAAGAATTTTGTTTGCATCAATAAAGGAAGAACAGGAACAGACGTAGGCTCCAAAGTAGCAAAATATTTGAATACCTACTTATTTAAGTATAGACATTGTCTCATTGACTTCAGTGGAACCCCTCCCAGACTTAAAGTTAAATACGTGCTCACGTGTTTTTATGCATTGGGGCTTTTGCTAACTTCCCTATTTCCTGGATAATTTTTGCTTTTTAATCAATATGGTTATCTACATTTTTGTTGCTTTATCCTATGCCTTTTTAATAGGGACAAATGATCCATCCTTCAAAACATTACATGTTTTTCCTTCCATCTGGAGTTTTGAACTCCCCACAATGGTTTATGCCATTTCCCTCAAGTTCTTTCATACCAGACTTCGTGTAACGTATTACATATGTGATGCAATAGGTTAAATAACACCAGAAGATAATTCAAATGAATTATATAAGCATCACTGATGTTACATTGTTGTTTGATGTGAGTCTAGGATTAGCGTATAGCATTGATACTTTCCAAGGATATGCAAGAAAAAACAACATTATTTATTGTTCAAGGTCTTAATCATCCCTATTGTTATGATGAATTGGGTTGTCTTTAGTAAGTAATAAATCATTGTACATTAATTTTAACAATGTCATCATGTTCTTTGTATTATAGTCAACCTAATTATAATCAATGTACAAATTCAGATTTGAGAGCATACTTCAACTGGAAGAATGTTTTTTTTTCTACTGCTAGCTACAAAAAGTATATTGTAATACTTTAAATAAAAGAGGCAATAGTTAGAGGCAATAGAAAAAGGAGAAACAAAGTAAAAAAATTGTCAGACAAAGGAGTCTAAGATACACTAAGACATTTATCTGCAGGTAGTGCTGGAGTGATAAACACTTTGGAAAAGGGTCATCTTTTCCGCGTGTGTGTGTGTGTGTGTGTGTGTGTGTGGTTCCTAGCACAGTAGGGTCCCAATCCATCATTGGGGTTTCTAGGCAGTTACTGTAATACAAATAAATGATGATAAGAGACAGAGGTCTTCTTGGGATGGGTGCAGAGACCATGCTGCAATAGGAGTATCCAGTTATAAGTTCTGTTGTGGGGTCCCTGAAGGAGCACACAGTGGAGCAATAGCTCTGCCTTTTGGGATTTTAGAAGAGAACAAGGGCTTGCTCTTTACAGCATCCATCAAAAGGTGAGAAGGGGTGCAGGGGAATCTACGCAGCCATGCAAGGGTCAATTGGAGGAGCACGAGAGAGGTTGCGCTGGAGGCAATCAGGCACTGATTCTACTTAAAAAGTACCACAATTGGCAATATTGTTGGGATTGGGTGCCCAGAACATTTGTAGCCAAAGAAAGAGTACAGCTGTTGTTATGAGAGAGATTTTTCTGGGATGTGCCATTTTGTTTTTACCCTGCAAGTGGTGAAATGATAGGTAGTGTCTTTGAAACCCATCAGTGTAAAATGTATCCAGACTTTCCCCATCTTTACAGCCCTTCTAGATAAATGTGTACCCTCTCCTCTAACATGTTCAAGTGAAGGGTTGTTCATGAGTGACTTGTCATACTCCGCTTTTGCTCTGAATTATATTCAAAATTAGCATAATAGTGCAGAAAAATGTGGTTTTACACTAATTTGGAATGAATTGAGTCAGGTCTTCGGGGAAAATGTACTGAGAGTCTTATTGTTTGATACAAAGAGATGTGCATACCAAGCACTAGATCCTCTCCACTGTTAGGGCAGTTTTCTGCCACTCCACTAGCACAAAGCAACCTAAATCTGCATTAGCCAGCTAGGATAGGCTATTCTCTGAGCAGAAGATTGTCGGGTAACACAGAGCTTCCATAATGGTTCCCCATCCTCCATGCAGCCAATTCAGGGGACATAGTTGGTGGCAAGGGAGTGTGGTGGGATCATCATTGAATGACTTGGGATCAGTGGGAAGGGTGCCATAAAGGTGGCTTAAAGTTACATTTGCAAAAACCACTCCTGAACTGTATCACTCTATGACTGGAACTGATGATTGAGCTCCAACAGCTGAATTTTCAGGGCAGGCAATGAACTAGTCTACACAAAAGGTTTTACCCTTTGAAACTCAGAGCATGTTTATTGCAGTAGGTGAACTCAATTGGCCTAATTTTGAGACCACTTGCAAATTATGGGTTAAAAGTGCAATCAAAGTATAACAGTTTTAGTTTATATTCCGTTCAGGAAAAACTAACAAAGGAGCAGAGAGATGAAACACAGAACTGTGTGTGTTCGTGTGTACCCCATATACAATTCATTACATGAATTTGTGCTGGTCTAGCCTATAAAGCCTAGTTTACACTAGAAAAGGGTTGCCAATATGCTATACTGGCAAACCTTCCTAGCGTAGACATAGCTTATACCATCAAAAAAGTGCTTTTATTGGTAAAGCTTATACCAGTTCTCCAAACTAAATAAGCAATAGCAGCAAAAGATGGGATAAAATGTCATAAAAATCACACCCCTAATCAACATTATTATACTGGCAAAAGTTTCTGGTATAGAGCTGGCCTATTGCATTGAACAGGTTCTCTTTAGCTAGAACTCATGCTTGCCTTTTTTAAATTAATCAAAGGATGTAGGAAGAGGGTTAATAGCATGGATTTAAAGTGTTGACTAAAAGTTCACAAATTTGGAGCTAGTTTTATGAACCCAAAACACAGTTTTGAGAGGTATAAAAAGCATCAACTTGCATACAGTTTGCCCATCCCTGCTCCATATGTGTACACTTGATCATGTGGTGTTCATTACATTCACTGAGTTAACATTTACCTTTAATTACCAAGCTTCTTCATGGCTGACACTTTACCGTATGTATACACACTACCGACTCTAAGTTGACTTTGTCTTAGTTTTTTTTCCAGTATGCCATGCCTGGCAAGTAGTGACCGACACTAAAGTGTATTTAATCAGTAGATCTGGTCAAGACTTTTCATGTAGGAAGTTTTCCTGCACACTCCACGCGCCCCGCCAAAAAAAAAAATAAAAAAAGAGGGAGAGAGTAAAAAATAGTTTTACTGAAATCAAAAATTTTCCTGGGAAAACATCAATTCAAAAAAGTGTGTTAATTTATCTCTTGAAAATGCTGAATTGAAAATTTTAGTTTGCAATTGACATTTCTATATGAAATAAGTAGGGCTGAGTGAAATTTGGAATTTACAATGTGTGGGAAATTCTGGCATTTCAACATTTGTTTTTGACCTGAAATGGGGTGAAGGGGTGAAATTTCTAATCTTTTTTCTTTTGTGAAATGGAAATTCTGAAAATTTTTGATTCAGGAATGTTGAAATGTTTAATTTGGGCATTTTTGATTGAAGCAAAACACTTCAACATTCCTGAATTCAAAATGTTTTGTTGAATTGACCTGAAAGGTAGTTCTTTTGGGATACTGGCCCGTGGGAGAGAATTGAGGTATCAGGCTCTCCGCTTTCCTACGTCTTCCATGATGCACTCACTGTTGTTAGACTTCACTGATTCACCATGTAGCTTGGTAAGCATTCCATTGTTGGAGATGTAGTTCTCCAGGGAGCCCAGCCATAAAAGATAACATGGGCCTGAACTATATTTCCAATAAGGTAATGTGCTCATAAAGGAAATGCAGTTTAATATTTTTTTTAACTGATTCGAAACAAAATTTTTCAGATTATTTAAATAAAACAAAATGTTCCAGGTTGGAATGTTTACACTGACCCAGAAAAAAGAATTTTTAAGTCTAAACAAAATAAAAATTGTTTTGTTTGGAAATATCAATTTGAAACAAATGTTTTCATTTTAAATTGGCTCAAAACTTTCTGTGGGAAAACGGAAAAGTTTCATCTGAAAAATTTCTGTCAAAGGTATCTTAAAGTAAGGGTTTCTGATCATCTCTTTTAATCAGTTGGTTCCTATTTCTGCTACCATTTATGTCAATGGTAATATTGACTTCAGTGAATGAAGAGTTGTGCCCTTACACTGTTTTCCACTCAGTGTTTGGACTCACTTTTAGTATATCCTATTCCTTTCTAAAGTCAAGACTTAACCCAGGTCTACTGATGTCCAAAAGACAACAGCCCTACTAGGCTAGAGGCAAGGGAATCTCTCTCTTACTAAACTTATAGGAGGTGTGCTAAGCTTGTTTCATCTAGAAGACACATTTTCCATGATTTTACAAAGAGCACATAGGGAAAATATTAAAATTATTTTGTCTATAATTCTAAACAAGATTAAACAGGTAAAACAGTTCCATGTGTATTCTCATAAAAATCCTTTTAAAGATGCTATGCAGCACGTGGCCAGTTGATCACAAACCTGTAAGTGTTCTCAGAAGGGAAAGTGTTCTCAGAAGGTAGACTATATGAAGCTGAAAAAAGATTCTTGATACTTAGACAAAAATACAACAGACTAAATTCTGCTGTCAACTATGCTGGCAAAATCTTGACTAACTCTACTAGAGTGAATGGCAGAACTTGACTCATTAATTTGCAAACAAGGCCAAAGAGACTCTAGGGATTTCTTTCAGTTGTGTTAGGCTATGTGTCTTTCTCAGTCATTAAGTTTACACACCTTCACAGATCCATAGATCAATCTGTTATTAAACAAAAGACTGTCTTTAAAAACAACAAGAAAAGGATACTCCACAGTTATTGAGAAAATTTAACTTAATATTGCTAATTAATATTGTTGGAAAACAATACACTTCATCAAAAGTATAAAAGAAGAGATTGGGGTAGAATTTGGCAAGGATGTGTCTAACCTGTAAGTCAGTAACATTAGAAATAGAAAACCATGAATTTCTGCATAGATACTTCCTTTCTTCCATCAATTCTCTAATTACAAATAAAAACAAAAAATAAATCCTGAAATGTCACCAGCTGGCTGGAAACTTGATACAAGTTGTTTGAAAGTATCCAAAAATAAATGCCCCTGGGGAGATGTTTCAGAAGTTCTGAGTGTAATCAGGGTCGGTGCCCCCCACCCCATCCCCGCGGCAGCCCCCCGCCCTGAGGGCCCCCCCCCCTTAGCAGTTCGCCACCCAGGGACCAATGCAGCAGCTTCCCACCCCAGCTCACCTCTGCTCCACCTCCTTCCCGAGCACACTGCCCCCGATCTAATTCTCTTCCCCTCCCAGGCCTGTGGCACCAAACAGCTGATTGCCTTAATGGTAGTACCTGCCCTGAGTGTAATGTTATACCCTCAGCTAGAGTGCAATGGTTGGATGTAGAAAGTTTATTCATTCCAGCTTTCTTCTCCATTCTAACTATGGGAAATATCTCTCAAGCCAGTAGAAATTTTTAGAAGGGAATGAACTTTCTAAGTGCTACCACTGTACCCAGATAACTAGGTCTACAAGCATAAATCCCAGTGCTGTACAAATTATTTAAGAAAGCAAAAGGAAAACAAATGGATCTGACCTTCTCAATTGTCAGATGTGTAATTGTGGGGTAAAAACTGCAAAGGCTCAGCTCCTTCATCCAAACTGGCATAGTTATATGCCCAAGTCAAAATACTCTGTGTATAAAATTAATACCAGAGGCAGAATTGGAACAAATATAAAAAATAAATAAATATACATGGAGCACTGTAAGATCTGTGGCCTAGAAGCTGAGAAAATTAAGGGAAAGTTAACTATAATAAAGACACTCTATCATAGTGAAGTGTAACACACTTGTAATGTTATATCCTTTTTGCTTGAACAATTAAAAAATCTTTAAAAAGGGATTTTAAAAAACCCTTCCAACTGCAAGTAACACACATTAGGCCAAAGTCATTGCTGATATGCCCCCCAGTGCAGCCTCATCAGTTGTAAGTCACTGCTGAATTAGGCCCTGTGCTTTCTAGCAGACACTCTGAACAAGTTGAAGTGCCATATTTATATTTTATCTAGGTATTTCTGGGAATCCATCACCTTTCCCTGGAACCCTGCTCTCTTGCACACACATGCAAGAGCCAATCACAATCTGGCCCAAAGACTCTTCTTTGTAATCACCAGATACTTGTGTTAATACTTTAAGCAAAATCTGAATTGCATCATGGGTATGCCTTTCATATGATATGAAATGCTATATTATATAATTGTCCTATTTAGGTATTAACAAAGGCTGGGATAGCCATAAACATTTCAGAACTGCAAAGTTTTGCTGTGCAAACTGGATATTAAATCTTTTAGTACATCATGTTTATCAAGTATAAATGCACAAGAGGATGGTCTATTATCTCCATTATTAGTGCACATGGGGGAAAATCTGTACCCCAGAGCTCCATGTGAGTAACTAAATCAGGGAGATTTGCAGGAGAAAATGAATAATTCCTGGTAGGCCACAGAGCAGCGTTGGAGGCTCTCTGTGGCCACCACTGCAGCCCCGATGCAACAGTAGCCTATATAGCATCAACATGAACCCTCTCAGGAGAGAAGGATAGGATCATTTTCTAGCCCCATCCCCACATGCCCTGCCCCCTTTTTCTGGTATGCAGGGAGCCACAATGGACCTGAATTCCAGTCTACATAGGGTATGCATACTCCCTGCTCAGCTTCCAACTCCTGTCTTCCCCATACAGTAAAACTGCACCAGCTTTGCTGTCAGACAACCCATAGTGAGAGAATAGACAACACAGTGCTAAAAGAAAGTTGTTATATCTGCTGGGGTACTGGGTGATATTTAGTAATAGGACTGATAGGACTTTTCATCTATGAGTCACTAGTTCAGATCTTGTTTGGATCATCAAGTTGATAGTGATCAAAAGTTACTAGCCTTTGAAGACTTTATGTTGGCCCATGTGAATTGTTGGCCACAGTTAGGACTATGCAAAAAGGTTAGAAGAGAACCCTGAATATACCATAAATCATAGATGAGTTTGGCGTTTTAGAAGCTCAAGGAACTTCAGCCTAGATCTACACGAGTTCAGTGGACCATCTGTTCACGCCCCCCACCCCAGCTGGACGCTTTCTCCCAGGCCCTAGAGATCCCTTCAATGCACCATTCTCTTTCAGTTCCCCTGTGACCTGACCTTCACTATTTCTTGGCCTGGAATCTCCTCTGTAAGTATTTGAGGTGCCTTTCCATCCCTTGGTATTCTCCCCATCTTGTATGTTTGGTGGGGTGTATTTACTCCTACATTTTCCAAGCAGCATGACCCTCAGACTTTGCTAATGATAGTACTATGGAGCAGCAACCCTGAAAAGCTACAAATAAACACCGATACCTTCGTAAAGACAGTAGGCCAAGCCGGCTCAAAATTAATTATGCCAAAATAAGCACCCTTAAAACCCAGATGCCAAGCAGTAATGTTATATTAGAAGGCAAACACGACAAGAAAGTAGCACAGTTCATTTACCTAGACAGCACCATACTAGCCAAGAAGTGACATTAAGGATAGGAAAGGTATCCACAGCATTCACTAAACTCAGCAGCACATGGAAATCTGTGTTGGTCCCAGGATATTAGAGAGACAAGGTGAGTGAGGTAATATCTTTTATTGGTCCAACTTCTGTTGGTGAGAGAGACAAGCTTTTGAGCTTCCACAGAACTCATCTGAGAGTTTCTAACTGTTCCATGGAAGCTTGAAAGCTTGTTTCTCTCAATATGGCAGAATCATTCTTCTATCTTTTGGGGGATTCAGGTTGTCTACCTGAGTCTCCATTCTAGATCTTTCAATTTTTCTGTTTTATTAACTGTCCGTGTATAATCTGTAATTGGTATTTTTAGTTGGTTTTAGGGTTTGTTTGCATTTTTTAAAGCACCATGAAACAGTTGTGACTGATATAATTGAATATTGACTCATGATGTATGATGAAGTATTATCCTTTTTGAATACCAACTCATATCATCTGACTACAGGCAGAATACAGTAGAGCTATCTGCAGTAACTTCTCATGTTGCTGAGCAGTTACTGTAGCTACATTCAAGATGTGAGTATTTGCTTTACAGTGTGTAGGAGAAAAAGAAGCAGGATAAATAAATTCTAATTTTTTTTTTTTATTTAAATGTGCAGATGGGCTTTGAATGGAAAGGATTTTAACAGGAGAAACAGCACAGTTCTTGTTAGGATCAGCTAAGGTTTACCTCACTATATCCTGTTAGACAATCATGAGTATGTCTCCTTCCAGCATAGCCTGGATGGTTTTCTATGTACATTAGCTTATTTTCCTGTTTGTAATGTTCAGCTCGCAGCTGAAATATTCTGTCTTTAACTTAGAACCAGACCCCTCACATCTGTTTTATTCTTGCCTGTATACTGTGATGTGGTCTGACAGTTATGTAGCAAGAGACTTCCGCCCTTTTTGTGTCTGATTGTTGCACATCTGAAAAGAGAGAGCTCCTACTTAAGCAATTAGAGGCCACTATCTTGAACCTAATTCCTGTGTTCAGTTCCATGTGAGTGTTGATCACCAGCTTCAAAATGAGTGTATTTCAGGTAACCATTTTGGTTGATATCTATTGAATATCAAAATGCTCAGGGTTGTTGGGTTTTTTTTAGTTACTCTCACCAACAAAAGTTTATCCAATAGAAGATATTACCTCACCCACCTTGTCTCTCTAGTATCCTGGGACAAACATGGCTCCAAAAACACTTCATACTTTTTTTTTCTTTTTAATATATTGCTCTTTCTTTTATAACAATGACTCAAAATTACAAAAAAATGCTCTTTTGAAAAGTAACACCATTTTCAACATAATGCGGAGGTTGTTTTAGCAATGTATAGGAATCCATGAGAATGCTAGCTGAGTTTTTTCTGAATGTGGGTTTTTTGGGGGGGGTTGTTTTTGCTTTGTTTACACTTAAATTCTGAACTATAATATAACTTTGAATATTGACTCTCTCTATATAGTGTTTTACAGTGGGGCTATATATAGCTATATGTGTGAGGTAGATATGTTTACCAAAAGTATAAATCTTCATTTTGATGCTGTTTGTGTAATGGACTCTGATTCAGCAAAGTGTTTACACGTGTGCTTAAATTTAAGCCCATGAATAATCCCATCTCTATTCAACAAAGCACATAATCTAAAACCCATGGAAAGGATCTCATTGACTTCAGTGGGGTTTGGTTCAGGACCTTACTCACATAGTTAGCAGATAGTTAATGATTAGCCAATACACTGGATATAGTTGCTTTGTAATGAACTTAACCATAATTTTCTTAGTTTGCTGTTTATCTTAGAGGATATATAAAACAGACTTACTTTAGGGAGTCACCCAAGTAACCACAATATACAGTCTATATATCTTATATAGTCTAAAGAACATCAATGACAGCTGTTAGCTAGAGCATTTTTGTGACTTAATATTTTAAAATATTCTGTCTATTGGATATGGGGATAATTAAGGACTCAAAAGAATCTTCTGAGTTGCAGTGGGGTAAAATGGTCTATATATAATTTACAAATTATTATTTTATCTATCCACTTCATGTGTCATGGGTATTTCTAAGGAACCTCTCCCCACTAGTCTTTTGGTAGCTAGTATAGTTTATGCCCTAAGGGGTAACTCAAGCCTCCTTGCCTGGTGCTTGCTACTTGTAGAACTTGAGCCTCTCCTTGCGTGGGTTGGATGCTAGGCTATTTTTTGTGATGCTTGGAGCCCTCACTCCTGGTGACTTCTCACCTTCAAATGAATAATGCTACACTGCTGGCAAGGAATATAAAACCTGGTACACAAGAAACTAACAAACATCTCTACCCTGATATAACATGAATTTGGATATAACACGGTAAAGCAGTGATCCAGGGGGGCGGGGCTGCACACTGCGGCGATCAAAGCAAGTTCGATATAACGCAGTTTCACCTATAATGCAGTAAGATTTTTTGGCTCCCGAGGACAGCGTTATATCAGGGTAGAGATATATAACAAGGGGGACTTCATTGGGAGCTGGAAAGTAGGATCTGGGGAAGGAAAGGGTTAGGCTTAATTAACAACCAATAAACTTCTCAACTTTTCTCACCTTTCCAGGCAGATGTTACACTGGGCATGAGACTGAAGATGAGTGTTGCAGCATTTTGAATGTTGGCCAGCTTAAATAAAAAGAGCTCACTTGCTGTATTTTTGCCTATTGGCGGGACAGAGTTCTCTTCTGGGTCCCTGGGCTGGAATCCTGAGGAGGTCTTGACTGGATCTCAGTAGATGGTGCTGGGTTGGATCTCTGCCACTCTGGACGCTGGTCTTTGCAGGGTGGGAAATGCCAGACCATGCACTAGATCCCTTTGAAAAACTCCCTTTGTGAGGAGTGGGAGTTAATCACAGAGACTGTTCTGTTTCTCTGTCAGCTCCCAAACTCAATGCTCAGAACTGTAACTAAAATTAGTCTTTGTCTCTGAGTCAGGCTGTCTCCTCCCACTGAGAGACTGAGCAGCCCTGGCTTATCATTAGTGCAACAAACTTTTTGTCCATATCAACCCATTCAAAAGCCTCCCCATTGGCCTCAACAAGAGTCTCTAGTCCATTCTGTCCCCGTCCCCGACTCTAAGAATGCTAGGGAATGGTCAGGTATCAGATGGCATTGGTAGCTGCTGTTGTTGTAGGCTACACGGTAGGACCTCCCAAGTTGTGTCTACAGATCATGGGAGCAAGCCTCCCAGCCCCAGTCAACAGACTCAGGGGAGCAGAACTTGTGCTAGCACTCTAAAATAGCTGTATAGACAGTGCTTTTGTCCAGCAAGATAAAAGTAATAGATTAAAAACAAGAGAAACAGAAAAGAGGAATAACAAAAGAAAAAAAAGAGGAACCATATTCCAAACAGCTGCAATGTTGTGAAAGCCACTGTGCTCTGGTTGACAAGCCACATTTGATTTTACCAGATCCAAACTAATCCTGCCTGGGGCTTAAGGTCATAGGACGAGGTCACCTGTGCACCCCTCAAGGTCCCTGTTTGGGCACA
This sequence comes from Trachemys scripta elegans, assembly GCF_013100865.1. NCBI lineage: Eukaryota > Metazoa > Chordata > Testudines > Emydidae > Trachemys > Trachemys scripta. Next base: position 81,432,634 of record NC_048304.1, on the reverse strand, counting down.
AATTCTGTTTCCTGATCTATTGATTCTGTATTAATTCCCAGTTAGCATTCATGACCAGACCCAGAAATATTAAAGTTATTAGGAGGCTCCTGGTGTGCATGAAAGAGACAATTACATTTAAGAACATCATTTGTCCTTGTAATATTTTTATTAGTACAATTAACAAAATCACAAACACTCCAACCCAGCAAAGTAGATATATGAGATGATCAAAATGTCCTGAGTCCTTGTTCTTCCTTTGTTTTTTTCTGATAGTGTTAGTCATCCTCCTTGTCCTCATCCCCACCACCACCATTGGTCATCATCTTTGCATCGCCCTGGACATGCAAGCCATGATACAGCTTTTATAATGTGTTACACTGATGCCCACTATGCCAAATGTATGTTCAGCAGGGGTTTCATTCCCCTTTCCTTATACGTATTTCTTCACTCTATTAATGTTGGCGTGCCCTTCTTCCATAGATTACTAGGCCTTTTACCTCAAACCCATTAGCATATATGTCAATTAGTTACCATGGCATTCTTGTAGTTGGACACCTGTTGATGTTCCTAACTTAAAATATCTAAAGCTGATATCACAAAATGGAATGCTGTAATAAACAGGTATAACTAGACTTCTGACAGGTAAACACAAGATGCTGGTTGATATCTTATGATCAACAGTTACTCCTGTTTAGCTGCTTATATTAAGGCCCTATCTACACTAGCACTTTTGTTGGGAAAACGTTTGTCGGTCAGGGGTGTGATAGACATAAGTTTCACTGACAAAAGAGCCAGTGTGAACAGCTCTCCCACCGACATAGCTACCACTGCTCGTTGCGGGTGGTTTAATTATGCCAATGGGAAAGCTCTCTCCCACCAGAATAGAGCAGCTACATGGGAGACCTTAAAGCGGCGCAGCTGCAGCGGTACAGCTGCATCGCTATAAGCTACCATAGTGTAGACACAGCCTAAGGCTTTTCGGGCCATTATGCTTTGATTAATTTACTAAGCCCTTGTTTTACAGGCCTTGAAGCTTGTAGGCTTGTTTATACCTGTGCCTTACCTATCTATACCTATGGGCTACACTTTTAAGTTGTGGCTTGAGCTGGAGCTCATGCTCTGAAGCCTAGAGACTGGGGTGGGCTTTAGAGCCTGAGCTCCTGCCTCAGTCACAACGTCAAAGTGCTAGCTGCAAAGCTGTTTTTAGAGCACTAGTGTAAACCCTGCTACCCCAAGCCTGTCGCCCTTTGCTGAGATGCTTGCTTTCATGGTCTGGCTAGATATACCCCTGGAGGCTCAGTCCAGAATTCCAGTAGCTGGCAAACTCCAAAGCGGGGTTACACTAGTAAGAACTATACATAAGAGAGTGCATAAAAAGTTATTCAACTGGGGTATGGAAGAAATGCATACACATGCCAAGTATGTATGTTCCAGGTCTATTTGCTTTTTTTTTTCTGGGGAGTTGGAGAGTGTGGCTATTTCCATTCATTTTTCATCAGAATTATTTCTATTATAAACTCCAGTCTAGAGGTAAGGGTGGGGTGTCAAAATTCTGAGATCAAAATCTGACTTTTTAAAGGAAATGTTTAGAGCATCACTTAACAAATGACAGAGATTAATCTTGCCCTTCTTGTAGTTGTACTATTTGCTATTGACATGAAATGTCTGTCCTGCAAAGAACTAGACAGCTATTGTTTGAGTTAGCTATACATACTTTTCTATGGGACATTTGGACTCTAGTCTAGATGGAAAGTATAGCTGAAAAGTTGTATTCCTTTGAGGTTATTTGAATTTTTTTTTTGGTTGGATAGTACATTTACTTCCTTATATTTCACTTGTTTATATGGAGGGAGATTTTGTATTGTTCAGTAGTTGTGTGCACTGAGAATTTCAGAGCATTTGTTTTCCGTTCACTTCTGTTCACCTATTCAGCTCCCATTTGTAGGTTTCTTAACTTTTATACCCCTGTTTCTAATGGTGTACTACTAATGTAGCCTCACTGTCAAACATACTCTGGCTACCTTCCCACAATACTGTACAGAGGCCAACAGCTCCTCAATAGATACTAATAATTAAACAGAAAATATCCAATATGATAAAAATGGATTGGTGACACTCATGTTCTGGAGATTCAGCAAGCATATAAGAGTGATTAGTAATTTTGGTTGTTTCAGTTTTGGGTGCGCAATTTGGGACATAAGAATGGCCATATTGGGTCAGACTAATGGTCCATCTAGCCCGGTGCCCTGTCTTCTGACGGTGTCCAATGCAGATGTTTCAGAGGGAATGAACAGAACACGACAATTATTGAGTGATCCATCACCTGTCAAGACCCTAAAGCGTTTTGATTTTTAGAGGGGGTGCTTAGAGCTTTCTGAAAATCATAATGTTGGGCAGTCAAAAATTGAGGCACCTGAAATCCCTAGTCACTTTTGAAAATGCTTATTCAGCCCTTGAAGGCTTGAAAGTGAAGGCTTCATTGTGGAGAAATTGTACAGTTGAATATCATCCACATGTTGTATCTATGGCATGAGACTCATGAGTTGTCGTTATTTCTCCAAGCAGTCTCTGTTGAAGTTAAGGAGGAGAGGAGAGAATATATGAGCCTTGTTGAAGACCAGGAATTATGGGATAGGGTGATGAGGAACAATTGTCCACTAGAAGCCTCTGGGCTCTGATAGAAATTATTAGATCCAGTATAGCACTGCCCTATTTATTCCTGCAAGATCTCCTATCCAGGTCACTGGTGCAATAAGATCAACAGCAACAAAAGTGGCAGAGAGGTCTAGAACACTTAGCAAAAATATCCGCAGGGCTGTTTCTGTGCTGTGTCCCAGGCTGAATCTTCTTATTATTAGGTGTTGATGTAAAGAGCTGTATAAAGAAAGTCATTAAACTGCAAGAAGTTTTATTCAGCCTACAAAACCCAGCAACAATTCTGCACGTTCTTGAGCATCACCCACTGCCACCTTATCTATTACCTAACAATTTACATATATACAGACGCCGGCACTTTACAGAGCATTCTTTTCACATCTCTCTTCCTATAAGGGAAACTGAATAATTTCGATAAGCTGCATAGTCTTTGAAATGCCTAGGCAACTTTACTGCTCTTCCACTTTGTGTAGTTTTATTTTAAGTCTTTTCCTTTTCTTGCTGTTTGCACTCAGGAGGTTTCTGTGCTGCTAAAGCGCTGAGTACAACTGGTAAGAAATTTTTCATCGGAATGGTTTTCCAGTGAGAAATGCCCATATGCAAATTTTGCTGAAAATTTTTGATTTTGAAAATGACAGCTCCCTGACTGCCGACCTAGAAAGCAGAAAGTGAAACTGACAAAACGTTTTTCCAGGAGAGCCGCCAAGGCTGAGCACTCTCTCTCTCTGCTTTCTTGGCTCTCAGCCTTCCAGGGTAGAGTCTCCCCACCTTGTCCCCCACAGCTATGGGCCTATCAAGCTTTCTATCACATAATACAAGTTAAATAACAAGGAAATGTTTTCTCTAAGCAATTGCATAAAGATAACAAAAATTATCCTGTGGTATACTTTTTAAAATAGAATTATGGGGAAATATTATTACAATGATGTTGGTATAAAAACATCTCAAAGTAGGGTGACCAGACAGCAAGTGTGAAAAATCAGGATGGGGCTGGGGGAAGTGTAATAGGCACCTATATAAGACCAAATATTGAGACTGTCCCTATAAAATCAGGACATCTGGTCACCCTATCTCAAAGTAATCCTAGGATTTATAGTGTGGCTTTTGATAACTGAATTGTGAATGTATTTGGTATTTTATGTAAGAAATGCTTTTCAAAAGGTCTTAAAATAGCAAGCTTGTCTGCCAGGTCCCAAGTATCTAGTCTTCATCCTCTCCTGACCAGATTATTGCTGCTCCCATTTTACCCAGTGCTGAAGAGGAACACCATGGGAAAACTAACAACATGGAACAGCTTAACTAAGGAGCAATAAGGGTGGGTGTGAACAGATTGCTCCACTGCTCCATGACCTCCACTCTTGTTGTTATTAAATATTGTCCTTACTACTATTATTTCCAGAGATGCCCACAAAGTGTTGGGTCCTGTTCAGACATATAAGAAGAACCAGTCCCTACCCTCAAAAGTTTATAATTTAAGATTAGCAAACAAAGCATATAGGAACACCATAGTAAAGTGCCGGGATGATGGATGGTCCTATTTTGATAATAGTGCTGTTTTTAATTAGTTATATAAACTATCCTCATTTACCCTTCAACCCTGATAATATTCACTGGTAATTCATATAGGTGTCATGATAGAATTGGATTTTCAGGAGAGATTGGAATACAGAGAAGATAGTGGCCTTGCAAACCAGATCAATAAGATAATTTAACCAGAAATGGTGATTTTACTTACTCCCCAGTGCAAACTTCCTGCTGCATTCCCTACTTGCCTCAACTTCTATTTGCTGACTTCTTGGCTCTAGTCTCAAGTGGCTGCAGTGGGTTGTATACTTTACAGATCCTTGGTTAGGAGTACTTTTATAGTGTTTATAGTATTGGCTGCTATTTTATCATTTCTACTTATAAATTATTTAACAATTCCCTATCAGGTAGAAATAGAAAGAAGTATATTTGCATATATTAACATACACCTATAATGTACAGTTGTCAATACAAACACAATACACGTCCACATAATACATCTGTATAGTCCAGATAAACAACCTCTGAAGCGCTCAAAAAGCTGCTAGCACTGTCTCTTCTGTAAAGGATAAGAAAGAAGATAAAGTAATTTAAAGTATTATTTGTGCTGCTGAATTCATGAGTATGGCTCTCCAAGATGATGTGATACCTTGGTTCTAATTTACAGTTGGGCCTCTACTTCATGAATCGCTCTCACTCCATATATTAGTCAGGAAGAGCCTTTTCTGCAGCTTTACCCACCACAATCTCTTCCACAAGAGATCGAATTTTGACACCAATCCAGCAAACACTTGTGCAACTGAGTTAAATGGGATTACTTAGAATCCAAGTAACTTTACCTACCTATGTGTTTGTAAAATTAAGGGTCCATCAGTATTTAATGAGGTATCTGAAGTTATTCTTATTTATTATGTATATTGTGATAGCAGCTAGGAGCCCCAGACATGGACCAAACACACAACCTAGCTCTCTTCTTATCCCAGCAGTCCATGTGTCTGTTTGCAGTAGCTCTCAGTCTCTGGCTTTGTGTCTCTGGGATAACGTCTCTTGTCCTTCCTTCTTTATTTTGAAAACAAACGTAAATATTTTACATTTCCACCTACTAATATATGAACTGCCATACCTTTCCATGGTTTTAAAATGCTTCAATCTAACAGTAACATAGCAAAATTTAGGAACATTAGCTGTTCTCCCAGTACATATAGCTGAACCATCTATCTTAAGAGGAGAAAGGTATAGTTTAAAAGTAGTCAGTGTATAAAACTAATGGAGTTTCTGAATTTCTCTCAACGATTCAAAACAGGCTACATGCATTTTTGTAATTGGAGCTATAGCAACATTCTTGTGTGTGTGTGTGTGTGTGTGTGTGTGTGTGTGTGTGTGTGTGTGTGTGTGTGTTTAGACTCTTGCAGAAGCTTGTTGTTTAAGGAGTCTCCTCTTGAAGTGCTAGTAACTTCCAGGTAGATAATTTATCAAAACAGGCAGCAGGTTATAATGTCACAGTCTAATTCCCTTCCCTGCTGTAGTAACAAACAGGGTTACTATATGAATGTATCTAGCAACCCAGTGGGAGATTCTACTAATTGTTAATTATGTTTATTACATCAGTGCCTAAGGACCAACCAAAAATATGGCCCCATGGTGCTAGGCACTGCACACAAAAAAGGAAGAGATTGTGGGCAAGTTAGCACATGCATGTCAAGCCCCAGGCAGAGAGGGTTTGGAACATACCCCACACATACCCCAGAAAGATGCCTGCTGAAAACACTGAAGGTTGAAACAGGCATTCTCTCTTTCCCTAAAGACATTTACAGTAGATAGGAAGAACATGCTGAGGGATGGGCATTGTTTGGGGCAGAGGGAAGCAGAGGCTCAAAACTATGGTATGTCTTGAGAATTCTTGATAGTGATCTATTTAGGAATTACAACTAGTATATGAGAAGGACAAAGAAACAGATGAGTGCCACCGTACTGAATAGACATGTTGTGAGATACATGATAGAGATTCTTGGTAACTTTTTGAATGAAGTAGCTTAGCTTTCATAGGCTTTAGACTTTTCATAAATGCACAAAGGAATGAGAGGAATGGACTCCTATAACTTAACTTTTGATCCTGTAGCAGAGTCTAATAAAATTTACAGCATTTTTAACCTGCACGCTGAAAAGTGGCGGATTGGATTTTTGAAAAAGTTTCCAAGTAAGTCTAAATTCTCATGGCATAACATTTTTATAGTCATTAGGCAGAAGGGGAAGTTAACTGCAGGCTGCTGACAGGAAACATATTTTATAAAATTCCCTGATCTTGAATGGCAATTGAATCAACTCATAGTCATTGAGCTTTAGGTGAATGAGTTCTTCTAGTTCGCAAAATTGAATAGGAAATGCTTTAATTTTGTTTTGGCATACATCCAAAAACTAAAGAGAATTTTGGAGGGTGGAATTACAGAGCTAGGCTGAATGACTCAAACTGACTGCTATGTAGGTTAAGGTCTTGACGAGGTCACTGATGATTGCTGGCATCCTTTATATTAATGCCTCTCAAGTTTTTAGAGTTTAAGCCTGAGCATTTTATACTTATATGTGATACTTTGCAACACATGTCCTAACAAGAGAATTTATTTTCAAGGATAAATTGTTTTCAATACAATAATTTAATAGATTTCATTTGTTTTAAAATTCCAAGAACTTGGTACAGCTGTTTGTGTGCTTCAGAATCAATGCTTATATAAGCAGAAATTGAATATTCTAAACAGATGGCATTTTCCGTGCTAAGGTAAGAATGTATCGCATGCTGAAATCCGGCCTTTCCTCCTCCTACAAAAGAATTGGCTCAGTAGACTTCTCTAATTTACAATTTGACCCCCAAACACACTTTTTTTTTTTTTACAGTGCAGATCATTGCACATATAAGTGAACAATGAAAAAAGGTCTGATTCAGCACTAGTGAAATCAATGGGAGCAGGGTAAGACCCACAGTCAGTAGAAGATTTGCCCTAGTCTCACAAAGACATAATGGGCTAAATTATTCCATTATGTAACAGCAGAGATAAATCTGGACCAATAGATTTTGTGCCTGTGCTTCAATTTCACTTCTGATAGTTTGGCAGTATCTGAGCAATAAAGCTCTGCAACATCATCTCCCAGCATGTCAACAGTAAACCTGCTTAAAACTGAAGATTCTCTTTGTTGTTGTTCTGGGCTTCCCAAAACATTTCTCGACCATCTGTCTTGTTCATTCTCACCTCTCAGTCTTCCATTTCTACATTCATTCCTTAAGCAGAAAGGTCTTCATTTTCTGTCCGAGTCGCCGGAGAAGGCTGATACCTTCACTTTTTAGCTATATCTGTTCTTGCCATGTTTTATGTGGATGATGTTACTGGTTCCTAAGTAATGAAGTTCTTTAATTCAATATTTTTTAATTTCTGGGACATTATTGGTATTAAGCCAGCCCATGGAAAAGTCTCAGATAAATTTAAAATATTAGCAAGAACTGATAATTGCTGTAGTTTCTGTTCTCTGTGTTGAGCATTCTTTACTAAACCACAGACTCCAGTAGTCTAGTTTTTATTTCTTTACTTGTTCTCATCATATATCATTTATTGCCTCTGAGTATTTTACTCTTCGATATTTCAATTACATATGAAAATGAAAGCAAAGTGCTTGCTTTGTGCTACTTAGAAACTTATTCTCATTTACCATTTTAGCTTTATCAACAAAGAGTTTCCTACAATATATTTAACTTTCCTAGCCCATTTTTCAGATGCATTGCAGATGCTGGGAAGTCGTCTTGTTTTTATTTGAACTTGATTTCCAGGTGGAATACACATATATTTATCTTCCAAAGGAGGTATTTGAATGCCTTTATATAGGATTATTCTTCAGAAGGTAGATTCTGTTAAAAGCTTAATACTTATATGTTGCCCATGCTTGAGAACATCTTGGTTTCTAACAAAATATAATGTAAAACCAATATTAAAAGAGCAATGTTTCCCTGTAAATACCGTAAGGGACATCAAGAGTGGTAAGATACTGTTGTGCCTCTGATCCATGAAGAAACATTTTGGATTTCAAGAGTGCATACTTTCTGTACTGGGGGAGAAATGAGTACACACAGGTCCAATATATTCCTTTCTACCCTGCTTTGATTTACACTTTGCACATAGTTCCTGTTATTGCTTAATGATGGTTATTAACAGCAAAAAGCAACAAATTGAGCACAGCTGTGGCATCACCTTTTGAATTTCAACAAAACAGGTCTGTGCTTGTGTTCCCAGCCAAACTGCAGTCTGCATCTCTTAACTCTTCCACAAACAAAGCCTTTTTAATAACATGAATCTGAGGTATTGATAAACCCCTGGACAAGACATCTACTCTTTCCAGGAAGTTCCTTGTAAAGATTCAATTCTGTGCTGCCTACAATGAATCTAGTTGCCTCGTATTTAAAACAAACAAACAAACCCCCACAGTCTGTTTCCTTTTCTTTAATTTCTGTCTACCTGGGATTGGTTTCACCAGTCCTTGTCCAAGGCCAAATTTGACATCACTGAACTCCGGACCTGTGATATTTAGTCCATGTGACCACTGGATCAAAGGAGTCCACTGGTATCTCAAGCCGTAACTGCAAGTTCATGTCATCAGCTGTCTTAGCATATTATTCAGGAGGCAGCACATGATCTAAATTAGATGTAGTTATATGCAGTCAAGTCAAGTTGCTGGGAAGGCCTATGATGGTGAAAGCGTCACTGTCCTTGCACAATGGGTTCAGGACACTAACAGGGCACGGAAGGAGCAGATGCATCCTAGCAGGGACCAGTATTTCCAATTGTAGTACGATCAGCCAATATCTGTGGGAATAGATTGCCCTTCTGCTACAGTTTTAGCCGAGTAACATGATATACCTTATCAGTATTTCGCTTGACCAGAACACAAATCTTATACACAGAGAAGCTAAGCTTTATTGGCTGATAATTCAATAGGGTCATAGCCATCAGTGACACAGACTATGCTCTGGGGCTGCACACAGTAGGAGCATAACCAGATCATCAACTTTCCAATTATTCTCCTCCTGTCTCTGATCAAAGTAGGTTTTTAACTTTCTTCTGGCCTTTCCCAGTTTAACCATCACATACCAATGTAAATCTTGCAAGTGAGCATGCAGAGATTGCATATAGGTGTCCAATTCAATTCCTTCTAACTGAGAATCACTGGTTTGCCAGTTCACATGCTCAGGCAATCTCATTTCTCATGTGATTGATCAGTCAAGGCTGCAGGAAGAGCTCAGAGGGCCATTATCATCATGGGCATCAGGCCATCCTAGTTTTTGCCTTTAGCATCCACCAGTTTCCTTAGCACTAAGGTAATGGTTCGACTGGTTCTTTCCACTATCTCTGATGATTGTGGACGGTAAAGGATATGCAATTTTTGTTGAATCCCTAACAATTTCAAACATTCTTGGAAAACCCAACTGGTAAAATGGGTGCCTCAATCAGATTCTATCTTTCCTGAGAGCCCCATTAGCTGTGGCAGAATCAGTATTTACCTTCAAAGGAAACACCTCCACCCACTTGGAAAAGCCGCAACAACAGAAGAGTGTTCCTTTTCCTAGGAAAGTGGTCCAACAACATCCCTTTGGAGAGCGGACAGTGGTTCTGCATACCATTGTGGCCTGAGGGATGCACTAAGTTTCCTGGTGGGTGGATTGTCCTGGGCACAGACCAAGCAATTTCCACAATACTGTTGAACATCCTCCTTCATAGTTGGCCACCAACTAAAATTAGAAACACTTTGGCAGATTTTCTCTGTTCTCTGATGATCCCCCAGAAGGAACATAACGTACTGAGTAAAAGATTTCCCTCTAAATTTGATGTGGTACCACCCATAAGGGTAAGTCCTGCCCAATATACATGAACATACTTTAATTTTTAAACAGTGAATCAATGGATAACCATTTACTTATATTTTCTTCTGAGCCTTTTTCTGTTTCTCAGGGAATTTCTGATTGCCCAATTGCTTTGGTATAGGCTAATCTTCTCTTTGCAAGGCCTGAATGTCAAGCGGTGAATTTTCCTGACTTCCTTTAACACAGGACACAGGGGGTCGGGTGATTGGCTGTCCCACAAACATGTGGTGCAGGTCCAAGCCATGCCTCTGTGGGCACCTTTCTTGCTAACAGGTTGGCTGTTTGAGTCTCAGTATGAAAAGCATCTCATTTACAATGAGCTTTCACCTTGCAAATATAGACCTCAGCAAAGTAAGAGGCCAAGATACTGATGTATGACAACAGAGTGGCATGCTTGAGAGGCAACCCTTCCAATTAAGTGAATCCATGCTGCTGCCAAAAGGGCAGAAACTCTAAGGGCATTCCATACCCATGCCAAATCAGAAAAAAAATGATTGGGATTTTAACTACAGATGCACAACAACTCCAATGCACATGCAACTGCTGCCAATTCAGCATATTATGCGGGGGAGGGTCAGGAAAAGGAAATCTTCCTTATTCACTCTAAGGGGTAATCCAGCAACCCTCGTAAAATGACCTGTTTATAATCCTGTTGGCCTTCATGGCCTTTCATAACTAGAGATGAGGCATAAGCTTGAAATAAATATTCTGATCCAAGTATTTGGCTTGCCTTACTCATAAAAGCTGGACCCATGAATGAAGATATTGAAAGTCTCTTTCAGATTGAATGTGGATTGCAGGAGCTTGAAAAATGTATTTAGTTCACTTCTTGACTGAGACACTGGATGCTCATGGGGTTCTCCTTCCTATAACAATCCAGGTGGTAATGGGGATTGGACCCTTAAGGGATCTACCTTGATATCTTTCCCCAGTATTGCAGACAAGCATTTGATATCTGTCCATCCTTGACACACTCTGAGAGCAAAAAATTCAGTGGGGGTGTGAGAAGAATGTAATATAATAGGGGATGAACCAATAAACCTTGTCACATTTCAATAACCCAATCTGTGGCCAGCAGATGTTGCTCACCGGAAGAATACTGAATTTCTACCACCATGTAGCGAGGCGGTGGGCTACCCCACATGCCCTGCTGAGGGCCGAACCTCCGCTAACTCCAACGTGGGCGGAGCCACTGGGTCCGGAGCCCACCCCTCCGAGGTCACGGCCCCGACCTGGAAGTATAAAAGCCCGCCTGCAGAGCTCAGTGGAGCCCAGGCCGGTGGAGAGAGCAGACGTCCATGGCCGAGCTCCCGCTTGGGAAACAGCCGCAGGCCACGACCGGCCTGCTGACTCACTGGACCGGTCGAGCCTACCTCTTGCCAGGTACCCCGAGGAGGACCTGCCAAGCCTGCCCCGTGCCAGCTACCCCGAGGAGGACTGGCCAAGCCTGCCCCGTGCCAGCTACTCCGAGGACTAGCTGAGCCTGCCCCGTGCCAGTTACCCCGAGGACGAGCTGAGCCTGCCCTTCGCCACCTACCCAGAGGAGCCAATGCTGGTGGAGAGCACCGACGACAGGTAGACGGCCCAGGTACCATACAAGGGGGAGTGTGGAAGTAGCCTCTGGGTAGCCGACCCCAGTCTGGCTGCTGCACTGCCAGAGCAGATGTCAGTGTGTTGCGGCCAGGATCCCCACTGACCGCAGCGAGTTTCCGTCGCTGCTAGGGCCCCGGGCTGGGATGCAGTGGAGTGGGAGGGCCTGTGTCCCGCCTGTTACCCACTCCTTGGGTGGCAGACTCCCCACTTTTTCCCTGGCCTAGAGAGGCTGGGGGCTGCCACAAATTGACCCAGACCTTGCTTAAAGGCCTGGGTATTTGCTTGACTATTGGTTTGCTGCCCCGCCCTGACCTAGGGCCTGGGTTTCCACAGACTGACCCAGCCCCTGCTTAAGGGCCTGGGTAGTTGCCTGACTGTGTGAGTACTGCCCCACCCTGATTGGGGGCTCGGGGTTCTTTCCTGACTGTAGCAAGGCGGTGGGCTACCCCACAGCTCCGCTGAGGGCCGAACCGCAGCCCAAAGCTACTACACACCAACATTCATCTGCACCCATAGGCAATGGGCCGCAACTTCCTATATCGCTCTTGGGACACCACTTGCTGCTAGGGTAAACTCAGTAACCCCCATCTCTAGATGGTGGTATGTATTAGTGTGGTCTGCGGTAGCTAAGACTGGGGCATTATCTGTCAATTACTTAAGGGTTGCTACTGCCTCAGTGTGTTCTGTCCATTCCCATGGGACATCTTGCTTTAACAGCTGATACAGGGGGGCAGCTACTGAAGGCATGTTCAGGAATGTGATCTCTATGGTATCAATGAGCCCTAGGAAAGATCTATGGGTGGCAATTCTTGCTGGCAATAGCAATCTCTGTCAGCTCTATCTTTTGTTGTGCTGGTATCCGGCTTTCACTTGACGTAGTGATTCCAAGGAAGGAAACTTTCTAGGTTAATAGCTGTGCCTTGGTTAGGTTGCACTTGAGTCTTGTCCCTGGAACAGCTGTAGAAATCAGCCAATTTCTCAAGATGTTTCTTGAATGGCAATAGCAAGACTAATATCATCGACATACTGAAACAAAGCAGACAGGTTAGAAAAGATAGACAACTTCTGTTTCATTTGTTTGTGGAATATAAGGGACTATTGTGGAATCCCGGTGGGAACCTGTTTCACATTAATTATTGCCCCTTGAATGTAAATGCAAACTTATATTGGGGTTTCTCCCTTAAGGGCAGGCTCCAAAATCTGTTTGAAATATCAAGGGTAGAGAACAATTTTCAATCTGGGCTAAGTGATTTAAGGAAATCTGGCATTCTTGCAACTGTGGCTGCACATGGTGGGGCTCCTTGGTGAAGTTATTGATAATTAGTAGATAGATGCCACAAACCATCTGGTTTCCTGACTGGCCTGAGGTGCATTTCTGAACTACTATTTGTTCTAAAAGGGAGGTAGTGTTACCTGCAATATAAGGCTTTTCTTCACTGGGGAATGTGTACTGTTTTTGTGTGGGGAGGATCATTGCAGTATCCATTTACTACAGTCACATTTATGTTTGGTACGTGCTGCTACATTTGCTTCCACTAGAGACCTTAGGTCCTCATTAGAAGGGTGGTTCCTATATAAGACAGACATATCGTAAATAGCTGGTTTCTTCATCACTGCAGCACCATATGAGTCCAGGATAATCACGGGTCTGGCACCTTAAAATCTTTGTGGGAGTAACACGCAACAAGTGGTAAGTTAAATCAAGTATACAGCCACTAGTACCAAGAAGTCTGAGCCCAGTACATTTTGTTTTCAGGTAAGTTTACCAATTCAAAGCTATGAAACTTATGGATGTCCCCAATTTGTATTGGCACTAGTGGAGATAGAGTAGATGTCATAGGGTGGTCGAAATTGCAAATGAACTGAAGCTCAGCAATTTCTCTTTGGAACCTTTAAGGTAGCCATCTTACAGCAAAAATACTTCAGGACCAGACTCCAAAGAGAAACTGCTGAGCTTCAGTTCATTTGCAAATTTGACACCATCAGATCAGGATTAAACAAAGACTGTGAATGGCTATCCAACTACAGAAGCAGTTTCTCCTCCCTTGGTGTTCACACCTCAACTGCTAGCAGAGGACCTCACCCTCCCTGATTGAACTAACCTCGTTATCTCCAGACTGATTCTTGCCTGCATATCTATACCTGCCTCTGGAAATTTCCATTACTTGTGTCTGACGAAGTGGGTATTCACCCACAAAAGCTTATGCTCCCATACATCTGTTAGTCTTAAAGGTGCCACAGGACTCTGTTGTTTTTTAGCTGTGTTCAGTGAAAACAGTACATGTCATGGGGCTGTAATTGGCATTCCTGATCCTCTCCTTAGTCTTCAGGGTATTCATCCTCCTCTTCAACCTTGAAGGCTGAGGCCATATCTTGGTAGTTTAATGTTGCGATATCTTCCTATGAGTAATCTGTAGGAGCTGCAGCTATTTTGCTGGGAGCATCTAGAATTCACTTCACTGCTTCTGTTTAATTCTTTTTGAATTCACTTCTTCCTGACGAAGGAGGTTGGAGGTCAAAGCATCTAGCTATTCTCTGATTTGGCACAACTCTTGTTGCAGGGCCAGGAGCTTATTGAAGGAATGACTTTGGTTCTTGAATTGCTGCTGTTGTCGTTCGCACAGAAGTATGTATTCTCTCCTAGGAGCACCATAGTCTCTGTGAGATGGTTGTTTGGGGTGATTTACTACAACTTCTCCTCTCTAGGCCATGTCCAGAAAACCTCTCCTTAGTTTGGTTTGAATAGATCCTTTCTTGCTGCTATTCCCTCTCTCCTTTTGGGCCTTCTACCGTAATTGTGGCTTATGCTGCAGCTGCACTAGGCCTTCACTTACCTCATTTCTGCTGGTTCAGCCCAGCCCTCGTGGCACTGAGGCTTTGGTTAAGCATTGGCCAAAGCCAGTACTTTGGAGTTTGATTTCACAAACATTTCTACACTGTTCCAGATTGCCGGAACAAGAGAGTTGCTGACAAGCAAGCTAACAAACTGATGAAGCTGGTCAGATGGCATACCACTACTATCCCAAACGAATCCTAGTCTTTCATTAAAGGCATGGGGAGATTCCCCCGCCTGCTGTTTTTGGTTTGCAAACAGAGAAATGCAACCTGTCCAAGGTGCATTATTTGTTACACCTGTTTCACTTTGTGCTTAAAATTGTGTGCTCCTACCTTATAGTCAGGGAGTAGAGCACCCCACAGTCCTTTGTCCACAGTCATATGCAGTGCCCGCACTCAGTCCTGAAGGGGGATACGCACCATTTGGACCATTTGTGCTACCCAGAGAGTATGTAAGGATATCAGCTCTTCTTTCTGATCATTTTGATCTTGGTGGTGGTCATGACCCTTCTGCAAAGGCTGGGTGTAGTTATGGCATGACACGACTACTCTGAATCTGCCCCATTCTGTCTGTATTACCTGCTGGTGGAGCCCCATCCTGGCATCCCTCTGTGAAGGGAGTTCCTCTGGTCATTAACAGAGAAGTCCAGACTCGTTGAGTTAACCTTCTTCCTAGATTTTGTCAGTGACTGTAAGAGGATTTGAGCTTGTTGGACATGTCTCATACCTGTCCTATCCTGTAAAAAGATAGCACACTCCACAGAGTTGTCCAACCATTCCCTATCCTGCATGCCCAAAGTATTGGAGGGCATACTTTGATAAAGGCTTGTTCTTATAACACATCTCTTAAATTTTCCCAACTTGTTTCTGTGCTTAACTATTTGATCTTTACTGAGGTTTAGTGTCCTGAGCTCCACCAGCTCTGCTTCCTTCAATCTCTCAGTCAATGCAGGATCTGAATCTGGGCTGCAACTATTATTATCAGTATCCTCATATTCAGTATCTGTGCTTCCAACTGCTCCCTGGATCTAGTTGGCTCCTTGTGTTGTTTAACCACCTGCAGCCCTGGGTGGTGTCTGCTCACTCCTGATTACAGGACTCTCTTGAGGTGTGAGGTAAGGTGTAGAGCCACCTGGTTCTTTCTGAACCTGAGGGTTTATCCTTATCTTGGCTTCTAGCCTACACTATGGCTATTGGGATTTTTCCCTCTTCTGAGGGTACATTCACCGCTTTACCTTGCCCTCCCCCACTGTGAAAGAAGTGACTAGCTTCTCCATGGGCTGATTGGTGCTAGGCTGAGACACCAGCTCAGTCAGTGCTCTAGAAGCCAGAGTGGGAACAACTCTTGTCTCTGGTGTGAATACAGGCATTTCCCTAGGAGAACGTGAACTGTGCCTACTTTCCACAAGCACACAGCCAGTCTGGCGGCATTGAGGAAAAGTTGGAGCACTATCAGAGTACCACTTTGCTTCCCATTCCTCTCTGGTCATGCAATACATTTCCTGTTCCCTTGAGGAATTCCGCTGCACTGATAGCAAGGATCATGTAAAATTAACAATGTTACATTTACAATTAAGGGTTTTTTTGTCTATTTTGTTTCACTATTAAATGATTCAGTTTTAGATTTTGAACTGAGTCCATTTTAGAGCTGAGCAAACAGCAAATTTTTCTCAATGAAATTCTGGTTTGAAACAAATTAAAAATTTTTTTTTCAATGAATCAAGAGAAATTTTGGTTTTAATTGACCAAAACTTTTGATTTGACTTGAAACAAATGTGGTTTGTTTTGTTTTGTTTTTGTTTCAACTCAACTGAAACATTTATGGTTGAGTCTAAACTAATTTTTTTTTAGTTTCATTTTGATTCAGCCTTTTGAATGTCTTTCTCACCCCTCCCCCTTTTTTGAAATAAAAATACTGGTTTGAATTGAAAAATCAAAATGAAGTGTTTCAAAATGAAAAAATCTAAACAAAAAGTTTTCACTTTTGAATATTTTTCACCTGAAATCAAATTTGACAAGTAATTCTCCAAAGGAGCATTTTTGGATGCAAAAACAATTTCAACCATGTCCATTTTTTTCGTTTGGAATCAGCTAGTATGAAAATTTTCTTAATAAACCTTTTTGATGAAAAATGTGAAAAAGTTGGGAAAGAAAACTTACCTAAAATATTTTTGTTTTATTAACCACTTGTAGTGGTAATTCAGTGGTGGGCATTTTCTTTTGTTTTATATATATCTTTAAACTGCTGCAGAAGTAATATGTGCCCATCTAGTAATCATCACCTTGTTGCATATTTCAAAATCCCATTCTCAGTTTTACACTGTGAATTGTACCAACCACTGGATGCTTAGACACACAGCTTTGGATAAGTATTAGCATCTCTGTTCCAAAATAATGAAATGTTTCATATGCTTTTAATTTGCAAAACTTTGAACATATGGTTCTCAAATATGATATTTTGTCAGAAGGTTAGTCCATCACTTTTATGCGCTTCCTATTTTCAAATTTCCATGTGAAATAGCATTCAGCATTGTTAAAAACAACGAGGAGTCTGGTGGCACCTTAAAGACTAACAGATTTATTTGGGCATAAGCTTTCATGGGTAAAAACCTCACTTCTTCAGATGCATACAGTGAAAGTTACAGATGCAGGCATTATACCCATGAAAGCTTATGCCCAAATAAATCTGTTAGTCTTTAAGGTGTCATCAGACTCCTTGTTGTTTTTGTAGATACAGACTAACACGGCTACCCCCTGATACTATTCAGCATTGTTGTTTTTTCAGTGTAAGGTATCATATATAGACAGATAATTCAGTATGTGTATTATATAATTTATCTGATGTGTGTTCTAATATATACAAATCCCTACAATAAATTAATGTTAAGGTTGCAAAGTCAAGCATTCAAAATTTAGGCAACAATTAAGGTTGTTGCTGTGGAGTATTAATCCAGCTCCCTTGTGTGTATGCATTATGAGACCGTCTTTAATTACGTGATTTCAATTTTCTTTTTTCCCCCAGGACTCCTGTTTCAGTCAGTGAATAGGGTGGCTGAAGAAGGGGGCTGAATTAAAGTTGCATGGGCAAATGTGTCATGTGGCATTTTCTAAATTTTGAGTGTTTTTGACTTTGTAACCTGAAAACATTCTTTTAATGTTGTGTGTGTGGATAAAATGTGTGTAGGTAAAATATGTGTGTATATGTATAACTTCTATTCACTTCACTTTTTCCATTAATCTTCTGAAAAAAAGTGTGTTTACATCTTTACATCTTTTAAAAACTTAAAAGAACTATTCAACAATACACATTTACAGAATGAATTGATTTGCAACAGTCTGTGCAAAAATCACTGAATATGAGCAAATGAGTGGCAAACTTCAGAGGGAAACCTTCACCTCCATTGATGTTAATGGCCTTACACCACTGCTGCATATGATGACAAGAAATTTTCTTAGCCATCTGCATTCAGCTGTTTCTTGTCCATCTCACCACTTGAAGCAGTGTACCAACATATATCTGAAAGCATCAAGTGGGCCAAGAATGCAAGAAAGGTTGTGGTGCCCTAACATGACACTGCCTGAGCTATAGTACAGTCCTCTCGTCAAGCCAGCATCTGTTATTCACTGGTTATCTACATTATTCTCAGTCTAATTTCTGGGATGTTACAAAGAAACTTTTAAAATATATTATCCCCCAATAAAACTTAGTCTGAAATTATTTATTTTTTTTGTTGTGGAATTGAAATAATTGAATGTCTATGAAGCTAACAGACACACCATTAGGTTTCCCTTTCTTTGTATAGGGACCAAGTCAAGTAGTATCACTACAAAGTCCTTCCAGAAAATTACCATTCAGTTTAACTTGTGTGTTAGTGAGCATTTATGTTAGCTCTTCTTTTACTGGTCATGTCTACCTGGAGATCTTGCCTCTGTGTTCCTTAAATTTGCTAGGTCCAGGACACTTTACAGGCCATCCTCCCCTTTGCTCTCTATAGCCTTCCAGTCAAGCACCCGGTGCAGATCAGACCTGGCCTATATGGCATTGCCTAAATCAACTCCACACTGGAAGTGGCCAGTCTAGAGAAACGATGATCAAGTAGGGCTACATTGCTCGCCCCAATGCAAGCTACTTGAGTGCAAATGCTCTTCCAGTGCCCTGGGAGAGTGCAATGATCATGCAATCACATGCACAGATGTGGCAGGAAGCAGTATGAGGACACAACATGAGGAAGACCTTCTTAAGTCCTCAGAAATCTTACCAGGAGAGTAACCACAATCCTTCTATAGGATGCTTTCCTTCTTACTATCAATATATAGACTTTCCTGAGCTTTGTACTAATGCCAGGAACTGTTCCTCTATTTATTATCTCTTTATTTGATCTCTTCTGCTGCTTATCTGTTAAAGACTTACTCTTTGCCTACTAATGATGCATTAACATGAGATTTGTACCATGCACATCTTTTCTTTTATGCCACGTGCTGACTACTTGTTTTGTTCCTAGCTTTCTATAGTGCAACTCTTAACTTGCTTTTGTATTGCTGGACCCATCTTTTTAATTGAACTCCTTCAGTTAGGCTATTCTCTTCTCCTTTTTTACGCCCTCCTCCTAATCAGTTGTTATTCGCTGGCTTAGGTTAATTGATAGTAGGTGAGTCTATTGATTAATTAGGAATGTAAACACCTCAGTAGAAAAGAAACCAAAACTTCTAAATCTGACCTGATAAAATAATCTTTTAAAAGCTATAATTTAAAATTCTACAGAAAGGGAGCTTCCATTGAAATTTGGCCCTTCCACACAAAGTCCCCAAGAATGTTGTCTGCTGAGTTACTGATCAGTTTGAATTTTTGTCATAGATATGTATTTTTTTCTCTTGTGAAAACAAATAGATGAAAAATGCAGAGAAATCCTGCAAGGCGCTGCAGATCACAGTGCTCTGAAAAGCAGACTTTTTTGATGCTCTGCAGAATTCTGCAAATCCCTGTCCTGTAGGGGACATTGTAATTTTTGTTGTCTTCACTGCTGGCCATCATAGACAACCTCCCTTGCTCTGTAGGTTAGGACAACTTGTTACATGTAGCAGCTATCTTTTCTTTTTCTTTTTTTTTTCTTTTTGCAGCAGAGAAGCTCAGGTTCTTCAGACTCATACTGAGAGTGTAAGCCAACATCCAGACTAATGCTAAGGTTTCACCCTGTCCCAATCAATCTGTACAGCCTGTTAAACAAATGGTTATGCGACAGCCTCTTCTCTGGCAATCACTATGTAAGGATCATTCAAGTCTTCTTTTATCAATCTCCTTCTTTCCCACAAAAATGCTACTAACAGAAATGAAACAGATTCCTTCTAGTTAACAATAGTTTTTTAATTACATGTGGCTATTGAAAGCAGTTAGCCACTGGTTTCATTAGATAATGCCTTGGACTCCTTCAACAAACTAGAGGTGTGGTGTCCAAGAATATCAATATTTTATTCAGGAATGTCTGGAAATGTTACATTCACATGGTAAAGTGTCTTTATTTACTTTGAGAAATTCTGGGGGGAAAAATAGATTACAGTCCCATGCCTTTTAGCCCTCCATATGGACAGTGCTTATAAAGAGGAAATAAAAGAGAACCTGTATACGAGCCTCTGATTGCCCAATTGAAGAGCATGTGGCTTAGACACAGAGGTCTGAATATTTAAAAACCTGTATTTGGATGCCTGAGTGTATTTTAAGTGACTCATGGGCACTTAGATGCACAAATCGTATTCCAATACGGTGTTACTCTGTGTGAACAGCATTGTGTAATCTTTTCAATACCTTATGCAGATAAATATACTGAACTGTGCAAAGATCTTGGTTCACTTGAGTTTATGGAAAACATTAGCTGGCCTCAACTGCATCTTGACTTTCCTGTCCATTCCTGTATGTTTCCCCCTTTCTCCCCTTTGTTGCAAGGGAGCCCTTAATGGGGTAATGTCCCTGTTCTTCTAGCTAGATGGACAAAGATCCACTTGCATAAAGGTTTCAGTGGGTACACTGACTGGTTCTTTTTGCTCTGTTGTCTATACAGACCAAGAATTCACTGTAGATAAGACACAAACCAGTTTTTTGATTCTTTTTACAGCCTTTGAAATCTGTGTTAACAAGACACATACAGAAAGTAGAAAAGTTCCCTTTTACATTTTCTTATAACAACATATTTTATCTGCTCTCTAACATTATTTAATATATATTTATCTAACACATTTTGTTATACTTTTATTTACCCAATCATGTGGGTCTTAGAGGAAAATGTTTCTTGGAATGAAGATTGAATTAGAAATGTTATATTTGCATATGTGAGCAATATTCCTGTAATCACACAATATAATTTTAAAAAGTGTACTGATTTTATATTAGTTAGGTGATAATGTTCTATAGATACAGTTTATATTCATAGGACTCTAAATTACATATAAGAATTCATTCATCTGGTGCATATATCCATTATACTACCCATAACTCAGGCTACAATGGGGATTCTTCTTGTTTTCTTGAAAAAATACACAAATACGTGCTTGTGTTGCTGCAGAAAATACTTTTGGAAGTTATACCAGGCCATTGTGTCCTTAGCTAGTGGAAGAGTTATGGTAACTTAGCTCTGGACAATCTTGCCTGTTTACAATTCCATTTTGATTTAGCTTGTTGATAAAACTTTCAATCAGTCTGTATGGGAAGCAGTTTCTTGCTAAGTCATATTGCAAACTGTAGTTTTTTAATGTTTTGTTTTAATTTTTCCTCACTCTGGTTTACCCTATAAACATATAGTCTTGAAGCAATTTATATGATAGTTCAGGAAAATCTTATGCTGCTGTGTTTTTAGGATGAGCTTTCTTCCAACTAACTGCCTATTTTATTGGTGTGAAAGCGCCAACACTATTCTGATGAATGGTAGATATTCAATTCAAAACTTTCGTATTAGGAAGTTAGAAATTTGCCTTTAAGTAAAAATCAGGTACTATGCTTGCTTTTGACAATTTAATGTTAGGGATATTTTTCTATAATATTTCTCATTATGTTTCCCATCATGTCATCAGTGGGTAGGACTGTAGCATCTTTCGGCTGGTCCCTCAGATAATTTTAAAGTTGTATTACAAAGCAAATTGAAAATGTTATTGCCCGTTATGGTTCCTCTGTGAGGCATAAAGGCTGTCTCAACTTTTTTCAAAGTTATTATGGCTTCAGTTTTTACATTAGAAATATTAGGCAATCACTTTTCTCTCTTTGCTATAGAACACCACAACATTTTTGGAGGACTTACTTTGTGTGACATCACTATTTAAGTAACCTCAGCTGCATATTTCCCTCCCGCAAACTGAACATGGAAGAGGATGTTGATTTTTAGACTGCTTCAGAATCTGTCTGAAATATTCCAGACAATATAAAAGTGGGGGACAGAATGGAGGAGAGAGGAAAGCAGAAGAAAACATTTTAATGAAAAATACCCCCCTATAATTTGAAGGCATCTTTATATATAGAAATAAGAAATAAAAATGGCATTCTCAAACTGAAGCAATCAGGGAAAATATATAATGAAAAATGTTCTACATGAAAGAGTCCTTATTTGCTCAATTGGGCATGAATTTCCTCTCCCGGGTCTCTGTGTGTGTGAATACACTCACCTGTTCTTCACAGAAATTGCCTTTCAAAGTCTTTCTTGAATCAGGTCTGTTTTTAGAAAAAATGTGTTTGTTAAGCTTTGCTATAGTCAGGTCTGAGTCTGCATTATAATGGATAAAAATGAAGGAGTTTGGTTTACTTATGATTTATTCCCCTTTTGCTGTAACTATGTCAACAAAAGTAAATAAGAAAATAATTAAAGGATACTTTTAGGTGAATTTAGTTTTGCAGGCTTTTGGTGTACAAAAACCCGACATTTTTGTGAAGGCATACTAGAGGAAAAAAAAGGATGTACATCTGGAGCTTTCTCAGCCCTTACTTAAAAGCGTTAGGTTGCTGAAAGACTCTAATTCTGGAAAAAAATTACACATGTGTGTAACTTTATGCATCTGAGTAGTCCCACTGAGTTCAATGGAATTACTCACTTGTGAAGTTACTCAAGTCCATACATGTTTCTAGGATGGGTGCCAGAGACCGCTTTTCTGTCACATGCTTTAGTTAAAAAGGTAAGAAGCAAACAAAAATTAAACAAATTTAAAACAACCAGAGAATTGTAAATAGTCTGAATAAAATTTCTCATTCAATTTGGACCTGATCTGAAGCCCATTTAAGTGGTTGGGACCCTGTCCATTTAGTTCAATGGGTTTTGGATCAGGCCCTGTTTCTAATGCCTTATTTTTTCTCATGTCATAAACCTTCTAGTTCTGCAGTTGTCCACAGAGTCTTCCAGAGTAGGCATGACCTGAATTTCTAATGTAAAAAACCAAGAAGATAAAAATGACTTTAAAATAACAATGTTAGGCTTTCATTATAGCTCACCAAGAATCAGAAAAGGGGTCAAGTTCAGGTTTACTTGTTTAATTTTGCAGTTCACCTTTAACAAGAGAGACCTGACTTAACTTCATGACTATAGAAGTTATCTATAATGTGAGATATAAAAGGGGCAGTCTGAAAAAGTAAAATGATGTGTTCCTTGTTTCTGCATTCACCGTGAAAAAAAATCTCCATCATAGCAGGGAGGGCTTTGCAGCATTACATGGAAGGAAAATGGTGCCTAAAAGGATGTGAATAATGGATGAAAATTACTTCACATTCTTTTACTTTTGCTTGTGTGTCAAGGAAGATGGTTTAGAAAAGACTTTATTCTTCCATTGGGACACTGGGATGAAATTGAGGAATTACTCAGCTGAAAAGCAAGACAAAAACGACAACAAGGAGAAATGGCTACTGAAGGAGACTCTTCCTCCTTTGACTAGAATCAGGTGAGGGAGCCACCTGGATTGGGACGTGAAGAGGTGGATTGTGAACTTTGTAAGTGAAGAGCTGGAGGAGACACGCTTGGGTCTAAAAGTCTCATAAAAATTAAATAAAAACCCTGCAACAGAAATAGGGGTCTCAGAGGGGGAACAGCAGGGGATAATGTAGAAAGTCTCAGCATCTGTGTGCAGTGCCAGTATTGCCACTGGTACTGACATTGCAGAGAACAAGGAGGTGGGAGGATGCTCACATGGAACATGGCAGGCTGTCTGAACAGGGAGCAAGTAACATTAGTTACAGGGATTTTCATTTCCTATATCAAAAAGATATTAACAATGGTTTCAGTTGTTTTTCAAGAAAAGGTATCAGAGGGGAGGAAGGTATCCTCATGGAAAGAGCTGCTCTGAGAACTCATTTGCACAACAACCAGGAAATGGCATGGGAGAAACATTTGCACAGTGGGCAGCAGAACACCATCATTACTAAAGCAGGGAGAAGGGCAGAGATGTTAAAAGTGAAAGCAGCAATATATCATGGATGGTGCACATCAGTAGACATACTGTTGAGTGACATAAACTCTATTATCCTTTGCCAGCTGCACTGGCCAGCCCCTGTTGTGTTGTAAAATTTGTTATAAATGAAGTTACTGTAGCTGATAATGCTATTGACATTTTCATAGAACTCAGCTGTGACGCTGGGAACAACTCTGAGCAAGAGATGGTGTGGGAACTGTACCATTCCAGGAGTAGCCCTGGGAGCAGTGTGACTCACTTCTGAGTCACCATTTTTCCCCTGCTTCCCCCTTGCTGATACAGAGTAGTAATTTGTTCCTGGCTTATTTCAGCAGCCAGCTCTGGGAGACGTGAGGCAGGCATGATAGGAAGTGGCAATTTAGAAAGGATATTTGATGGTTGGTTTCGGTGGGTGTGTTGATATGGAGGGAAGCAATATCCTGTCCTCCTAATCCACCATTTACCTTTCCTTTTTCCCCAGTGTGGGTTTCCTCAGGAGCATCCCTCCTGTGCTCTTGGTTTGGCTTGACTGGGGATTCTCACAGCACACCTCCTAACCAGATATGAGAAACCCGTGAAAAAAATGCAGAAATTGGGCTTGTTGCTTGTTGTACCTTGTTGCTTCTTTTTTATTATCAGCTCCTGGCAAGCAGGGGCAAGGGGTAAGCAGGGGCAAGGGCGGAGAGAGTCAGGGGTGCACAGTGTGTCCACCACAGTCCCAGACTGCATGCCGGGGGAATCTAGTGTTGGGGTTCTTAGGGATTGGCTTGTTTTGGCCTTGTTTTGAAATGGGAATAGCTTGATTTTTGGCTTAATGTGGAAGTCAGGGTGCTTGTTTACCGCGTGAAAGTTGGCAACTGTGCTCCTAGCCCTACTTGCTGCTTCATCCTGCTTCTTCCCTCCCAAATGTTGCTAACCATTACTGGGGCCTCTTCTGGGCCCTGAGCTGCTTCCTTCTAACCTCCCATCCTGCATTATACTCTTCCTATCTGAAGGCTTCCTCTAGGGCCCCCTTACCCTCCTGGCTTCTGCTGCTGCCCCAAACTGGGGGCTTCCTCCAGGTGATTTCCACCCAGCCACTTCATGCTGCCCTTTATGTGAGTTTTCTCTGGGGCTCTTCCCCTTGTCAGTTTATACTTCCTGGACTGTGGCCTTCTCAGGACCTCATTGGCTGCCAGCAGTTCATGCTGCCTACTGCTTCCTTTCCTTGTTCCAGTATCTTCCTCCTCTGCAGGATCCAGACTGACCTGTGTTCAGTATTCCCAAACCCCAGGCAATCCTAATTCATAGAAGCTTTATGTATAGCTATAAAACCACATACATTGTAATTATAAAGATGGGAGGTGCAAAAGTGATTACACAGCAGTGCCCCAGTCAAGTAGGTCTGCAGGGAGCCCTGCCAATGAGCTATGGGGCTATGGATGAGTTTGTCTTCAACAGAGAGATGGCTTGCACTATCCCTCTTGCCACTCACATGGAACTAGGTACCGTTTAGCCAAAAATGTGCATCTGCTGTGCACATCTTTTTCTTTGTACAAGTATTTTGAAATTACATTTAGATTTTCAGACTATTACGGAGCTGCTTATTATTGTTCTGAGATCAGAAAGATATCACTATTATAAAACATATTATTGTCATAAAATGTCTGCCAACCCATATTTGTATGCAGTGTTGCAGCCGTGTTGGTCCCATTAGAGAGAGAAGGCAGGTGAGATAATATCTTTTATTGGACCAACTTCTGTTGGTGAGAGAGACAAGCTTTCAAACTACACAACGCTTCTTTAGGTCTGGGAAAGGAGCGTCACAGCTAAATACAAGCTTGATCAGATGGTTTAGCATAAGTAGTTAACACACATTCTAAGGAACCATTCTAAGGTGAAGTGGCCCTTTAACACCCCTGTAGTCATAGGACAAAAAGGGGCATTAGTGGGTTACAGATTGGATGATGGCTTATTACAACAGTGTTTTTATTATGACCATGGTGTTTTATGTCTAGCAAAGTTATGAATTTAGGTCCCTAAGCTCATCTATTGAAAATGTTGTGCAAGTTTTCTTTGAGGATGAGGACTGAGAGGTCAGAATATGGAGTGATTACTTTATAAAAAGTGTTCACCTACAGGTGATACAGTTTTTGTGTCTTTTATCATTTTCATGTGTGAGTTCATTCGAGAGCATAGTGATCGTCTGGTTTCACCCACATGGTGGTGGTTGGGGCATTTAGTGCACTGGATGAGGTACACCCCATGTTGTGATTGGCATGTGTAGGACTCATGGATTTTGAAAGGTGTGTTGTGGGGAGTGTTGATCCTTGTAGCAGTAGAGATAGGCCTGTAGGTTTTGCATCTGTTCTGGCAGAGTCTGGTGCTGCTTTGAGTTGGTGTCTCCTGGTCTATGTGGAGCTTGCTTCTGTTGATGAGGTTGGAGAGGTTGGGGGATTGTTGAAGGCCAGAAGAGGGTGTTCGAAAAGATTTCTTTCAGGATTGGGTCCCATTGAGTATGGGTTGTAGTTGTTTGATGATACCCCATACGGGTTCCAGTGTGGGATGGAAGGTGACAACTAGGGGTCTGTGGTTGGAGGGGATTTTATTTCTGTATTGAAGCAGGTTCTATTGGAGTATTTGGGTGGCCTGTTCTATGATGCAATCCATTTCTTTGGAGTGTCCTTATTTGGTAAAGGCAGTTTTGAGTGTGTTAAGGTATATATCCTGGACCTTCTCCTCTGAGGTATCTGAATGTCTGGCTGTAGATAACAGATTTCTTGGTGTGTTTGGGGTGGTTACTGGATCTCTGAAGATAGGTGTGCTGATCCATGGCTTTCTTCTATACGGTTGTCTGTGGGGTTCCATTACTGAAGCTGATCATGGTGTCCAGGAAGTTGATGCTAGTGTGGGAGTGTTTCAAACAGAATTTGGTGGAAAGGTGCTGGTTGTTGAAGTTGTGGTGGAAATCTAAGGGAGTTGAATTCATCTGTTCAGAGGATGAAGATATAATTGATGTATCTCAGGTATATCATTAGTTTTGTGTTGCATATGTCCATCAATTCTTCTTTAAGGTGGCCATCAAGCGTTTAACATATTGTGGGCCATTCTAGTACCCAGGGCTGTTCGCATCGTTTAGACAAAGTGTTTGTTGAATTTAAAATTGTTATGGTGAGGATGAAATGGATGTGTTTGGGGTGGATATCTGAGGGTTGTCCATTATCTTGCAAATATTTGAGGCAACCCATAGGACTGCAGTATGGGTGAATATGGACTCTGACCCTGATCCAGCAAAGCATTTCAAGTCCTATCAGATCAGCAGCTTTGACTTGGGCAGACCATAGAATCTGAGTTGATGAATCTGTTGTCCATCCTTATTACACCAAATATTTCATTATATAGGAAGGTTAAAAATTAAACTGTGTGATAGGCAAGCTCCAGCTGTCTTTGTCGAGGCACTGCAGTTTATCATCATCTTAGCTTTTGTGCATTACTTTCAACCAACAGTGCTCCCATAAACCAAATATGAAAGTAAATCCATCTTTTTCTTTTAGTCTTGTACAACAAATGTATGTATGGAATTTTCCCA
This sequence comes from Trachemys scripta elegans, assembly GCF_013100865.1. NCBI lineage: Eukaryota > Metazoa > Chordata > Testudines > Emydidae > Trachemys > Trachemys scripta. The sequence continues at coordinate 81,405,167 of NC_048304.1, read as the reverse complement.
ATTATCTTCATAATTATCAGAACATGGAAAATCTCTTTACATTTAGTGACCTTGTGTAAAATTTTACACTAGTGGCAGTTTTCACACACTTCTTTTATAATTTGGTATGAAAACTGTAACTTTTTTTTACTAGTTCTGCCTTTGGATAAAGGTTTAGCAAGGAATAAATGATAATAGATCTTTGTTTCAAGCTAAATTGTAAGAAAGGACATGACGTATTTTTTTAGCCATTTTTACAAGGACTGTGATGTCAGTTTTATTGAGTTTCTTGGTTCTTGCTCAGTGAATGAGCTGTATCAGTGGAGGTCCTATGGTTGGTGAAAATAATATTGCCAATTTGATTACTTCCTTGAACTAAGGTCAATCATTTATAGTTTGTACATCTAATAACATATCACAGTTAATATTTTGATTGGTGGTCACATTTTTGCTTGAGATTTTTTAAAGTAGTTTTCTTTCCATAGAGAACTGATCTAATGAAATATAGCTTCTATTTACAGCGGGGTTTGTTTGCTTTAGTTTTGTCTTTTGAAACTATATACAAAGAAAAAGACATTTATCATATAGTCATATTGTAGCTGGTAGGGAGGGAAAATTTTCACTCTCGTCGTTTGCTCATAAAGTCTCTCAAAAGCTCTACAATTAACGATCAGTATCAGTACAGTCCCAGAAAAATCAAACTTATGTGCTCAATACTAGCCTCAACCTTTTAAAAAAATGGAATGTAGGTCTCCATGCAGGGGCGGCTCCAGGCACCAGCGCACCAAGTGTGTGCCTGGAGCGGCAAGCCTCGGGGGGTGGCCTGCCAGTCACCGTGAGGGTGGCAGTCAGGCTTCCTTCAGTGGCATGCCTGCAGGAGGTCCGCCGGTCCCACGGTTTCGGTGGCAATTCGGCGGCGGGTACACCGAAGGCGCGGGACTGGTGGACCTCCCGCAGCCACGCTGCCAAAAGCCGCCTGACTGCCGTGCTTGGGGCGGCAAAATACATAGAGCCGCCCCAGTCTCCATGCCATGTTCAGAGAAACCTTGGAGTACAACCTGACCCTGATTTAGCAAGGTGTTTAAGCACATTCCTAAACTTAAGCATGTGAATACTCTCATTAAAATTAGGACTGTTTTTAAGTACGTCACTGAATTAAGGTCTGTATGCATTTTGGACGGGTGGCTTCAGGCACCGGCGCAGCAAGCGCATGCCTGGGGGGCGGCAAGCCGCGGGGGGTGGCCTGCCGGTCACTGTGAGGGTGGTAATCAGACTGCCTTTGGCGGCATGCCTGCAGGAGGTCCGCTGGTGACGTGGTTTTGGCGGCAGTTCGGCAGCGGGGACGCCGAAGGCGCAGCACTGGCGGACTTCCCACAGGTGTGCTGCCGAATCTGTGTGACCAGTGGACCTCCCACAGGCGCGCTGCCGAAAGCTGCCTGACTGCCATGCTTGGGGCGGCTAAAAACATAGAGCTACCCCTGATTTTTGGATGAATTGAAGTCAGGAAAAATAGGGTCTTCTTGCTTTCATGTGGAGTGCCACCTCTTGCTCAGGCCATCTATGGAATCTATTCCTGGTTGCTTGTGCATCTGACATGGTACTGACAGCGAGCAGAAGCACAGGACTTGCCTATCCCCTAATGGAGGGAGTCAGAGGAAATGCTCCAAGAAGTTCCTCTGTTTTCCTTTTTCTAGCCCATTTCAAGATTTTTTTGGGGTGTGGGGAGGGAGGAGGAGAAGAGTATTCTGGGCCTACATTAAACTAAGATTTATGGGGGTTGAACATTATAGTGATCTGCCTCTCCCTTAACCAAAGGACATTGCAAGATCAATACACTAAAGCCTTGTCTACTTAGGCAGCAATGCATAGGATATGCATTGCTCCCTACAGTGCAGAAAGGCTCTCTAGTAGCTCCCTGTGGTGTGAAAAGGCTTCAGTAGCGGGGAGCTGCCAGAACCTTTCCCTGCTGCCACCCATCCTTCCCAGCAGTGAGGAAAGGTTCTGGCAGCAGAGAGGCAGTGGGACATTGCACTGTTAAAAGTAGCAGTGTAGATGTGGGAAGTATTGCTTGGGTGTGTAGAGAGCCATGCAGGGTATATACCCTAATGTTTTGGCATGTCTTTACTCACCTAAGAAGTGCTCACTATCTACACTGCTATTTACACCCGTGCTACAGGGGTGTGCAGTGTGCGTACCCTACATGGTACCCTAAGTGTAGACGAAGCTTAGGTTAACAAATGTTAGGCTAACATGGAAACATTGGACTGGGCAAAGATGACCCTGAACCAAAACCCCATTTCTGAACATCCTCAAACTTCAGGATTGTCCTAATATGAACCCAGACCTGAAGTTTGTAAGTGATCATTATATTTACGATGGGTTGAACTAAAATGCAATTCTGAACACTTCTGGTATTTGAAATCTGGATCCTAATTCAAATGTCGTAGCTTGAGGCCATGTCAGATGGAGAGGGCGGAATTTCACAGACAGGTTATTGCTATACTAATGTATTGGATACATTTGTTGTAGGAATCAATTGGGCAAAATCCAAAATATTTTTGTCTTATATTTAAAGTGCATAGCCTCCAGTTCTACCAATCAGAACATACTGGGTTTCAACTCCCATGTTATGAACAAAATTGAGTTTGCTCCCTTGTCCTCTGCAGGCTATTAACCAAATCATTTCTGATAATGTCTTATCTAACTTGTTCTTCAATATGTGAGGTTAATTGTGAAAAAGAATGGTTGTATATTTGTGAACATATATATTTCTCAGTGAAGATGAACCATTTTCAGTTGTATTTGAAATAGACAATGTATTCTGTATCAGTATATTGGAAAATTGAACATCACTGCACATCTAATCCCTCTCATTCCATATGATTTGGCCAGTAGAGCTATTTCATTTATTATAGGTCCGTTAGAGAGAGCACTTCTCAACTCTGTGCTGCAACTGAATTCCTGATCATGGCTTAAAGGGGCATTGTTCATTGATTAGCATTGTGAATATTAATTACAGCCATGTGCACTGTTATGATATCTGTGGATAATTGTATCCTTATTATAGAGTTATCAGACTCAACACTTGAAAAGGCTATATCATTGCTTTTCTAAAGCAACTCTAGCTAAATCTTCTTTTTAATCTCCTAAATTGCAAAACACATCGGTGCTCAGAAGAAAGGCAGAAGGCAGAGTAGTGTGACTGTTGTGTAAGCAGTGGTAGAAATATCAGCAAACTAAATTAAAAGCCTCATCTCAATAAATAGTTTGCTTAGTTTAAATTCTCTTTAACTTAATGCAGTATTAATCTTGTAGAATTGCTGCTATCGCTAACACTGTTTATAATACAGTAATATTAATTTAGAAAAACAACATAGAAATACCTTAATAATTACCCTCCACTCATGGTACCTTCTTGGCATTTAGCCACTGAAGAATCCAGGGGAGTTCTGTGCTTTGGTCTTTCCAGATTTTATATCAGATATATATTTTACCACAATTGAGTACAGAAGGAACTTTTATGCTTATTCAAGGCTAAATCCTCAGCAGGTATAAACTGTCATAACTCCACTGAAATCATTGAGGTTATGCCAGTTTACATCAGCTGAGGATCTGGCCTTTATTGTGAATTATAATATTATAGGTGGGGCTGGTAGCATCACCTATTATTAAGGTTGACCTACACTTCCCATTAGAAGCCCCATTTTCAGATGCCACAAATGTTGCCAACCTAACCATTTAGGCAGATTTTTTTTTTAATGTTCGGTGTCTGCTTCAACCTGAATTTTTGTGGAAAATTTCAGCCAAAATGTGTCAGCCATTTCTGAGAATGAGGCTAGGGGAAAATATGTTGTTTTGCCCATGTTAAAAAAAATCTGGTGATCTTCTCTTTGATAAGCTCAAATGCTCCATGCCTTGGTGCCAACCTACTATTGCTATCGGTTGCTCCATTAGGAGAGAATATTAATTCTATGCAACCTTAATTCAGCCTCCTTGTTGTTATACATTATGACACAGCCTTTAATTGCATGCTTACATATTATGTTTTCCACAGAAACCCTTTCTCATTCAGTGCACAGGATGAACCTACCCTTGGGATGAATCAGGATTGGGTAGAAAAATTGTTTCTAAGACTGCTGCCTCATTTGTTGCAGAAGTTGGAAGGTGTTCACGGAATGAGCCAGGGGATTGCAGGGAGAGAAAAGATGCTACTCTAAAGAATTGGACCCCATCCCTGCTTCTGCCACATAGTTCATATATGGATATAACTTTTTATGGATGGGGAAAACTGGTAAAACCTATTTTTTGCCATGGAATGTCCATTTTCTGTCCCCGGCTTTTGCATGAGCAGTAACATTGTGATGACAGACATAACCACTCATCACTCCTTCCCCTCCAGTTCCTTTGTATACTTAGGGGGAGTAACTTGTCCTGGTTGTCATGACAACAGCTGCCTTTGATAACTGATTTACCTCAGACGTCCTGGTACATTATTACAAAGAAGGGTCTCTGGGGAGACTGTAGGGAAAGCAGCCTGACTTTGGCTGGGTGCCTGCTGTGCTCCTCTGACTTTGTACTGTGGTAACTTACACCGTTTCTTTTCTAAGGGTAATTGTTACTTTTCTTTTTTTTAAAAAGGGTTACATGAAAAGTCCAGCTCATTTTCAATTATATTTGTTTATTTGCTTCTTACAAAGTTGGGGCTGTGGCTTTTGTGAATATTTACCTTTTCAAAAAAGCAAGAAATTATAGCTGAGTCGCTACTCAATTTTCTGTTTCACAGTTTCAAAAAAGTAGTTTCCAGTTTGCAGTAAAACTGAAGTTTCATTAAACATGTTTTGTTCTACTACAGTATAATTTAAATATTTTCAATACGTTGGTCAACATGACATTGAGTGGTGAAATATGGAGCTTCATAAAGATAACAATGGGAATAAAATATACTTTGAAGACAACGTTGGTCCATAAACAACACTATTTCAGGGTCTACGAGGCATTTGCTGCCCCCATCAGAGACCATACTGCCTTGTTGCACCTTCCCTCCAGGAAGGTATACTGCTAGAAGGAAAGAACAGCAAGTTCAGACTTTAAGTATTGCCTAGTGAGGCCTCCCATGATCAGCTGCAGGCAGAACCAGCAAGAACTGGCCCTCCATCATCTAGAAAGGCTGAAGCAGACAGAGACCAATCCAGACAAAGACCAGCAGGCCAGATAAAAATGGCTAGCTGCTTCTATTGGGGCCAATTTTAAGTGAAGCCAGGATAGGGAATGAAGACTTTCATTGAACTAATCAAGTTATCTGGCCTGGTCGGGGGCCTAACCTTGAAAATATTTGCTTTCAATCTCTGTAAAGAACTATTGCTTATATTAAGGACTTTAATGCCCAGTGGCTACTTTGAGTTCAGTGTTAATTTGTTATTTTGTAAACCTCTGGTGAACCAGCTCCATGTAGCACCAGGCTCTGGTGAGCTCTTGCCAGCACTTAAGGGGAAAACATTCTGCCTATTAAAACAAACAAACAAAAAACAACAAGGAAATTCACCAGCAAAAACTTCATTTAATGTTAGTTAAGGCTGTTTTCATCAATAAACTAAGACATACAAAATTAGGAAATACAAAGTTAAGTATTAAATAGGACTTCAGTAATGGAGTGGAGAGTATGCTTATAAAATTTGTTGCTGACAGCAAGCTGGGAGGGATTGCAAGCACTTTAGAGGAAAGGATTAGAATTCAAAAGGAAGAATTGTTCCGAAATCAATAAAATGAAATCAAGAAAGACATATACTTAGGAATGAAAAATCAAATGCACAAATGCATAATGGGGAATAACTGGCTAGGCAGCAGTACTGCAGAAAAGGACCTGGCAGATATAGTGGGTCACAGATTTAATATAAGTCAATAACATGAGTCAGTTGCAGAAAAGGCTAGTCTTTTGGAGTTTATTAACAGGAGTGTCATAGCTAAGACACGAGATAATTGTCCCATTCTACTTGGCACTGGTGATATCTCAACTAGAGTATTGTCCAGTTTTAGGTAACAAATTTTAAGAAATATGTTGACAAATGGGGGAAAGTTCAGAGGAGAGCAAAAAAAAAAAAAAAGAGTTAGAAAACATGATTTCTGAAGAAAGGTTAAAAAATTTGGGTATGTTTAGGTTTGAGAAAAGAAGACTGAGGGGGGTACCTGATAAGTGTTCCCTGACTTCTTTATAACAGCTCTTAATATTTTTGATCAGTTGTTCTTCATGTCCACTGAAGGTAGGACAAGAAGTACTCAGGTCAATCTTCAGTAAAAGTCATTTAGGTTCAATATTAGAAAATTTTTCCTAACTGTAAGGATAGTTATGTACTTGAACAAGTTACCAAGGGAGATTGTGGAATTCCTGTCACTGGAGGGTTTTAACAACAGTTTAGACAAACACCTGTCAGGGATGGTCTAGGTATATTTGGTATTGCATAGGTGTGAGGGAATGGACTACATGATCTCTTGAGGTCTCTTCCTGCACTACATTTTTATGATTCTTTGAAAAGTCTGTGAAGTCAAGTACTTTCAACTAAGAAAATGTCAGAATGAACATTGCCCATACAATGATTGTTTGGAGCTCTTGTACACATGCATTATGATACAGCCTTTAATTACATGAGCTCTTTTTTTGTTTGTTTGTTTGTTTTACATAAGACCTCTGGTTCATTTAGTGCCTAGGAAGCGCCTACTCTGGGGATGAATTGGGGTTGCTAAAGGGAAGTTATCATTGTACAAGGGCCCTTATGTTTAAGGCTTTTCCTACACTCACCTTTATGTCTTCCACATACTGTAATAGTATTAGCACCCAGTTTCGAAATACGGTGTAACGTGAGAAGTCACACTTTTAAATAAAGGATTTATCCTAGCAGTAATAGAATTTTCTTCTACTGCAGAAAGATGATCTATTAGTCTAAACATATCCATGCATATTACGTAAATAAAGTTAATCAGAAGCTGCATTTTATAATTTGTTTAGCCTTGCAATAAGCAAGGTGAAGAGTAATTTATGTAGAGTTATCTGTGCTTAACAGACATTGACCATTGACAGTAAATTCACAAATAAAGGACTTTCTTTAGATTTAATATTTTGTATGCCATCTCTTCAATGGAGGAGGAGATTTAGCTGTAGCTGCCTCAGAGAACTAAGTGGTCGTAGGGGCCAGTTTACATCATTACCACCTCTGACATTACATCCTACTGGAAAAGTTCAGAAATCCCAATACTTGACATTGATTGTGTCTCCTTAGAAAAATCACCTCTCTATATAAATCTTTAAAGGATCTGTTGAGGTGCTATTTCACCCTTTAGTTGGCAAATGCATAGATATATGCTGAGCTAAATACCATCCAAAATGCTTTTATTGGTTCTTTTAAACTAGAAGTTAGGAAAGGATTAATTTTGCTGCCAGGACTAATTGTGGCGTTGCTAAATGCAGTACAGGAATCATTATTTTCTTTGGTACCTACACAGGTATTGATATTAGCATCTAGTTACATTACTTTTATGGCATTGTAGCTACCTTTGATCATTCACTCTTTAAGGAGATTATAGACTCCGATTGTCAGGCTGTCGCAATAGCTGGAAATAATGAAAAATGTCCAAGATAGCCCTAATATAGATTATTTATACTGGAAGAAGAAAAAAATTGTTCCTTTCAATCAGTGGAGAATATGACAGTTATTTCAAGGCATTTGTAACATCCAGTGACAACATTTAAAGTAGTAGGACTTGATCCTAATAGGCTTCCCTAAACTTTCTTCCTCTTGTTTCCGTTCTTTTGTACCAAACTGATTCAGCATTGTGCTTTTTTTCCTATTGGCAGATTTTCTTTTGTAATAGAAAATGTATCTATTTGTATGTATATACACTGTTGGACTATCATATATGTACACAAAGGTATATGTAAAGGTATATGTACATTTATAATCAGGTCATATAAATATAGAGAAACAAATTTCTTTTTAAGAAAGTTTAATGAAAATGCTTCATACCATTTTTCAGAGTGAGATAGAGTTTCAACTAGGTCCACATAAAATGGAGTTGCTAATGTGCTAACGGTATATTTCAAATACTGTGGTTCAGAGTCTCAGCTGGTGTACATTGGTGTAGCTCCACTGACATCAATCAGAGTCTGTCTCTGTATCTTGAAATATTACACAGATTGTAGGAAGTCTGTATTCATGATGTTTTAAGTAATTGAGTAGGGAAAATACATGTGTGTCTTTCTTTTGGACTAGAGCAATACAATTTTGATTGGTAAACTATGTCAAATTGCTTTAGAGAAATAAATTTCATAAGACTACTTGCACCCTTACATACTGTATGTGTTGTCTTAAATATATAATATGACATAATTGTTAGACAAAATAAACTAGGAGTAAAATTATATACAATCAGTGTTGGCCAATAACGTAAAATATCAACTACTAATTTCAAATGTTAATAATAATCCAACCACTTTGCACTAGCAGAAATAGTTTGAAGGGAAAAAAAATGAGAATACTGCTATATTAAAAGTGTGAAGCTGACACACACAGTACCCTCTAAAGTATCTCAAGGCTTTTTTCCATGTCTTCTATGCTCCGATGATTTTTTCATTATGTGCTGTCAGATGAAAGGCGTTTCTAATTTTCACAGATTACATGAATTGAATATGCAGTGCACATCTTTTACATTTAGCAACTCACCAGTGTAGTTCTATAGAATTATTAAAAATACTCTAGATTATAGCAATTTAAAAGCTATCAAACTGTATTGTGTCTGGCCCTTTTAAACCACTTGCAAAGATAGTTCAAAATGTTTACATAGGTGTGGTGATAATGAAGTGGACATTCGTTGTGGTGCTTCTAATATCATGTGGAATGTATCCCAACATTGAAAAAGCAATAGTACAACAATTCAAAGTATATAATATATGATATCTATGTAATCGTTTTTCCACTTAATATAAGCAAAGTGTGTATTCATCATATTGAATGCACTATGACACTTTAGCAGTTGATGCTTGAAAATGTAAGCTGGTGGTTTGCACACATGCAAACCCACCTCTATTCAGCAAAACAGTTAAGCACCTGTTTAAGTCCCATTGACCTTAATTGGACTTAAGCACATATTTAGTTATCCATGTGCGTAAGTGCATTGCTGGATTGGGGACACACAGAGAGAAATTGTTAAAAGATGTTAAATAGTAATATGTATATGTAACAGTTTTGTTTTCTATAATGTTTGTTTCAGGCTGACAAGAAAGAAAAGAGTAATGCCCTGAATATTGCAATAGATAATATGTGCAAGACGACAAGAAACCTTCGCAGACAGGTAAAGAGCTTGGGGACAAAAAGATGGGAAAGCAGATTTATCTAAATATTATTTTTCCTGCTTTTGATATCATTATAATTTTTAAAAAAGAGAGGAATTCTCATTCAGAGCATTTATAATGTTGTCATAACCCTGCAAAGATCTAAGATTATGAATAAGGCCCCAGAAGTGGATCTGGGTGCATATATACTGTGACAAAGTTCTGTCCTTGACTCCGTGGGTTCTGCATTTCCTGACAGATTTTTGCTAGCCTCAGAGGCTCACTGTGACCCTCCACATAGCCCTTCTGTCTCTAGAGGCAAGGGTCACAGTCTACTGAGCCATTTTCATCATAAGCCAGCAAGGCAGGTGAGGAGAAACAACCCTCCCTCACGCAGTCTCTGTTGTCTCCCAGTATCAGTGATTAATCAGGGAGGGGTGGGGGAGCCCGGGCCCGCCCTCTACTCCGGGCTCCAGCCCAGGGACCCTAAACTTAGCAGCTATGAAAGCTGACTTTTTGGAAATAGGGCATGTACAATTCCCTGGGCTACTTCCCCACAGCAGCCCCCACTCAATATCTTCTTCACAATTACCTCAAGGCCTCCTTCCTTGCACCTGATATGGATTCATACTACTTCATTCCTCCAACAGCACAGCTCCCTCCTATAGCTCCTGACACCCACACCACACTGACTAACTGGGAGGCTTTTAACTAGTTCCAGCCAGTCCTTGATTGGCTTCAGGTGTCCCAATCAATTTAGCTGTCTCTCCTGCCTTCTAGAAGGATCTTAATTGGTCTCAGGTGTCTTGATTATCCTGGAGCAACTGCCATTTGGTTACTATGGTACCAGGGATTTGTTTAGTCTGGGGTTAACATACCTGTTCCTCACTACTTTACTGTAGCCATCTGGCTTGCCCCATTACATATCCCCCCCTCTGCTCAACACCATAGAGTTGGGCAACTTGGGACGCCAGGCAATGTGCTCGTGACAGACAATCAGCATTGCCATGGTGGCATCCAGCCCTGTGCTGTATGCAGAAGTGGAACGGTTGGAGGGATAAGACCCACCTGGTGACCCTTGCGTTCTTTTCCTTATTCCGCTGTATCCACTGGAGGGGTGCATGGTCCATCGCAAGAGTAAATTGCCGGCCTAAGAGGTAATAGCACAGTGTCTCCATGGCCCATTTGATAGCAAGGCATTCTCTCTCAACTACGCGTATTTCTGTTCTCTTGGGAGAAGCTTTCTGCTTAGGTAGAGGATTGGATTCCTCTTCTCCCACCATTTGCGACAGAACTGTCCCCAACCCCACCTCGGAAGCATCTGTTTGTAAGATAAATCCCTTGTTAAAATCCAGGGTCATTACAGAGTGCCGTCCGAAGGTCTATGAATGTCCCCTCTGCTGCATTGGTCCACTTCACCATGTCTGGACCTCGGGCCTTCACCAGGTCTGTTAGGGGACTTGCCCTAGTGGCAAAATGGGGAATAAAACATCGGTAGTAGCCTACCATGCCTAGGAATGCACGTACGTGCTTCTTTCGGGTCAGCTGGGGCCAGTTTTCAATCGCCTCTAGCTTATTCGTTCGGGGCTTCACTATGCCCCTCCCTACAATATATCCCAGGTAGCTAGCCTCTGCTACCCTATGGCGCATTTAGCGGGATTAGCAGTGAGGCCAGCCCACCTTATGGTGAGCAGTACTGCCTCAACTTTCTCCAAGTGGGTTCCCCAGTCTGGCATATGGATGATGACATCATCTAATATGCGGCTGCATAACTAGTATGGGGGCGCAGCAGCTTATCCATGAGGCACTGGAATGTGGCCCGGGCCCCATTTAGCCCAAAAGGGAGGATGGTGTACTGGAATAGCCCGTCGGGGGAGAACGCTGTCTTTTCTTTAGCTTCTTTGGTCAGGGGAATCTGCCAATACCCTTTTGTCAGATCCAGTGTAGTCAAAAATCGAGCACCACCCAGTCGGTCAACCAGTTCGTCGATGTGTGGTATGGGATATGCATCGAATTGGGATACTTCATTCAGTCGGCGAAAGTCATTACAGAATCTCATGGTACCGTCAGGTTTAGGCACTAGAACAATTGGACTGCACCACTGACTGTAAGATTCTTCATGTACTCCTGGCCAGAAGAACCTCCGCAGGATCCATGCCTGGGTTTTCTCTACCCCTAGGTGTCCTCCAAACAGGTGACTGTGGGCGAGGCTCAATATGGCTTTTTGATGTTTTCGTGGCACCAGAAGTTGATGCATCTCCTGCTCCTGCATTTGCACCACGTGGTACAGGAGATCTTTCTTCACATAAAGTAAGGTCCTGGACCCCGGACCTTCCGCTCCACTGGTATCCCATCTATCTCAGCCACCTCTTTCCTGACGTTATCATATCTAGGGTCCTCTGCTTGGTACCGCCCGAAAGTCTCTCTCCTGGGACTAACCTGTCTGAGCTCCCAGGGACCACCGTTTGCTTCTTCCAACGGCTCACCGCTGTCATGGCTGGGGCCAGCCTCTGGCTCATCTTCCATGGTGGTAGTTTCTCTGATGGCTGCTCGTGTCCCTCTGCCTACTAGGGCGGTCTTCTGGCCCTGGGTCAGGATCCGGGTTCCCAAGGCCTTCGCAGCCTTCCTCTCTTTTTTTGTCTTCCGGGCCTTTTGGGGGGCTGGGAATAGATCCTGAGAAATCTCAGCGAACGTTGGGGGTTGACATTCCCCCAATGATGAGTCACTGCCATCAGGGTCCCCACTTCCCTCCAGTCTCTCCGCGGGGAGTAAATTATCAAACCCTGGATAGTCCCTCCCAATGACTACAGGATATGGGAGTTTAGGAACCACGCCCACTGTGACCTCAATAGGGTTCCCCTGAACCTCTATCTCCACTGGGATGGGGGGTAATGGCTCACAGCTCCATGCACACACGTCACTGCTACATGTTTGGCTTGTAGCAGCTGGCTACTTTTTACCTGCGTACCCAATATAAGGGTGATAGCACTCCCCGAGTCCACAAGCGCTGTAGTCTCTGCTCCATTTATCTTCACCGGCCTGGTGTAGTTATGTGGGGCTAATGCGACGCCTGCAAGGTGGATAAGGGAGCACAGGATCTCCCAATCCCCCAAGTTGCATTGCATAGACTCCTCAGTGCTGGGACACTGTGCTGCTATGTGTCCCCACTCCCCACATGCATAACTTCTATAATTGTTTCTAATCACTCCCCTATCACGGAGGTTAGGGGGTTTAGTCCCAGGGTTCCCCCCACTCAGGCCAATCCCTTCCTTCTGAGGTCCCCACTGGTTTTCAGCCCCTGCCTTCCTCCACCTAGGATTCCCCAGGGGTTTGGCTGTCCCACCTTCCAGGTTGGGGTCGGGTGCTTGCTTCGAAAGGGGCCGTCCTTGGGTAGTCTGGTCAGTTCCCTGGCTGTCATGTGTCTTTCTACCAGCATGATCATCTCATCATGGGTGGATGGATCGTTCTGGCCTACCCATTTGCGGAGATCTGGTGGCAGTCCTCGCATGTAATGGTCCATGACCAGGGTTTCCAAAATCTCCTCCAGGCTGTAACCACTTCCACGCGAGGTGTATGAGGTTGAATAGCTGGGACCTCCGGGGTTTGTTCTCCTGGTACTTCCACTCCATGAACCTCTGGGACCGTACCGCTGCTGTCACCCCTGATCGTGCTAGGATCTCTGCCTTCAGTCGGGTGTAGTCAGTGGCATCCGTGGCAGGCAAGTCAAAGTAGGCCTTTTGGGCCTCTCCGCACAAAAAAGGGGCAAGAATGCTGGCCCACTGCTCCTGGGGCCACGTCTCACGCTGAGCAGTCCTTTCGAATGAGAGGAGATATGCTTCTACGTCATCTTCTGACGTCATCTTTGGCAGACAACCAGTGGCCCTCAGGGTTCGCGTCCCATCTGATCCCCGGGCCTGGGTGGTGAGGATCTTTAGCTGGTCCACTACTTCTCGCAAGAGGACACGATCTTGGGTTGCCTGGACCATTAATAATTGATTGGTTTCTTGCTGTAGCTGCATAGACTCCTGTTGCGCCTTTGCCTGAACCCAGGTGGCCTCCTGCTGGGCTGCAGTGGCTTGTACCAGAGCTCTTACCACCTCTTCCATTGTGATACAAAGCAAACCAAAAAACAAACAAACCCAAAAACAAATCCAAAACCCCAGTGCACTTTTTTTTTCCTTTTCTTTTCTTTTTTTTAAAACCTCTTTCTTCCGCCATGCTGTGAATGATGATCCCACTTTGACACCAGTTGTGACAAAGTTCTGTCCTTGACTCCGTGGGTCTTGCATTTCCTGACGGATTTTTGCTAGCCTCAGAGGCTCACTGTGACCCTCCACATAGCCCTTCTCTCTCTAGAGGCAAGGGTCACAGTCTACTGAGCCATTTTCATCATAAGCCAGCAAGGGAGGTGAGGAGAAACAACCCTCCCTCACACAGTCTCTGTTATCTCCCAGTATCAGTGATTAATCAGGGAGGGGCGGGGGGGAGCCCGGGCCTGCCCTCTACTCCGGGCTCCAGCCCAGGGACCCTAAACTTAGCAGCTATGAAAGCTGACTTTTTGAAAATAGGGCATGTACAATTCCCTGGGCTACTTCCCTACAGCAGCCCCCACTCAATATCTTCTTCACAATTACCTCAGGGCCTCCTTCCTTGCACCTGATATGGATTCATCCTACTTCATTCCTCCAACAGCACAGTTCCCTCCTATAGCTCCTGACACCCACACCTCACTGACTAATTGGGAGGCTTTTAACTAGTTCCAGCCAGTCCTTAATTGGCTTCAGGTATCCCAATCAATCTAGCTGTCTCTCCTGCCTTCTAGAAGGGACTTAATTGGCCACAGGTGTCTTGATTAACCTGGAGCAACTGCCATTTGGTTACCATGGTTCCAGGGATTTGTTTAGTCTGGGACTAACATACCTGTTCCTCACTACTTTACTGTAGCCTTGCCCCATCACAATACATATCAAATATCATTTTTTTCAGAAATTTGCTTATTATGGCATTTGGAAATTTGCAGTAATTTTATGAAATTTTGTACAGGATTGATGAAATTTCACATATATTATTCTTGTCTATCTGAATTTTGCCCAAAAAACAAATCTTGAAAAGCCATTTTTGCTTGAAAATTAATACTTATGAGTTGTGTAAGAACTGTTTGACGAGAAGGTTAATGGTGCTGTCTACCTCGTGACCACATTGGGTGGAGGAATAAGGCTTGAGCTGAAAGGCATGAAATCTTAAGTTTTATTCCTACCTGTGCCAATATGTGGCTTTAATAATTCTTTTCAATTATAGCACATGACAAACATAAATTATGCCTCACAATGCTTTTGTGAAGTGGATAAAAATAATTACTCTCTGGTTTGTTTCTGCAGATTTTTTAAGGTGTTTCAGGCTCTACAGGAGCAAATGAAATATGGAATTAGGACTTCTCCAGTAGCTGGTTTTTGGTCCATATGGCTCAACTGGCAAGATCAGGGCCATAGTGTGCTCTGTCCCACGAGTAATGAAATATTCTAGTGTTCTACAGATTCCATCACTTTGGTGCTTCAACTTCACACAAAATTTAATGGAGGTGACACAGTAAAGTTATGTTTGAAACTAGCTTTAATGAGTGATAGGTGATGTAGAACAGTGGTTCTCAAACTTGGGCCGCCGCTTGTTCAGGAAAAGCCCCTGGTGTGCCGGGCAGATTTGTTTACCTGCCGAGTCCGCAGATTCGGCCTATCGCAGCTCCCATTGGCCACGGTTCACCACTCCAGGCCAATGGGAGCTGCAGGAAGGGTGGCCAGCATGTCCCTTGGCCCGCACTGCTTCCTGCGGCCCCCATTGGCCTGGAGCGGCGAACCGCGGCCACTGGGAGCCGCGATCGGCCGAACCTGAGGAAACAGCAGGTAAACAAACCGGCCTGGCCCGCCATGGGCTTTCCCTGAACAAGCAGCGGCCTTAGTTTGAGAACCACTGATGTAGAACACAGCGCATCTGTCCTTCATAGACACATTGGTCCAGTCACCAGCTAGCTGGTAGGACATCATGAGCCATCCCACAAACCCTACTTCAGTGAAAAACAAGATAGGGAAGGCCGGATTCAAAAGTGGGTGTATCTCATTTTGGAATTGTATATTCTAAGAATTTCTAAACATGTCAAAATATTTTAAAATATTTCCTGTGGCTTTTATTTATTATGTGTATATGTGTACAGTGCCATAGATATTCATGGCACTTTTATCATTTAGTTACTTGTGTGCAGTGTACCCTAGATGAATGCTTCCCTCACTAGCAGAGCTGTATAGGCTTTAAGTAAGCGATTGATGGCACACTGATTCCAATGTCTCCTGCTATGTATCTTGAAATATTGTCAGTGTTAATACTCCCATCCCAGCTCTTTCCCATTGTACTTGTGGATTATCTGTTGTGCTTTGCACAGATGTTTTGCCTATGGTTATTTTTTTAGTTATTTTCTGGAAGGGACCTTAGGGCAGATGTTCCCATATGTGTCCCCTTCTCCTATCTACTGATAGGTTTTCTGCACACACTGCAGATTTCATTGCCAATGTCCTTTTGAAACAGGGAAAAGAGATTCCCTCACTAATAATTACTCTGTTTATTTCAATCTTTTGCCAATGTTGCAAGTGAAAAAGGCAGTTTTCCACACTCATCACAACATTGGTTCTAATAGCATCACACACACATGCTGAGATTCCTTCTTTACCTTCTGAGGACAGTATAAACTATACTTTTCCATATGTTAATTTTTGCTTCCTCTGATGCTTCAGTAACCAAATCCAAATCCTTCATAAGGGGAAAACCTTACACCTTAAACAACAGCAACAAAAAAGTTTGCCAAAAGTCACCCTTTCTCTGCCTCCTGCTTATGGTGTCTGCAACATCTTTCCTTTTCATTGTGTAATATGATACGTTTACTGTCCCAGTAACAATCACTACCATGATTGTGCCTGCTCTTCTTTGTCTGCTTGCCTTTCTGCCAATATTATAATGTAGTTCATGGGGTTCTGCCTCATAGACGGTAAGAGTTAGAAACAGATCCCTTAAGTATAGAAAAAATTGCTTGCTATGATCATATTGAAGAGAAATTGATATTGCTTTAGACACCACAAAATAATTTTTCTGGACTTTGCCTTTCAGTCTTTTTCCCTTCCTTTCTCTTCACCTTTTTATCCCTTTCCTTGTTTTTGCATGATTTTGTTTCCTTTCTTTGTGTGGTGCTATAAGAATTATGTTTCTAAAACCCAAGCACCATATATAACTCAGCAAAAGTAAAACACAGCAACAATATTTCATAATTTTTATACACCACAACAAAAGGCATGGCTGTGGCTCTGTTCTCTTAAAGTAATTGTTTCATTTTGCTGAATTTCAGGACAGAGAGTTCCTCAGAACCACAGTATAGCAAGAACTAAAAACTCCATATATAAAAGATTAATTAAGCCAATCAATCAATAAACAGCTAAAAAGAAGAGTTATGCAATGAGATAAAATAAAGTATTGATTAGAAAGCTGGCTTTAACTTTCTGGATGGTGTAGATATGTTATGCATCAATGGGATTATTACAGTACCTATTCCTAAAATGGAACTTTGATGAAACTCTGTATGGATGCAGAGGTCTGTGTTATGTGGGACTGGACCTTAGTATGCAATGTGGCATTTGTGGTGTTCTTGTACAGCATCACATGATAGCATGAACTGTGCACGTATTAAAATATTATCTGACAAGCTCTAAAGGGCTTGCTCCTGCAATACTGAAGTCAGTGGGAGATTTGCCTGTGAATTGAATAGGTGCAGAATCAGGCTGTCCTGTGAATGCATTAGTTCAATGCAAGTGAAATGCAGTAAAATGAGGGAAATTTAAGAAATACACACATTTTTAGATGGCATGCTTGATTTGGCTGTTACCTGATCCAAAACAAATCTGTCAGAGAAAATGAAACAGCATCCATGGATACAGAGCTGCCGTGGCTTTTTTATGTTAGTATTGTAATGAAATTTGGCAAGTTCAAGACCTCTCCCTTCATAAAGAAAATAATAAAGTAGATTGGCATGTATTTAATTGGAATAGCAATGTCTTAGACCCTAATCCTACAAAGGCATACAGACATGCTTAATTTTAAAGAGATGAGTAGATCCACTGACTTCAATTGCACTACCCACATGAATGAAGTCAAGCATGTGCTTTTGCAGGATAGGGGTCTACATGTATTTTGCTCTTGTTGTTGAAACTCTTACTCTCCCTTTCTGAGTTGTTGAACTGGAGAATAAACAAATGTAGGTGTTGGATGTGCAAATGGATACTCTAATACCTCATTGGGATCTGATAAGCTGGGCCCCTATGGGCATGCTGACACTGCACATCAAGGCTACCTCTACACTATGCACTGATTGTGGCGGCGTGTAGTGTATGTGTAGCTACACATTAAAATGAAAAGCAGGCTGCATCCACACTGTGGTATGTAGTTATATGTGTCGGTGAAAGGCTTTGATGGGGGGAAGCAATAGAGAAAGTTTTCAGAAGCTGTCTGCTACCAGATTCTTTCTGGGGAAAGCCACCAGAAGCCTTTCCTGTTTCCAGACTCTTTTTAAGTAGCGGAAGAAGGCTCTGGCAATGGGGAGACAATGTAGGGTGACCAGATGTCCTGATTTTATAGGGACAGTCCTGATATTCGGGACTTTGTCTTATATAGGGGCTTATTACCTCCCACCCCCACCCCGATTTTTCACACTTGCTATCTGGTCATCCTAAGGCAGTGGGACACTGCATGGCTAAAAAGAGCAGTGGAGATGGGGAGGCACAGCTTAGGCAAGAAGAGAGTCATGTAGGTGAGTACTCAGGTACATACCCACATCCTTCAGGCATGTTTTTACTTGCCTAAGCTGTGTCTTGCCAGCTACACTGCTGTTTATAGGTGTGCTGGGGTCAAGTATGTACACTACATGCCACCAAAATAAGTATGCAATGTAGACGTATTCTACACCAGGGGACGGTGGAACTTGGGCTTGTGGACTCAGTGTTTCCAAGCACAAGCTTGAGCAGTCCCACTGCATTGTAAACCTGTGTGTACAATTCCTGGACCCATGATTCACAGCCATGATAATGGGTCCATGCTGCACTAGGCAGACCTTCTGACTGGGGTCTGTGGCTTGATCTGCATCCATGCTGCAGAATGACAGGGCTTAGACCCAAATCACAGCAGGGCTTGAGTTCTGATCCTCCCCCCGTAGCAGGGTCCTAGGACCTGAGTCATGAGTGCTTCCTGAACCGGATCAGACTGATTTGTGTGTGGAAGGAAGAGGGGCTTGGACTAAAACCTGAATCAGAGCCAGGGCTTAGTGTGCAGTGTAGACATTATGTCTGTGCAGCATCCCATTGATTTGGGATTGTATAATGTAGATTATGTGATAAGCTAGTTTCAAATAGATTGCAAAAAGTTCTAAAAATGGCTTGAACAACATTTTTCAGGAATGTCACACTCTGACTCAATGCCTATTGAAGTCAATGGGATGCTTTTCTTTGACTTTAGATATCTGATCAGGACTTTGGAAAATACTTGTCTATCTAAAGTAGTGGAATCTATATCCAAATCTTGCCTTGCAAGCACAGATTTCCTCTGTTACTAGCTCTGTGGGTATGCTACCCCGTATAAAGAGAGATTAACGTCAGAAAGGCTTTGTTTTTTCATATCTGCCTAACCATAGGAGTGCTTACCCACACTGAGCTTTTTCTTAGAGGGACATTGGAACTAAAATGCTATATTAAAATATTTTCCTTTGAGAGCAAACCAATTAGTGCCTTTTCACTTCAATATTAGTTTTAAGATGCTTTTTCTTTTCTGTTGCAATCAATGTCTTCTGTATTACCATCAACATTTTTTATATGTACTGATAAACGGGCTAGAACAAATAAGTACGTATTTGCACTGGGGAACTTAATACAATTGATAAGGTTAATTATATTCCATGTAATGCTTTGATTTGTGTACTTCCTAGAGTGTATTATATGATTACAATGAACTCATTTAGATTTAGAACATAGAAAATATCCTCTGAGTAATTTCCCAAACATCAGTTATAAGATTATATGAAATCTAATTTAAGAGAACTAATTTGTACTGGAATGCTACACTTGTTTAATAATTTAAGATGGAAGTTCAAGAACAATTAATGTAAATGGAGAAAATTGGACATCAGACTTGTTTATTATTCTCCTTGCTGTATTAATCTATTATCAGATGTTCTTAACGATGATCTCATTGGTATAATTAACATGCCATATACAATTTAGCTAATCAAAATATATTGTTGGGCTTGCAACAAGGTAGAAAACATTTGGGTAATTTTACAGTTATGACAATACATGATGTAGAAGCTATTGGGTATAAATGAGAATAAATATCATTATACTTGTATGTTCTTCCAGAAATAAAATATCCTCCTTTCATAGAGCTGATCTTTAAGAGAAAATGCAAAGGAGACAAGGATAGATTTATTTTAGTGATAAATTATTTATTTTATTGAACCCAATTTAACAGTCCATCCCTATTCAGCAAAACATTTTAGTACATGTTTAGCTTCCATTGACTTCAATGGGACTCATGCACCTGCGTTAATGCTTGCTGAAGTAGGAGCATAATTGTGTGTGTTAAAATAATATATTTTATAATAAAATTATCCCTAAAAATTAAATACAGATATATTTGAAGTGGATAAATTGTAGCTTCAGTAATTTCCATTTATATATTGCCCTTTTTATAGGATACAAAGAAATTCATAGAAGTACTGTAAAAAGCAACAGAGGGTCCTGTGGCACCTTTAAGACTAACAGAAGTATTGGGAGCATAAGCTTTCGTGGGTAAGAACCTCACTTCTTCAGATGCAAGTAATGGAAATTTCCATCTGAAGAAGTGAGGTTCTTACCCACGAAAGCTTATGCTCCCAATACTTCTGTTAGTCTTAAAGGTGCCACAGGACCCTCTGTTGCTTTTTACAGTACTTCTATGAATTTCTTTGTATCCTATAAAAAGGGCAATATATAAATGGAAATTACTGAAGCTACAATTTATCCACTTCAAATATATCTGTATTTAATTTTTAGGGATAATTTTATTATAAAATATATTATTTTAACACACACAATTATGCTCCTACTTCAGCAAGCATTAACGCAGGTGCATGAGTCCCATTGAAGTCAATGGAAGCTAAACATGTACTAAAATGTTTTGCTGAATAGGGATGGACTGTTAAATTGGGTTCAATNTATCAGAGGGGTAGCCGTGTTAGTCTGAATCTGTAAAAAGCAACAGAGGGTCCTGTGGCACCTTTAAGACTAACAGAAGTATTGGGAGCATAAGCTTTCGTGGGTAAGAACCTCACTTCTTCAGATGGAAATTTCCATTACTTGCATCTGAAGAAGTGAGGTTCTTACCCACGAAAGCTTATGCTCCCAATACTTCTGTTAGTCTTAAAGGTGCCACAGGACCCTCTGTTGCTTTTTACAGATTCAGACTAACACGGCTACCCCTCTGATAGAAGTACTGATAATTTATAGTTCAGATTGCCATTACCATATATTGATCTTATTCAATTATGATATAGTAGTTTTTATATTTACTGTAGTAGTCTGTAATACAGAATATAATGCAATTTGCTGATAGGAAGATGATGCTTTATTTTTCAGCTTCGGAAAGCTATTATAGATCATGTCTCAGATTCCTTCTTGGATACCACTATTCCACTTCTAGTTCTCATTGAGGCTGCTAAAAATGGAAGAGAAAAGGAAATAAAGGAATATGCTGCTATGTTTCGAGAACACACTAGCAAGCTTGTGGAGGTAGGTTTCATGGATTTGCAGCTGGATTGAATATATGTGATAAGTGACTTCGTACTGCACTACATTTTTCTACCTGATTTGATAACATAGTTACGCACAGTAACTCAGCAAAATGCATCAGCAGCTAAATTCAGTAACAACATATGCTTTCTTTGTTTACTTCCTGCATAGCTCTAAGATCTGGATTTATGTGATCTTGGTCTCATACGAGATTTCATGACAATGGAAACTAGCGGGTTATTTTCTTCCCTCTTTAAATCAATGGGAGGTTTCCCAAAGAGGAGTTCAGTAGGAGTAGGATCAGATGCTAATAAGATAAGAAACAATAACTTGAAATATTTTGGAACTCTACTACCTGGACTGTTGGAAGCCACAAGTCAGTGTTAATTATTTGTGAACTGTTTCATCCTTAATGTCTCTAACATGCAGCATAATGTGAAATGTATAATCAAGCTTCCTGATCAAGGACTTGTTACTTCACCTGCAGTTTAAAGTCATGTTCCTGGAAAACTGATCCATGGTGGGTAGATGCCTGTGATTGTGCGGACCCTGGAACAAATATAAGAATCTATCTGTTGTACCAGTTTGCAGGATTTGGTCCTAAAAATATACTCAAATATATGCAAAAATAAGTTGAATTTTATTCAGAGTGGAATAATTTCAAATATAAAAGATAAGAACATTATTTTCTATTACTTGGTAAATGTGCTGAATAGAATTGATTGGGACTTTGAGACCCAATCCTGTAAACACTATGAACATGAGTAACTATACTCAAAGGGACTATTTACATAGATAAAATTACTTGTGCTTGTGCAGCACTGGGGCTTTAAACACTAAAACACTGGAAATGCCCAAAATAAGGTTCTCAAAGCAATGTAATCTCAGATACATGCAACAGGTGAGCTGCTGCTTTTTCCTTTTGTATCCAATGTCAATGAAGTAAAACTTGGTTAAAAATCAATGATTTTTCTGTGTGGGTAAAAATTATTCAGTAAAACTATTTGTCCCAGAACCAAATCATTAGTCGTGGCTGATCTGCAGATGATTAAAGAGATGGCTAAAGTGGAATTGGGATATTTTATTTGTATCTCTCTTCATGTACTCCTGTAATTAGGAAGTAAAGCTAGATGTGTCATTCTCTAGTTCACTAGAATGTCTTATTTACAGATATTACAAAATAAAATTAGAAGCTAGAGATTGTGCCAAGAGAGGGCACTCTCCAGTGCAGAAGAGGGACAAGTGGGGAGTGGCTGATGCAGTGAGACCCACACTGGGCCACTCATCCTCCCCAGAGCCACTGTTGGCTCCAGAAACTCCACCTAGAGCACTGAGTGTGGTTTAGGACCCACCTCCAATTTCTAGGAGTGGGCTCCTTCAACTCTGGAGGCTTCCTAGGGCATGATGTCCTGGCAAAGGACATGATATCCCTCCTGATCCTCCCACCCCCAGGACCCTCTGCTTGCCAAGGCTACCGGGGATAGAAGGGATCAAGGGGCAGTGAATTCCATCATGGCACCATCCAAAGGAAAACGCTCCATGGTCCCATTGCAGCAGTCTCTGACATATCGTCAGTCACCAGTTCCCCGGCATTTCCTGGAGGCGGAAGGGGGTACTGCATCGCCATGGTCTCTGAGGCTTCCTTCTCAGAGTCTGAGCCGGAATCCTTCGCCCTGCCAAAGACGTACCGATACCTGACCTATGCATTGGACTTTGGTACTAGCTCCTCAGCCGGCGCTTGGCCACTGGGCCACAGGTCAATAGAGTGGCAATATTGGAACCTGTGGGGATTTCCCCTGGTACCGGCACCCCCATTCCACCGCTCAGACTTGGTGGTGTCTGAGAGGCAAGCCACTGTTTTGCCCCACCTAACACCAGACCCGGTACTGACCTCGTTACTGAGGTCCCAGAAGTGATCCCAGTGGAAGTGATGGAGGAAGAGGAGGCAGTCCATCCTCCGGTACAGTCCACTTCCTATTATCCCCAGATGAGGTGGTCACAGGCCCCATTAACCCATTGGACGACTTCAGGGCCCATCAAGAGCTCCTGAAATGGGTCAACGCAAACTTGGGCTGGAAGCTGGAGAGCTGAAGGAGTCTGTGCACAGCCTAATTGACATCCTGGCTGCAGCAGCTCTCTCCAGATTGGCCCTGCCAGTTAATGAGGCAGTATTGGGACCTATCAGGGCACTGGGCAAACCCCTTTGTCTCTGCCACCCACCTCAAAAACGGTGGAGAAGAAGTGGGTTTGAGTACCTGTACTCACATTCCCCCTTCCTCATGCCCCCTCCCCCGGTCCCTGGTGGTGTTGGCGGCAAATGAGTGGGACAGATGGGACAGTCAAATGCTACCCACAAAAATAAAGAGACTAAGATACTGGACCCGTTTGGATGAAAGGTTTATTTGATGGGCAGCCTCCAGTTATGTATCTCTAACCAGCAGGCTCTGCTGAGGAGATATGATTTTAACTTGTGGGACTCAATGGCCAAATTTAAGGACTCGCTGCCACAGGAGTCAAGGCAGGAGTTAGGGTAGCCAGAATCTCCCTCCAGGCGGCTCTGGATGTGGCTGGCTCGGCAGCCAGAATGATGGCGTCAGTGGTCACCATGAGGCGCTGTTCATGACTTTAGTCATTGGGCCTCTTTCACAAAGTGAAGCAGTCTGTCCAGGACCTACCCTTTGAGAGTACCTTCCTGTTCACCAAACAAATGGACTCCAAGCTGCATGGGCACATGTTGCACCCTGGGTGTTAACATACCCCCAGCCTCCAAGAAGCATTTTAGGCCACAACAGTCTCCCAGATTCCCAGCGCCTCCCAAGCAGGAGCCCTACAAAAGAAAGGGAAAGGGCTATAAACATTGTCAGCCTCTAGTTTCTGCCTCGGCTTCCCGGTTGGGCTCATGTATATACCCTGCTGGGGCCAGGCAGGCCTTTTGAAGGTATGCCCAAAGACAGCATACCAATCTTGACTCTGGATCCATCCCCCTTTGGATTTTGGACTGCCTGTCACCCTTCCACCCAGCGTGATCTTACAAAACATCGGAAGGTTGGGTACTCAGCACTGTAATAGTCAGCCCCACCCTCCAATTTTTGTGAACTCCTCCCTCTGATCCCCCTTTCCCATCCCTCTTCAGGGACTCTTCTCAAGAGCAGCTTCTCATCCAGGAAGTGCAAGCCCTCCTATGTATGGGGACTATAGAGGAGGTTATTCAAGGCTTGAGTGGGAAGAGGTTTTACTCCAAATATTTCCTAATTCTGAAGACCAAGGAGGGGATCTATGGCCTATCATGGACCTGTGTAACCACAACAAATATCTAAAAAAAACTAAGAATCCACATGGTCTCCCTGGCCTCCATCAGGAGACTGGTATGCCACACTCATGCTTATTTCCGCATCTCCATCTCCCATGGACACAGGAGATTCCTCAGGTTTGTGGTGGGCCAGTGCCACTACCATTTCACCGTGCTTACCTTTGGCCTATCAGCAGCCCCATGGGTTTTCATGAAGTATATGGCAGTGGTTGCAGCCTTCCTCAGATGTCGAGGCATACAAGTTTTCCCATACCTTGACAACTGGCTGATGAAAGAACACTCGCAGGCTCAAGTCCAGCACAGCAGTGGTATAGTATGGGCCACCTTATTAACAGGCACTGGGCCTGTTAATAAACAAGAAAATGTCAACTTTTGTCCCAGTTCAGAGAATAGGGTTCATCAGGGAGGTGCTTAACCCCACTCAGGATAAGGCTTATTTACTGGAGACCAGATTCCGAACTATGTTGGACCTGATCTCCCAGGTCACAACCCACCCTCTTACAACCACCCATGGCAGCATGTACCTATGTGATGCAGTATGCATGGCTACAACTCAGACCCCTACAGATGTGACTGGTGTCAGTCTACGCCCTGGGTAGATGCCACTTGGACTCAGGATTCTTCTGCTCATCCTAGTTTTGCTGATTTGGTGGAGAGATCTGGGCTCCGTAATGAAAGGGGTACTCTTTGTTGTCCTGTATCCATCGGTAACCTTGGTTTCAGATGCATGAGACCTGGGGTGGGGAGCCCATCTTGACAGTCTCAGGGCCACTGGTCCCAGGAAGAACTCTCCCTGCATATAAATGTCAGGGAGCTTAGCGCAGTATGCTTGGCTTGCCAGGTGTTCCTTCCCCAAAGTGGTACAAGTGATGGACAATACGACCTCGATGTTTTATATCAACAATGAAGGAGGAGCTCCATCTTCAGCCTTGTGCCAAGAGGCCTCGGCTGTGGGGCTCCTGCGTGAAACATTCCATTCAACTTGGGGCAACACATCTCCTGGGAGCCCAGACCGCACTGTCGGGTCACCTCAGCAGGTCCTTATCCTCTCACCAAGAGTGGTCTCTTCACCCGGAGGTCACAAATGTCATCTTCCAGAAGCGGGGGGCCTCTCTTCGCCACCAGACAGAACAGGAAATGCCATCAGTTCTGTTCACTGCGCAGGGTCAGCAGAGGCTACATCACTAATGCCTTCCTGCTGTCATGGGCAGACCACCTACTGTACACCTTCCCATCACTCCCTTTGGTTCACAAGGTCCTCCTAAAAATCAAGTGGGACAAGGCAAGGGTTATCCTGATAGCTCTGGTTTGGCCACGGCAGCATTCATTCAACATGTTTCTGGACCTCTCAGTGCATCTCCACTCATACTCCCACATCAGGTTGCTTCACCCAAACCTCACCTCCCTGCACTTGACAGCATGGTTTCTGCATGACTGAACCCTGAAGAGCAGGCCTGCTTGGAACAGGTTTGACAAGTCTTGCTAGGTAGCAGAAAGCCTTCCACTCGGGCCACCTACTTGGCTAAGTGGAAAAATTTCACTTATTGGGCCTCTGAACAGAATATTTCTCCATCCCGGTCTTCTTTGCAGTCTATATTAGACTATCTGCTCCACCTAAAACATTAAGGTCTGGCTCTCTCATCTACTAAGGTTCACTTGGCAGTCATCGTGGCCTCCCACCCTCCAGTGTAGGGCAGATCATGTTCTCCATCGAGATGACAGTCAGGTTTCTTAAGGGCCTGGAAAGACTCTACCCTCAGGTTTGTGACCCAATTCCCCTGTGGGACTTAAACCTGGGCCCGTTGAAGCCCATGGGGCCCTCCTTTAAGCTGTTAGTATCTTATGCTGTTTCTCTCTTGGAACGTCTCCTTCCTGGTGGCAATCACCTCAGCTAGAAGGGTCTCTGAGATCAAAGCCCTGATGTCAAAACCCCCTTATACAGTGTTCTTCAAGGACAAGGTCCAGTTGTGTCCCCATCCAGCCTTCCTATCAAAGATAGTGTCGCAGTATCACAACAACCAGGATACAGCAACATCACAAGACCACTGAGGAGCCTCTGCTCCATACAGTAAATGTTAGGTGGGCCCTAGCCTTCTATATTGAGAGGACTAAGCCTTTCCACAAGTCTACACAACTATTTGTAGCAGTAGCAGAAAGGATGAGAGGGCTGCCAGTGTCATCCCAAAGAATCTCATCCTAGATAACCACCTGTATCCAGGCTTGCTACGAGTTCCACTTCCACTTCCAAAGTTCCACCACCAACCATCGTGACTAGGGCTGGCTCCAGGCACCAGCGAAGGAAGAAGGTGCTTGGGGTGGCCAATGGAAAGGGGTGGCACGTCCGGGTCTTCGGCAGCAATTCAGTGGTGGGTCCCTCAGTCCCTCTCGGAGGGAAGGACCCACTGCCGAAGAGTGAAGCAGTGCGATAGAGCTGCCGCCGATCGCAGCTTGATCTTTTTTTTTTTTTTTTCCCCGCTTCACCGCTTGGGGCGGCAAAAAAGCTGAAGCCGGCCCTGATAGTGACCTCTATTTCCATGAGAGCTCAAGTTTCGTCAGCAGTGTTCCTCGCACAAGTACCAGTCTAGGACATCTGCAGAGCCACAACATGGCCATTGGTCCATACCTTCGCATCCCTCTATGCCATACTCAGCAGGCCCGTGATGATGCCAGTTTTGGAAGAGCAGTGTTGCAGTCACCGTGTCCATAAACTCTAAGCCCGACTCTGAGGGTACTGCTTGTGAGTCACCTAGCATGGCAGCATGAGCAAACACTCAAAGATGAAAAAATGGTTACTAAACTTTCATAACTATTGTTCTTAGAGTAACTATTGTTGCTCATGTCCACATCATGACCCACCTTCCTACTCCACTGTCAGAGTTATTGTCGAGGAGGAACTGAGAGGGTGCAGAGAGCGGTGCCCCTTATATTGGTGAATACACGTACAAATCCAGGAGGTGCTAGAGCTGGTCCTACAGATATTACTAAGGGAAAAATCTCTGGCATGTGGTGTGCACGCACCTACCATGGAATGGACATGAGCAACACATATCTCAAAGAACAACAGTTATGGAAGGTTAGTATCCGTTTTGCCCCCACCCTCCCTTTTCCAGGGCATATAGTACTAGTTCTTTATAATGAGCCATTCACAAAGACATCCAGACTTGGAAACAATAGCAGAAAATTTTACAAAGATAACTCATTGCAATGAATGAGGCTAATTTGAAAACCTAGTGTATCCTTTTTAAATTTACCACTTTAAGACTACTAAAGAAAGGCAATATAAGAAATATAATATTCATATTAAATTCATGTACTGTATATGCAGTACAGCTCCATTTATTCAAACTGTTTTGGGAACTTCAAAGGTATTCAGATAATGAGTGAATTACTTGGTAAATAGCAAATAATTCATGCGCAGGAATATCAGATTCTTATTTAAAAGTTTTGGCTTAAAAAGGGTTTCAATATAGGATAAACTTGATTTTACTGTGTGTAGGTGTAAATGAACAGTGTGTATGTGTATATGTGTGT
Source organism: Trachemys scripta elegans (assembly GCF_013100865.1). NCBI lineage: Eukaryota > Metazoa > Chordata > Testudines > Emydidae > Trachemys > Trachemys scripta. The sequence continues at coordinate 81,377,182 of NC_048304.1, read as the reverse complement.
GTGTGTGTGTGTGTGTGTGTTTATAATAGATATTGTATACTGTCTCCAAGGGATTAATTTCTAAATTGTTTCAGCTTTTCAGATAATTCTATGTTCAGAGAAATTGTTATGCTTATTTGAACATGCACAAATAGTGCCATTTCCTATTGTAGGAATTAATAGTTCCAAATTAGCACCCTACTGGAGTTTAAATTATTATTTCCTTGTATTGAAAAATAAACATCATAGTAAGTCATCGAATAAAATTGAAATAATCTATTGTAGATCTAATAGAAGTAGACTATTTTATTTAAAAGGTTTTTTTTATTGGTTTAAAGTTCTCACGTATCTCTGAACAACACCTTGATTAATGATATACAGAGGAATTTTGATAAACAATACTGTTGGACTCTCCAGGAAATTAATCAGATAGTAGCTGTTTTACATCTGTCAACTAGTAGCATATTAGATGTAAAATACACCTAAGCAAACCACCACAAGGGGACTTTTTTCATACAAATTAGCAGATTTGTTTGATTAAAAATGCAGTGATTTTCAGCAGCATTGGCAAAGAACAAAGAAGAAAAATGAAGGCAGTAGTATCATGTAAAGAAGGATAACCTTTCAATCAGCCTAAAATCTCTCTGGAGTAGTTCTGAATACCCAGAGTGATATACACAGACACAGTGTTCTGCTTTTGAGTAGCTTAAGTGCTTTTAATCTAAAAATGCATATATTTTGTTTTGTAATTCAGCTCCTGAATAATAATATAAGATACTATTGCTGGAGTTTGGCAGAAGATACAGCTGATGTGGTAGATTCAGCCCTTGGAAACCCTATCTTCTACCAGTGTAATTCCAGTGGCAGGGACCTGTAGCAGAGTGCTGGTGCAAAAGCATCTAATTACCCCTGCTCAGCCAGCTCCAATCAAGAGAAATAGATTGGGGCTAGTGAAAGAGACCTGATGCCTGGCCTGGGGATTGGCTCTACCTGTGGCTCTACAAGCCAGCAGTTATAAGGGCTGGGAGCCAGAAGAAAAGCCAGCCAGGGAAAGGTCAGTCTCCTAGCTGTGTGCTGACTGCAGGAAAAGAGGGAACTAACCTTGTAAGCCTTGTATATCACTCAACACTGGTGGTGGGAGAACTGTGTGTGTGTGTAAATAAAGCCACGGGCGCCGCATAACTGGAAACCTCTCTGCACTTTATTGGGACAGCGAGCAAGCTCTGGAAGAGGGGCGTGACAGAGAACCTGTCACAGACCTTATTGGTGAAAAGTCTGTCTGGGGAGGGGGTTGTAGAGGAACAAGGTGCCCACAATCCCTGCTCAGTCATAGGGCCTGCAGACAGCCAACAAGAACCAAAACTGGGCAGCAATGTCCAACTAAGAGGAGATGAGCTGCATGGGTACATTGCTAAAGCAACCTCCACTGGCTGAGATCCTATGTCCCAACCACAGATTGTTTGTTTGTTTGTTTATTTATCTTGAAGTTTAACTTCCCTAATGAAATCCCGGAGGGAAGGTAGCTGTCCAGACATCACTTACACGCTCTTGGGGGTGAATCTCCACTTGGACACAGACACCTATAATTTACACCTTGGTGTAGTAAAGGATTTGGTCAAAGCCAGTACGTCTAAATCTCTGAAGTGGCTAGCTGAGCTGGTACAAGATATTGATGGCATGCAGTTTATCCAGAATCCTTTTGAATATAATAACCTGTTTCTAACTGGGTAACTAGCATCATTCTGTTACCAGCAGGAGAACCATCATTTTCTTCTTTGTCTTTCTTTACTTTGTTCTTCTTCTTTACTGAATTATTGTTTACAAAAGCAAGCAAACAAATTCCTCTTAGAGATTAAAAGTCATCTTTGCAGGATCAGTCCCTTACAGTGCCCTCTCACTGGAGAAAATAGTATATCCTGGTTTGTTCTCTTGAATCTGCATATGAAGAAATACAAATAAGATTTGTGGTATTTTACTATGTGATCATATGGAATAGAGCAAAAAAAGGGGAACAGTGAACAATTTATTTTATGACTGGTGGATGATTGGGCTATGAAATCCTAACTAAAGTAATAGTTCCATATAAATAATATATTGTTTAGAAGATGAGCAGTTAAAAAGAACATTTTATATTTAAAACAGTAGCCATATTACGGAAAGATTGTATGATACTCTGGACAACATTCCAATAACAATATATTGTTTAGAAGATGAGCAGTTAAAAAGAACATTTTATATTTAAAACAGTAGCCATATTACGGAAAGATTGTATGATACTCTGGACAACATTCCAATAACTGAGTATAGGTTTATTGTCATATTGCTATTACATAATTATCACACAAATATGAATCTAACACTAAAAGAAATATTTTACTGTAGCTTTATATCAGAGGTTCCTTAAACTGACCACTGATTTTTATGGAGAAAATTTTAAGTGATAAACTAAAAATTAGATATGATGATTACACTTCAAACATCAGATAGGCCAAATACGTGAAACATACTTAGCATAAAAGTATACCTATGAAGTGTCTAGTGCTTGAAATCTGACTGCATATACCCTATGAAATGGCTGGCAATTTTAAAGCATTCATGGAAGTGAAATTCAGCTGTCAAAACTGCATTGAATCAACCTGGGGATTTGGATATCTTTTTGGAGTAAAAAAAAAAATGATTTTTTGTTAAACTTTTGCTGAGTGAAATGTTTTCATTTTAATGTGGTTGCACTCTTGACTATCTCCACCAAACCAAAACCTGTGTTGTGGCGCTAGGCATGGTGCAACACAACCAAAAACCTATTCCACGCTGAAGAATAAACTCCACTTTCCATTTTCTGTGGGACGTTGTTCCACCCTCATTGGTCCCAGCATAGTAGTCTCTGAATCACTGAGGGTAAGTCTATACTGCAATAAAAACCCCACAGCACCGAATCTCTGAGACGAAGTCAATTGACTCAGCCTCACAGGGCTTTGTCTGTGGGGCTAAAAATTGTAATGTATATGTTTGGGCGTGGGCTGGAGCCCAGGTTCGGAGACCCTCCCCCTTTGTAGACTCTCATAGCCTAGGCTCCAGTCCAAGCCCGATCGTTTACACTGCAATTTTTAGCCCTGCAGCCCAAGCCCTGCAAGCCAGAGTTAGCTGAACTGGGCCTGCCACACATCTTTTATTGCTGTGTAGATGTACCCTGAGGGACTAAATGATTGTGGTTTGCTTAGGATAGGATTTGCATATAGACTGTGTGGTGAGGGAATGAGGGAGTTATGTGTATTGTTTGTTATAATTATCAGGTGCACCTCAGTTTACCTGTGTGATCTTATTTTGCCTGACCGCAAGAAGTTAAATCCAGGGACACAGTTACAGATGAAGTAAACTGGAAGTGAAAGAAGGAGTGCACTTGAGAGGGCCAAAAAGAGATGTAAGGGGTGGCTCACTCAGTAACTGTGAGAGATGGATCTGAACCAAACTCATGTCTATAATAATGGGCAAAAACAAAACTGCAGATCTGAACTGTTCCTAATTTGAGGTTTGAAATCCAGATACTAATTTAAACTTTGCCCAAACTTGGGGTGTTCAAATCAGCCCATTCTATAGTAGCTTTTAGCTGCCAACTTGAATCTTGGGTTTGGTTTGTGGCTAGAGCTGGATGGGAAAGAGTTTCCTTATCCTGCAGAAATGCTTGCAATTTAAAAAACTCTTCCCATTGTGTGTAGTGATGAAACCGAGACCTTTTGAAGTTTTTCATTAAAACCAGATGAGGGACCCCATGTATAGCCAATGGCCCGGAGTATAGAGCACTATAGGGGGGACCCAGATTCAAGTCTTTACTCTGAATCAGGCAGAACAGGAACCTGAACATGAGTCTCCCCACTCCCACGAGTCCCCTGACTACCTGGCTATAATGGGACAGGTCTCTCTCACTCTCGTGTTAGAGCTATTCCATTTTATATAAACAATTTAATATCCATACAGAGAGCGAGCAAGAGAGAGACTGACTGACTCTAGCCCAGTGGTTAGGCCAGTCATCTGGGCTGTGAAAGATGAAATTATTTATACAAAGTGGAACAGCTCCAATAGGAGAGATTGGGAGATGCCCTGCCAAAAATAGGTGGATGGTTAGGGCAGTCACCTAGGAGTGGGGAGACCAACATTCAAGTCCCTGCTCTGCCTAATTTAGGTTTCCCATGTCTCAGGCAAATGCCCCAACCACCAGGCTATTGACTAGTCTGGGATGGGGTTCTCTCTCTTCCTCTGCCCAGAAATTTGCTTATGGACCTGAGATCCCTTCCTGATGAAAGTTTTGTCAAAAATGATAGTGTTTTTTGGAAGTTTGAGGTTGTAGGAGGCACTAGCAGCATCTGGAAGATGTAGTAAATTGGAAAACATTAGGGAAACTAATGTTTTACTGATGTTTTAATCAGTGTAGAAAATGTTGAGAGAATGTTCAGCCCAGAGGAAGAGGAACCCTATGCTACACCCCTTCCATCCCGGATTTGCTCCCTCCTAGTCTTCTCTTATGTCAGGCTTCTGACAACGGGCAGAGCATGGCTGCTTAGGCATAGGCATTATGCTGTTCCTGTAACAGGGAATTTCCTTTCCTCTGGCTAGATGTGGCACCTATATGGCCCCTCTATGCAGTCACAGCAGTTTGCAGTATCCAGAACCATGGGGAGTATCTTTCCTGTGGTTTCTGAGGCTCAGATAGCGGAAAACTTAAGCAACAGAAGCCATAATCTTATGTAGTTTTGGGTTAATAAAGGGGAAGAATGCTATTAAAAATTGCAACATATATTCACTAAAGTTTAATGGGGAAAATGTTGAGTAAAAGAAGGTATCAAGATGAGCAGGAGACATAGTCCAAGCTAAGGAAATGAGATGACAGGGAAATAAGATAGAAAGGGAGAAAAGACCCACCGGATTGCATGAATAATAAAATAAAAAATATCATGAGGGAGGAGGTACATAGAGGGAAAGAGACTGATCTGCTAAGGATCAGTGAGAGAAATGTAATAACACAAGAAGAGTTTATAGCTGGAAAAAGTAAGTCCTTTCAGTGCTCAGAAAGAGCATGCAAAATGCCAGAAATGGAAATCCAGGGCAAAATTTTAAAAACGTCAGTGGGATGTCCTGTGTGCTCAGCACTTTTGAAAATAGGCCATTTATTTAGATGCATAAATATGAAGTTGGAAGCATGGCATAAGGAGCTTGACTTTAAAGGTTTTGACCACAACTATTAGAATCAGGTCATTATTAATTACATCAAAACAAGTTTGGTTTAAATTGAAATAACTGAAGTTGACAAAACTCCAGAGCTATACTGGCCTTAGAATCCAGTGAAAAGTGGCAGAAAATTTAATTAGTTCAAAAAGGAGTTTTTTTTCCTTATGTCAATCCCCCCACTTTAGCACATGCCTATTTGTATATCTCCAACAAGTTGGTGACTGTGTAATGAAATCCCGAGAGCTACGTGCTTCTCAATCACTCTCCCGCTGCCTCATGGATACATTATTCCTGCCTTTGCCAAATTTCAATTATTTTCTGCCAGAAAGAGTAAGCTAGAGCAATGACTTCCACATTTGGGTACTGATCAAAATTTACCCTTCAAATATGTGTTAGTTGCCAATGTGTCAATTTGACACCCCCCCTTCTCCCATGTGCAGAACTGGGTGTCCTCAGTTGGCTGTCCACATCTGAAACTGGGCTGAAATTCTGAGTAACTGTCATCATTGTAATGCTTATTTCTTCCTTACTCCTTAAAAATACAAGACACAGGAGGCAAAAATAATCTGTTGTATTGCTTTTTAAAAATAATTTGTATGGTCTTTTCACTAACAAAAAGGCAAAATTCAAAATATGCTGCTATTTTAACAACACACATTTTGACTGCCAAAGTTCTGGGCTAGATTCTGACTTAGGACACAGCCCTGGTCAATGGGTGGTATGTAAGCAGCATCTCTCCAGGAGTAGCACCAGGAGATATTGTAATTCAAAGACACCCCACTGGGTCATAATTACTCTTGTGCTTCCTGCTTGCTTGGGTTGGGGTGGAATAGCAGTTTGCTGCTAGCCTATACCAATAACAAATTACTAGCCTCGCCTTGTGTTGCTTCAACTACTCTGAACATTGGCTACCTATTCCCCTCCCTACCCATCTGCTGTGGGGAGAGGGTAAGCAGATGAGTAGCCCCACTTACACCTGCATGCCTGGATTCAAGATAGGTAGTAAGGAGGAGAGCTTTTATTTGATCCTACTACTTTGCACATAGTCCAAATACAGTCTAGCCCTTGCTTTGCAACCTCAGAAAAATCATCCTTCAATTGTTTTCATTTAGGGAACCAGGAGAGCCAACTGTGATTGATTTTTGGCAGATTTATCACACCGCCTCATTCTACATGCACAGAGATTGTTTTGGGAATTTCAAAAGTTAGCGATTTTTTTTAAAAACATAGAGACATACTGTATAAAGTGAAAGCAACTGAAAAGCCTAGTATTCTCTGCTAGAGCCTAACTAGAGCCCGTGAAACTTTTTGGATAAATAGCTTATCAATGAGCAATGCAATTTCTGTAGACCTGAAATTATTTCTGAATTTAACATGAGTAGTTTTGGCTATTCACAAAATGGCCAGAAGAAGAGGAGATGGTTGTGGAACTGCTGCTGCCCCTCCAACCCCAAGTTCAAATCTCCACTCTGGAACAGATCCAAAATGGACTTTTTCAGTTCACTGAAAACTTTCAGATTTGATTCAGCCCAAACCATTTTTCTGTTTATGGTTTGGAATGGCCCCCAAACTAAAAAATCAGTTATTGGCCCTGTCCTATTCCTAATAGTCTCCAAGTATGGGAAATGATGCATTCTGAGCATGCAGACTCTGCAAATCCCTTCTGCAAGCCACGTGCTGAGGCTGACCGTGTGCCATTTTCCTCTCTGGCTTCAGAATGGTACTGCTGAGCTGGTGTATAATGAGGACTGCATGTCCCTTGATGAGATATAATATGTACATTATATGACTATGACATGACTCCATTGTGAGTACAATAGACCACTTATATTTGCAGGGTCTCCAATTTAGAGCTTAGTGATACAAGTTAAAAAAAAATCCCCCAGCCATGATCCATATGTAGAGCTGCTGTGTTTGTTTGTTTTTTTCTGAGCAGGAGAAACTGTGGCCTGTTGGGGATGTTCCTCTAGTCTCCCTCTTGGGGATGTTCAGTCTGTTGCCTAGCTAAGTATTTGATTCAATAAGTAGACTTCCTACTACAGCTATTTGAGGCACTAGCAATTTGACTTGGTCCTTCACTCAGCTGAAATTTGGAGAGTTGGGGCCTCTTTTCCCCCTTGTATGAAACAACAAGACAGAAACATGATACTGGATTCCACTGCTGCTGGTGCTTTAACAATTATACCACTGTGAGGGACAAAGATATGAATGTAGAGACAAGTGGTTCTCAGGTACCTTGCTTAAATTCTTTTGCTCTTGGAGTTATTGGTTCATGTGGCAATGTGAATGAATAAACCAGTTCTGTGGGGTATTTTTTTATTAAAAAGAATAAGCAAACAAGTATAAAAATTAAACAAATATATACTGAAGCTAACCTTCCATAATTTTCTTAAATTAATTAAGAATGAACAATGCAGTAATGAAATCAAGCTCACAAGTGAGATTGAGTCAATAGAGCAATGGGTTAACAATATTGTTGTTTTTGATCATTAAATTAATACAGCGGGTAATCAAATCAAATCCATGAGGTTGAACTGGATTTCTTTTTGTTAATCCTGATTTATGAGATTAGAGGAGGAACTTTTTTCAAAAATCCCAAATAATGTTCCAGCCACAACAGTGGCTTCAACTTAGCTGATGAAAGACATGAATATCCATTCTGGTGTTGGACCCTGGACTAAGGGAGACCACCCAGGATAGGTGGTGAAATCAGCTTGGTTAGTCTTAATGAAATACAGGGACTGGAGTGGTTTCTTTATAGATCCACTTTAATACTTCCTGAAATCTCTCTGCTGTTGCCCTAGCTCAGGGATAGGCAACCTTTCAGAAGTGGTGTGCCGAGTCTTCATTTATTCACTTTAATTTAAGGTTTCGCATGCCGGTAGTACATTTTAATGTTTTTAGAAGGTCTTTCTCTATACGTCTATATTATATAACTAAACTATTGTATGTAAAGTAAACAGGTTTTCAAAATGTTTAAGAAGCTTCATTTAAAATTACATTAAAATGCTGATCTTACGCCGCCAGCCTGCTCAGCCCGCTTCCAGCCTCGGGTTCTGTTCACCTAGGCTGGCAGCGGGCTGAGCGGGGCCTGTGGCCAGGATGCCGTCTGGCAAGGGGCCAGCAGCCGGGACCCCAGACCTGGGAGGGGGGTTCAGGGCAGAGGGCTGGGGTGTGTGGGGGTGCAGGGCAGAAGGCTGGGTGTGGGGGGGGAGTTCAGGGGTCAGGGCAGAGGGCTGGGGTGTGTGTGGAGGTGCAGGGCAGAAGGCTGGGTGTGGACTCGGGTGCTCGGCTCGTGGGGGTGCTCCCAGCCCCCTGCCCTGAGCGGCTCATGGCTGGGGGCTGGAAGAGATATGCCCTGTTCCACCCCCTTCCCCAAGGCCCCATCTCTATCTCTTCTCTGCCTCCTCTACGGAGCAGGGAGCACGCTGCCACTTATTCCCCCCCACACCGCAAGGGCCATCAGCTGATCGGCGCAGGCCAGGAGAGGAGGAGGGGCAGGAAAGCACCATGCTGGGGAAAGAAGTGGGGGAGGGGAGAAGCTTGGCGGCCGCAGGACCAAGCTTCTGCCTCCGCAGGGGAGGGTGGTGGGTGGGGGGGCTGAGTGGGGCTGGGGGCCGGGACCCCCCCCACCGCTTTCTCCTGCGGGGCCAGGAGGCAGAAGTTTGGTCCTGCGGCAAGCACTCCATACCTTGGATATCCAGTTGTTGGGTAATCAGTCTAAGTATGTCACTTCAGGACTTCTCAGTTAAATCTTAAAATTCTTTATTATGATAGTTTAACATTCTTTTCCATTTCAGACCGGCATAGAATTTGTCGGGGTCCATCTAGTCTAATACCTTGTCTCTGAACAACGGAAGATACTTCATAGAAAGTGCAGAGATCTGCCCTTGCCCATAAGGAAGGCTTCTTCATGACTCCTATCAGATAGGGTATGTCTACGTTATGCAATTAGGTTGATTTTATAGAAGTCGATTTTTAGGAATCTATTTTATACAGTCGACTGCGTACGTCCCCACTAAGCACATTAAGTTTGCAGAGTGCATCCTCGCTACCATGGCTAGCATCAGAGTGGTGCACTGTGGGAAGCTATCCCACAGTTCCCGCAGTCTCTGCTGCCCATTGGAATTATGGATTAAGCTCCCAATGCCTGATGGGGCAAACACATTGTCGTGGGAGGTTTTGGGTACATATCTTCACTCTCCTTCCCTCCAACCCTCCCTCCATGAAAGCAACTGCAGACAATTATTTCACGCCTTTTTGCCTGGGTTATCTGTACAGAAACGACAGCATGGCAATCATGGAGGCCACTCAGCTCACCGCTGCTGTTGCGAGCATTGTAAACACTTTGCGCATTATACTGCAGTATGTGCAGAACCTGGCTAAGAAACGGCAGCACGAGGACGATTGTGATGAGGACATGGACAGAGACATTCCTGAAAACACGGGCTGTGGCAATTGGGACATCATGGCAGCAGTGGGGCTGGTTGATACAGTGAATGCTGATTCTGGGCCCAGCAAACAAGCACAGACTAGTGGGACCGCACAGTGTTGCAGGTATGGGATGATTCCCAGTGGCTGCAAAACTTTCACATGCATAAGGCCACTTTCCTGGAACTCTGTGAGTTGCTTCCCCCCCCCCTCCCTGAAGCACAGGAATACCAAGATGAGAGCTGCCCTGACTGTTGAGAAGCGAGTGGCGATAGCCCTGTGGACGCTTGCAACACTTGACTGCTACCTGACAGTTGAGAATAAATTTGGAGTGGGAAAATCTACCATGGGGACTGCTGTGATTCAAGTAGCCAATGCAATCACTGAGCTGCTGCTATCATGGGTAGTGACTCTGGGAAATGTGCAGGTCATAGTGGATGGCTTTGCTGCAATGGGGTTCCCTATCTGTGGTGGGGAGATAGGGATATGTGTTCTGTCTATCTTGGCACCAGACCACCTTGCCAACCAGTACATAAACTGGAAGGAGTTCTTCTCAATGGTGCTGCAAGGACTGGTGGATCACAAGGGACGTTTCACCGACATCAATGTGGGATGGCCGGAAAAGGTGCATGACGCTCGCATCTTTAGAAACTCTGGTCTGTGAACGGCTGCAAGAAGGGACTTACTTCCCAGACCAGAAAATTACTGTTGGGGATGTAGAAATGCCAATAGTTATTCTTGGAGACCCAGCCTACCCCTTGTTCCCATGGCTCATGAAGTCATACACAGGCAGCCTGGACAGTAGTAAGGAGCAGTTCAACTATAGGCTGAGCAAGTGCAAAATGGTGGTAGAATGTGCCTTTGGACATTTAAAAGCTCGCTGGCTCTGTTTGCTGACTAGGTTAGACCTCGCGCAACCAATATTCCCATTGTTATTACTGCTTGCTGTGTGCTCCATAATATCTGTGAGAGTAAGGGGGAGACATTTATGGCAGGGTGGGAGGTTGAGGCAAATTGCTTGGCTGCCAATTTTGAACAGACACCAGGGCAATTAGAAGAGCACAGGGTGCTGCACTACGCATCAGAGAGGCTTTGAAAATCAGTTTCATGACTGGCCAGGCTACAGTGTGACAGTTGTGTTTCTCCTTGATGCAAACCCGCCCCCTTTGTTGATTTTAACTCCCTGTAAGCCAACCACCCTCCCCCCTTCAATCACAGCTGGCAAAGGAAATAAAGTCACTATTGTTTTGAAACCATGCATTCTTTCTTTATTAATTTAAAAAAAGAGAGAGAACTGATAAGGTATCCCGGGTGGGGTGGGGGAGGAGGGAAGGACAAGGCCACATTGCTTATTGTAGCCACACTACAAATCAAAACTGTTTGAATTACAGCCCTCTGTTGCTTGGGCCATCCTCTGGTGTGCAGCGGTTGGGTGCCCGGAGCCTCCCCCCCACTCCCTGCCCCGTTCTTGGGCGTTTGGGTGAGGAGGATATGGAACTTGAGGAGGAGGGCAGGCGGTTATACAATGGATGCAGCGGCGGTCTGTGCTCTTGTTGGCTTTCCTGCAGCTCCACCAGAAGTCTGAGCATGTCCGTTTGCTCCCCCATTAGCCTCAGCATTGCATCCTGCCTCTGCTCATCGTGCTCACTTAATGCTTTCCTGGACTCTGCCACTGAATGCCTCCATGCATTCAGCTGTGCCCAATCAGTGTGGGAGGACTGCATGAGCTCTGAAAACATGTCATCGCAAGTGTGGATTTTTTCACCTTCTTATCTGCGATAAGTTCAGGGACAGAGATGATAGGGGGAGCACAGAAACATTTGCACCTGCAGGGGGATAAAAAGGGAGAGTAAAATTTTAAGATGATACATTTCTGAGAACAAAAGGGAGACCCTTTCATGGTGAATCATGCAATTCACAGCAGACAGCACGTGCGCCTTAGGTACAAGGTCGCATTTTGCCTTTTATATTGAGTGCCTGCTGGTATGGTGATATATCACATGTGGCTGGGCAACAGAATTCGGTTTCCAGGCAGCCATGGTAAGCCAAAGGGTACGTGGGTTTGGCTTCTAATGCCTTCATAACGTGGGAATATTTTCAAACTACAGCACCCTCCTTTCCCATAGCAAGCAATGCTGGTTGGGTTTGCCATTTAAAAGGAGGGGCTGCGGTTTTCGGGTGGATGTGCAGCACACACTTCCCTCCACCCCTTCGTGTGGCTATTTGGGATGATCCCTTCACCCCTCCCCCCGCCGTGTGGCTATTCTCAGGGATGATCCCTTTTAGCCAAGTGCAAACAGCCCAGCATGAACAGGGTCCTTTTACTGTTCCCTTACAAAAATTCCACTATTTTAATCAGGTGACCCTGAATGATATCGCTCTCCTGAGGCTCACAGAGAAAGATATAGACCGAATGTTGCTTGAATGTGACCAAAATCCAGGACCATTCGCTGCCATGCTTTGTGCTGCAATGATTCCAGACTACTTGCGACTGGCTTGGCGTGGCAAAGTGTCCTACCATGGAGAACGCAATAAGGCAGCCCTCCCCAGAAACTTTCTGGAAAGACTTTCAGAGTACCTCCAGGAGAGCTTCATGGAGATGTTCCTGGAGGATTCCCGCTCCATCCCCAGACACGTTAACAGACTTTTCCAGTAGCTGTACTGGCCGCGAGTGCATCCCAAGTCTTCAGGGCAAGTCAGACATTAAACACTATTGCTTTTAAACCCTGTACTGTAGTTACAAATGTGCACTCACCGGCGGTGCCTTCTCTGCCTTCAGGGTTGGGGATCCCGCCTTGGGAGAATATTGGCTCCAGGGTGAAGAAAAGGTCCTGGCTGGCGGGGAAAATGGATTCACTGCTTGCCTGCTGCTCATTCTCCTCCTCCTCTTCCTCATCCACAAAATCCTCCTCTGTGTTGCGTGAGACTCCCCCCTTGCAGGTGTCCACGGACAGTGGTGGGGTAATGGTAGGGTCCCCCCTAGAATGCCATGCAACTGATCATAAAAGCAGCATGTATGGGGCTCTGACCCAGAGCGACTGTTTGCCTCCTTTATCTTTTGGTAGGCTTGCCTGAGCTCCTTGACTTTCATCCAGCACTGCTGTGTGTCCCTGTTGTAGCCTCTGTCCCTCATGCCTTGTGCTATTTTAGCATCTATATTAGCATTTCTTCTTTTTGATTGGAGTTCTGCCTGCACAGATTCTTCTCCCCATACAGCAATCAGATCCAGTGTCTCCCCTTCGCTCTATGCTGGAGCTCGTTTGCGATTCTGGGTGGACTGCAGGGTCACCTGTGCTGCTGAGCTTCCCATACTCACCAAACAGAAAATGAAATTCAAAAGTTCCTGGGGCTTTTCCTGTGTACCTGGCTAGTGCATCAGAGTTCAAAGTGCTGTCCAGAGCAGTCACCTTGGAGCACTCTGGGATAGCTCCTGGAGACCAATAATGTCGATTTGCATCTGCAGTACCCCAAATTCAATCCAGCAAGGTCGATTTTAGCGCTACTCCCTTTGCTGGGGAGGAGTACAGAAGTCGATTTTAAGAGCCCTTTAGGTCAACGGAACGGGGTTGCTTGTATAGACGCATTCATAATAAAATCGACCTAACGTGGCTAAATTCGACCTAACCTTGTAGTGTAGACCAGGGCTACTTAAACTGTGAAGAACGAGGGCTTAGATCCCTTCTAACAAGTCATTTAAGCTGTAAAAATTGTTTTGTCCTGCCTAATGGAACTGTAGATATTCCCATTATCCCTAAAAATGTGTAATCATATTCTGAGTCCTATTCAGTCATAGTGGTCTCAATTATATCTTGTGGCAACGGTTGACTTTTTTCCTCATTCAATGTCCCTTTGTTCTTATATGATAAGATTGTAAATAGGAGCTCCCACTTTACTTTCTCTGTTCCATTCATTATTTTGTATGCGTCTATCTTTTGTCTCTTATTCTCTAAACTAAACAGTCCAAGTTTTTTTCAGTCTCACCTCAAATGGAAGTTTCTTCATTCCTGTAATTATTTTCATCACTCATCTCTGAACCTCTTCTTTGTTTGCTATTTCTTTTTCTGGAGAGGCAGAACTTGAATATAGTATCTTTGGTGGGGAGTACCTTCTGTTTAGTAGAATTATAATATTTTCAGTAATATTTTCTATCCCATTCTTTATATATAGCCTAACATTTTGTTTCATTATTTGACCACTGCTGCACACTGAGCAGATGTTTTCATTGAGGTTTTCACAAAGATTTCCACTTTGCAAAGGGCGCAAGAACATTTTTATGGGCTCTATGAGTTTTCAGTTACATGGAATGTACTCCATCTGAAGCACACAATGTACAGATTCTCATGTAAATGGACTGGAATGATCTGCATAAATTACTTCTCCTGGTGCAACAGTGAGACACAGCAGCAACTATGTTTATATTCCCTTTAGTTTCAATGAAACTATATTAGGGGAGGGGGTCTTCTTTTATTATTACTATTAGCGCCAATGCCTAAATTTCACAGAAATCAATTTTCTTTTCCTTTCTCGTTGTTAATTGAAAGAAAATACACACTTTACCAATCATGTGCCCAGCCCTACAAACCTTTGCTCACATGAATAGTCCTTACTTATGTGAGTACTTCTATTAAAGTCAAGTGAAAGGCTACTTACATGAACAAGGGTGTGCAAGACTGGGCTTATTTGTAAGAAAGTTTCCAAGATAAAGATTATGAAAAACATTTGGCCAGATTCTGCCATATTGGCCATATGATATGGACCCCTATACCCTTCTCTGGTGGTTTAAAGGAGCCACAGAGGTGATAGAACTGGCTCCTGCAGAACCTGAGGTGCCATTTGCGGTGTGGGTTCCCCATCTGGCTTAGATCAAATGTAATGGCCATACACTCACTCCAGTCACAATAAAGGAGCACAGAAAGATTTGGTCGCAATCTTTAGTCATTTATACAGCTGCTATTATTCAATCACTGAGTGATGAGTGTTTTGTTTTTTGCAGAACATCTGATATCTTATAATTTTTTCTCTTCCATATCTGTAATTTAAATAAAGCATCTCCTACTCTTCACTGCATCTTAGTGCTTCCCTTGTCAAGAGACTGAAGAGTTCTGAATAGTAGATATAATTGCATGTATAAATACAATAGACAGAGATTTGGACTTGTGAAGGTGAAGGTTCCTGCTGTGTACACAGTTACCCAGCAGCAAATCTGAGATGGAAATTAGAAGAGATAATTAAAATATCAATGGATGTTTTCACATGGTTTCCATTTTAGTCTGAGCATGGACTTTCCTCTTAAATATGAACAATAGGATTTTAGAACGAGTGTGTTCAGTTCAGTTTTCTTTGAATATAGAATGTTAATTGAGCTAAGTCAAATTGTCTGCTATATTGACTCGTTATTGATATTGTAAATTAAGGAACGCATTAACTTCTTATAGGCCAATGACCTTTTTAATTCAACTTGGGGATTCAATCTTTGATGAACAAAGGCATACCTAGATTCAGCATTAAGAAGCTCTTTCTTTCTTATAAAAATAGATCTAGGAAATGTAAATTATAATTGAATGATTTCAGGGAACATATCAGTTTGTGGTGTCATTTTCCTTTCGCAGGAAATTTCAAAAGTCTTTGTTCTGTTTTGGAACAAATAGAAACAAATTTTGAAATAGGGACATATCCCCCCCTAAATGGTACTGGATCCTGCACAACTCCACGCTAAAAACACATGGGGATTAATCCTGCTTCCAGGGAAGTCAATGGCAGAACTTAAATTCGCTTCAGTGGAAGCACTTACTCTTTTCTCTCAGTAGACTAAAATATAATGGGCCAGATCCTCAGCTGGTATGGTAAAATGTCATCGTTCCAGTGACGTCAGCTGAGCTACTCCAATTTACATAATTTGAGTATCTGGTCAATTGTCTGCCTCTTGGATTCCTGCCCTTACTGTTCGAGTCCTGACTGTGTTTCAGGATTTTTATCCCATCAGAAAACCTTGATGATAGGAATTGGGATTTCCTATAGCAAAACCTATCACGGGCAACACACTCAGTTATGTTTGTTGGGGATTTTCCATAGCAGCTGCATATGCTGCTTGCATATTTTTATTGAAAATAAGGCTCATCTATTGATTCATTGTTGTCAAAGCCAAGACAGCTCTCAATTCTTTCTTGTGAAGTGAATTTTCCTTCAAAAATTGTCCTTTTCTTAACCAATTTAGAAGACATAAAGAAAAATATTCTCTAAATTATAAAAATGCACGCAGAAATAGTTATATTTTGTCACTTCCTAGAACAAGAAGAAACAGGATACACAAAAGAAACTCTGACAGAATCTGAAAGTAGGTTTATTTCATGAAAATGTATAAAGATCTTGTGGCTGATCCCTTAGTTTTAAAGTGGGAGTGAATTTCTAGCTATTAGTGAAATAATTCATGCAACAGAATTATGTACTAGAGGTGTTTGAACTTCATACCACAACCTGTGCTTTGGATCCATGGCCAGTGGAGAAGTATTGGATCCCTTACTTGTGGAGATTGTCAGTGCCTCTCCTAGAGAGGGCTGGCTATCTATTGCTTTGAAGGACGCAATCGTGTGGCCTTTTTACAAGAAATCATTGCTGGATGCTCACAGTTTTGCTAATTATCCACCAGTATCCCATCTTCCCTTTTTGGGTAAGATTGTGGAGGAGGTTGTGGTGAGATTATTCTCTCAGTATCTAGATACTTCTGATTCTCCTGACAATTGTCAGTCTGAGTTATAGACCTGGTTATAGCACAGAGTCTGCGTTAGTCAATGATCTCTCTCTGGGAATGGATGAAGATTAGTTGTCCCTGCTGGTTGATTTATCGGCCACCTTTGAGAGATCTATCAGTTGCCTTGAAGACTGATGATCATGAGATGTTGCTGACTCGCCTGCAGACTCTGGCTGGAGTGGATGAGACTGTTCTTCAGTGGCTTAATTCTTTTCTCTCAGAGATCTCAGTGTGCAATTGCTGTTCTTCCCAAACAGTTCTCAAGTGCGGGGTGCTACAGGATGCCATTCTGTCACATCTCTGGTTCAACGTTTATACAGGGCCCTTAAGAGGCTTAGTAACGAGACAAAGGATTTAGTGTTGTCAATATGCTGATGACACCCAACAGTGTGTGTCTGTCATCTGATTCAGATGATACAGTTGTTTAGCTGGTGTCTGAGATTGGGGCCTGGAAGAAAGCAAGCTGGCTAAGGCTCAATCCAGGTAAGTGTGAGGTGACAGTGGGTTGAGGGAAACAGCTGGAGGACGTAATCCCTTTGAGAGGGTTTGTCTCCATTAACCGCCATTGGTTAATAGTGTTTGTAATTTATTAAGGGGCATTTTTAGAGCCCCAGCTATTGTTGGATAATCATATTGCAGCAATGACCCAGTGAGCTTTTGATCCCCTGTCTGGATAGGACGTTGTGACTTTGTCTTTCAGGTCCTTTCAGGACCTTGCCACTGTTATCCATGTTTTTATCACATCAAGATTAGATTATTGCAATGCACTCTATGTGGGGCTACACTTTAAACCATTCAGAGGTTGAATCCGGTGCAGAATGCAACAGCTCACTTACTAAACAGGGCCTCTCTCGGGGCACACATGACACTGATGCCTTGGGATCTACACTGGCTGCCCATTGGTCTCTGGGTGGAGTTTAAACTTGGTTCAACCCTAGATGACTGGGACCAGGCAGCCTGAGGGATTGCCTCTCTCCTTGTGCCATACTGCCACAGCCCTTGTCAGCAGGGGTGCTCGAGCTGGCCTTCCCTCATCATAAAAGAGATGAATGTTCTCTGTAAGGACTCTGAGACTCTGGAGCTTGCTCTTTCCCTTTGTCTGAAACAGCCTGACATTGGTGAATTTTCAGGCACAGTGCAAAACACATCTGCTAGGTAGGTTTCTGAAGAGGGCTGAGAGTATGCTTTCTACATGATAAAGGAGGTAGGTGTCTGGCTGGCCAACCAGACAAGTTGAAGCTGCTGAAGTTTAATTTAATTGTATTTTTTGCATGATTAATTCAGTTTGGCCACTTAGAATCTTGCATGGGCATCTTTATTATTTTAAATCTAAGGAAATGAATATACACTATGAAAAACTGCTACCCTGGTCTGTTCCTACGCAGTACTAACAGCCACAGCCAGGGATTATGGATAACTAACATGGGCCAAATGCTAAAGAGTGCTGAGCATTCATGAATCACAATGAATTGAAAGAGAGTTGTTGTCTGTTTGTATTATGGTAGCATTTATAGGCTCCAGCTGAGGGCAGGGCCCCCTTGTGCTATCTAAAGAGGCAAGACAGATAAATGATGGGAGGTTAAAACAGGCACAGAGAAGTGAAGTGACTTTTCCAAGGTTACATAGCAGATCAAGGGCAGGATTAAAACACAGGTAACTGAATTAAACCAAATCAAAATTAGCCACTTTTAAACTGATTTAAGTGTATTCATATAAGGAGTTGCACTGTTTTAACTACACTGATTTAGAAACCAGTTTCATTAAATCACTGCAATTTCTGTAGCTAGACTGGTCCTTACTATAGTGTTGCTTTAAGAGCCATAGGAATATCTGTTATGCTTCAGTGAGGATTAATGCTAATGCAGTTAAAAACTCCATAATACATTTTTGGCAAAAGAATACAGAAGCTACAAACAAAAGTTTTTCTAGCTTAATGTATTTATCAAAATGTTTGGAAATCCCAAGGAAGGTGAAATAATAATACGAGCAAAGAAATTGAATCTGTGTTCAGTACATTTTAATAAATAATATTGAAAAATGAACAAATACAACAGACACACTAGCTTGTTTTTCAGAACCTTTCTAGGCCTGGCTCCGGTGGAAGACTGTTCAGCTGGAAGCCAGTTTCAGACCTGAATGTGAGACTTGATGTTAATGGGAGCTATTCATAAGCAATAAAAAGTATATGTACCTGGGGTTATGTATTCACTCAGGTTTGGGTCATGCGTATTGGGGTAGTCAGTAGCACAGGGCCAGGGATGGCATCTCAATCCTCCAACCAAGTTCCTCTGGAGTTTATCTCTTCCAGAATTCCAGGGAACAAAACAAAACAAAAAAGCCCAGGAAAACAAAAATAAACAGAAAAAGGAAATAAATAACCTGTCCCAGATGAGCTACACCCTGCAGAGGGGTGTTGGTTGAGCCACAGTCTGGCCCAGTGTCCACAGGTTAGCCATCAGAAAGTGTATAATCCAGCTGATATTCACTTCGGGGAACATGGATCATCTATAAGGCAAGGGAGCAGGCTGTGCCTTTCAACAGGCCTATCGCTTGGAGCTGGGGAGATTAGCAATCTGTCCTCTCACACTTGCATGCCATTGAAGTGAGCTTTTCCCCTTTTGAAATTTTCCTCCACTCTTTATAGTTATATATATAATTAATTTAAATGGGTGTTGAAGATACTGAATACCTCCCAGTAGAGACAGCACTTTGTAAATAGATTGCTTAAAATGCAGTTTCAGACTGAGCTGCTACTGTCAGTAAACTGTACCAGCCTTGCTCTGGACCATCAGCCTGTTTTTTTCAGAATTCAAGATTTTATTTATTTTAAAAAGTATGCTTCATGCCCTCACAGTTGTGAATACAGTGGGGTCGCATCATAGGTGCATTTAACTTACGCGCTTTTAACTATATGCGCTCGGCAAAACAAAACAAAAAGAGAAAAATAACAATTTAAATACTGTACCTGTAGTGCGAGCGATTCCACCCGCCATTCCACTCAATGAGCATTTGACCATACGCGATTTTCGCCTTACGCGCTGACTTCAGAACCTAACCCCTGCGTAAGATGCGACTCCCCTGTACATCTTTTTAATGTGAAGCAATGTAGTGCTGTCTTACTGAGTCTACAGACAGGCTGAACCAATAGTAAACCATGGAGTTCGCTAAATTGTGTTTTTGGAACTAGATTGGTGTAGACTCTAAGAGCACAAAGGTGCCTTCAGTTCTTTTTTTGCTTGACCCCTCCTGAGCTACACTTCTCAAGATCTGGCCCAATCTATATAACCTTTTGAAATACAAAGATGACGTTAAAAAAAGAAAAGAAAGAAACGACTATTAGTGTCATTCCACTTAGGGCTAGATGCATATAAAGCAAGCTTTTAAATACAAGAGGTACAAGACAGACTATTTTTTCTCCTGCACTTCATGGGGTACTGTGACAGGGTGTACAAATCCCGCACCAAATCGGAAGGAGTAAAGGGGTTATTTTGGATTCACGTGCTTCCCTCCCCCAGCACGCTGACCCTGCAAGTTATATATGTATATTATTTAAATTAATAGGATTGAGGATGCTCAGCACCTTGCAGGATTGTAGCTTTGTATGGAATATCAGCCCATACAGGTAAACATTAAATTTAAACTGCTTTGACACAGTAAATTATTCCCAAAAGTTGCATTTGTTGATTTATAAAACAAAACAAACTCACCCGCCCACATGTGTGCGCACATGCACGCTTGCTCTCTCTCTCTCTCACACACACACACACACACACACGCCACCACCACCCCTACCTACTTGTGCAGCAAAAAGTCAGATAGATTATTGCAATATCTGAGGCCTGGTCCCCACTAAGTCCCCAAATCGGACTAAGGTACGCAAATTCAGCTACGTTAATAACGTAGCTGAATTCGAAGTACCTTAGTCCGAACTTACCGCGGTCCAGACACGGCAGGAAGTCTCCCCCCGTCGACGCCGCGTACTCCTCTTGGCGAGCTGGAGTACCGGCGCCGACTGTGAGCACTTCCGGGATCGATCCCAGAACATCGATGGCGTGCCGCCGGACCAGCCGGTAAGTGAAGACTAGCCCTGAGATAAGTTTATGGACCTCAGAAAAGGGGTTTAGTAAAATCTTTTACTGTCCTCCCTGAGGATACGATAAAAAGACAAAAGAATGCTAATCCTGTCAAGCACAAGTTCTTAGTTCCTAACTGCTCAGTGGTTGTGAGAAACTTCCTCCTTAGGCATGAGATGTAAGACTGGGCTTTTTGCGTCTTTGTTTGTACTTTCATTGTTGCTATTCTTCTGTTTTAAATGTGATATATTTCCAGTCAGATAGACAAGGTGGGTGAGGTAATATCTTTTATTAGACTAACTTCTGTTGGTGAGAGAGACAAGCTTTTGAGCCACAAAAAATTCTTCAGTTGTCATCCTTACAAATTGACCTCTGTAGGTATGCAGTAAAGACTGTTTGTGGTTTCTTGGTTTAATATTACCTGGCTTGTCCTATTTTTGCATCATAGTTTTGCTTTAATTATTGTATTTATTTATTTGTATTACCACAGCTCCTAGGACTTGGAACCCTAGTAATGGAGCAGGACCTCACTGTCCTAGGTGCTGTACAAACACAGAACAAAAAGATGGTCCCTGCCCCAGAGACCTTAGCATCCTACATACAAAACAAGAAACAGGTGGATGCAGACTGATGGGGGGCGGTTTACAAAAAACAATGAGACAATATCAGACAGCATGATAGGCAGTGGTCTCAGCCAGTGCTTAATTTGTGCCTCATAACCCCGGCACCTCTGGGCTTGCTGCATCAGTTATGAATTTTAAAAAAATTGCTTGAGCCCTGCCACTTAATCACTTGAGCCCCAGCATCTCTTTCATTACAAATTAATCAGTGGTCTCGGCCCACCAGCAGCCTTCCCTTTGTCAAGATTTTCTAGGCATCACAAGAAAGGAGAGTTCTAAGGAAGGTTTTAAAGAGGATAATGAGGTAGCTTTGCAGATGTTTAAAAGCATGAGGAATAGCATGGGAGAAAGCATAAAAGTGCTTGTTTGAAAATTTAATAAGTGGGTGATGAAGGCTGACATCATGGGCTGATCGGCTGTGGGAGTCAAAAACTTGATAATGAATGAGAGATGATAGGTTGTCAAGTGCCATGAAAATGAAGATCAGTATCTTATTTTTGATGTGATAGAGAAGGGGGAGCCAGTACAAGGGTACAAAGAGAAGGGTCACATAATCAAAGCAACAGGCTAGGAAAAATAAATCTTTGCAGCAGCATTCTGAAGGGGCAAGACTGCATTTGTCTAAGAGAAAATTATGTTGCGGTAATCAAGAAATGATGGGTGAAACCATCATTTTCTTGTGTTGCTTCCAAGAAGATTATGCATCTGGATCAGGATTATTAGCAGGAAAATGGTGCTAAAGATTAAAAGGCAAAATAGTTCCTATGAGTTAAAAAATATGTCCTGATTTTATAGAATATTTATGGACATGAATGACTTTATGCATACTTTCATTGGAAAAATTTAGATTATTTTTGTAATTGCAGAGTACGAAGATGACAATGCTGTTATGAAACAGTGAGATATTAGTGAACAATAAAAACATTTCTGGGTTCTTCCCTCACACTGAGTCTATTAGTATGTCCATATAAATTTGATATACAGCATATGGATGCTTATTTCTTATATGTGAGCGTTATTTTAAGTATTCTACTTTAGAACTCATGAACAGCCTTGAAAGCTATTTGTCCATCCATATATGTGACTCTGAAACATGCCTGCATGTTTTATATATATCCTGCCAACATGCTACTTAGAAAAGGCTCAATCCTGCAAGGATGCTTATCAGTCTGGTCTCAGGCCAGCAAAACACTTAAGCATATGCATAATTTTGAGCACATGA
The DNA here is from genome assembly GCF_013100865.1 of Trachemys scripta elegans. NCBI lineage: Eukaryota > Metazoa > Chordata > Testudines > Emydidae > Trachemys > Trachemys scripta. Next base: position 81,354,889 of record NC_048304.1, on the reverse strand, counting down.
GAAATCCCACTGAACTCAAAGGGACTATAAAAGTGCTTAAAATTAAGTACAGGATTTGCTGCATTAGGACTCAAGTGCAGAGTATTTTGCAGGATTGAGCCCCAAATGCATAAAATGCAAATTTTGGCCCCTTGATGTCATTCATCAAACAAAGTCTAATTCTCCTATTACTGAATTGAACTTTAAGCTACAAATGGTGATATTTTCATTAATCTCCTTAATCACAGTCTTTATTGCATAAGTGCATTGCAAAGGAACAAAAGATAAACAACTAAAAGATTTGCCGACTCAATGTGTCTGAGGGAGATGTTTCAACATCTAGAAATGTCAGTCACCAGATAGGACATATTCTATGTTGTGTAAACTCAGAAAGGAAAACTGTCCTGGTTGAATATTGACTCTTCACCTTTATACAATTTGTTAATATTGTCATATGATGATAAGATAAGGGTGTTTTACATATAAATATAAGTGAACATATAGCATGTTTCCTGTGATACTGGAGAAATCAAGTATCAGGACAAGACCAATTGTCACGATGAACAGGCTTTACTGTATTTTAGAGGGTGAGTTTCTTCTTTCTCCTTTTCTGAATTGCCATGCTTTATTAGAGAAGTGTGATGATAAGGGTGACTCTAAAGATCATGGGTCAGATTGTTGGATCCATCCATTTATGCACCTGGCATGGTTCGGAAGTGATTTATGCTGGCACTGACCTCCGGACCAATATATGTCAGAACAACCTTGAAGACGCAAGAAAACCACAACTCATCAGATCATCAAAGCAAATGTATTAAGGCTTCTGCCTCTCAAATATATCTATTTATAAAATATCATATGTATATATAATATAGGTTTGTTTATAAAACAGCGTATTCATTTGCCTGATTTTTCCCCCTAAAGGATATTTTTAAGAGAGAGTCTTTTTAAAATAATGCAGAATATTGGGCTTTCACAGCTTCACTTAGGAGACTATTCCGCAGTCTAACAGAATTTACAATTAGGATCTTTTTCTGTTATTCAGCCAATGCTTTTGTTTGCATAATGAAATTCTATTATTACTAGTAATCCTCCTTTGAGGATGACAACCTGAGATCTCTTCCAAACCTAATCTTCTATGATTCTATGATTTTCTAATTCCTAAGCAGTTGTTTTTCTAAGGTTTTTCCCATTGTTAAGTTTGGTGCTCTTTTAAAGGCATACATTTAATGGTATGAATTCTCTGAATACATTGAAATTGCTGATACATGTTCATGCTGCTGAAGTTAGTCAATGCACAAATATTCACAGAAGGATATCTCTTACTGTCTGTTTGTACAGAGCTAGCAAAATGGGCCCTCAATAGTGATTTGGGAGCTGTGGATATTACTGTAATACAAAGCATAAATAAAATAATAATAAAGTGGAAGGTGAAGTGTTCTGAAAAACACATCATGGGGAATAGTGTCCTAGAATTCCTCATCGTGAGGAAGTACCAAATCATCTGCAAACACTTGGAAGGTGGTAAGGTGATAGGGAATAGTCAGCATGGATTTGTAAAGAACAAATCATGTCAAACCAATCTGATAGCTTTCTTTGATAGGATAACGAGTCCTGTGGATAAGGGAGAAGCGGTGGATGTGATATACCTAGACTTTAGTAAGGCATTTGATATGGTCTCGCATGATATTCTTATCAATAAACTAGGCAAATACAACTGCTATGGGTACCTGCATGGCCCCACAATATGCCAACATTTTTATGGCTGACTTAGAACACCGCTTCCTCAGTTCTCGTCCCCTAACACCGCTACTTTGCTTGCGCTACATTGATGACATCTTCATCATCTGGACCCATGGAAAAGAAGCCCTTGAGGAATTCCATCATGATTTCAACAATTTCCACCCCACCATCAACCTCAGCCTGGACCAGTCAACACAAGAGATCCACTTCCTGGACACTACAGTACTAATAAACGATGGCCACATAAACACCACCCTATACCGGAAACCTACTGACCGCTATACTTACCTATATGCCTCCAGCTTTCATCCAGACCACACCACTCGATCCACTGTCTACAGCCAAGCTCTACGATAAAATCACATTTGCTCCAACTCCTCAAACAGAGACAAACACCTACAAGATCTCTATCAAGTGTTCTTACAACTACAGTACCCACCTGCTGAAGTGAAAAAACAGATTGACAGAGCCAGAAGAGTACCCAGAAGTCACCTACTACAGGACAGGCCCAACAAAAAAAGTAACAGTACGCCACTAGCCATCACCTTCAGCCCCCAAATAAAACCTCTCCAGCGCATCATCAAGGATCTACAACCTGTCCTGAAGGATGATCCATCACTCTCACAGATCTTGGGAGACAGGCCAGTTCTTGCTTACAGACAGCCCCCAAACCTGAGCAAATACTCACCAGCAACCTCACAACAAAAACACTAACCCAGGAAACTTATCCTTGCAACAAAGCCCATTGCCAACTCTGTCCACATATCTATTCAGGGGATACCATCATAGGACCTAATCACATCAGCCACACTATCAGAGGCTCATTCACCTGCACATCTACCAATGTGATATATGCCATCATGTGCCAGCAATGCCTCTCTCCCATGTACATTGGCCAAACCAGACAGTCTCTATGTAAAAGAATAAATGGACACAAATCAGACGTCAAGAACTATAACATTCAAAAACCACTTGGAGAAAACTTAATTTCCCTGGCCACTCGATTACAGACCTAAAAGTCACAATATTATAACAAAAAAAACTTCAAAAACAGACTCCAACGAGAGACTGCTGAATTGGAATTAATTTGCAAATTGGACACCATTAAATTAGGCTTGAATAAAGACTGGGAGTGGATGTGCCATTACACAAAGTAAAACTATTTCTCCATGCTTATTTCCCCCCCTCACACACACAGTTCCTCATATCTCCTTGTAAATTGCCAGATATGGGCCATTTTCATTACCCCTACAAACAGTTCTTTTTCTCTCCTGCTGATAAAAGCTCACCTTAACTGATCACTCTCCTTATAGTGTGTATGGTAACACCCATTGTTTCATGTTCTGTGTGTGTGTGTGTGTGTATACACATACACATACACATACACACACACACACACACACACACACATATATATAAAATCTTCCTACTGTATTTTCCACTATATGCATCTGATGAAGTGGGCTGTAGCCCACGAAAGCTTATGCTCAAATAAATTTCTTAGTCTCTAAGGTGCCACTCCTTAGAGATTAACAAATTTAGTCTCTAACAACTCCTGTTCTTTTTACAACTTAGATGGGGCTACTATAAGGTGGGTGCATAACTGGCTGGATAACCGTACTCAGAGAGTAGTTATTAATTGTTCCCAATCCTGCTGGAAAGATATAACAAGTGGGGTTCCGTAGGGATCCGTTTTGGGACTGGCTCTGTTCAATATCTTCATCAACGACTTAGGTTTTGGCATAGAAAGTATGCTTAGTAAATTTGCAGATGATACCAAACTGGGAGGGATTGCAACTGCATTGGAGGATAGGGTCATAATTCAAAATGATCTGGACAAATTGGAGAAATGGTCTGAGGTAAACAGGATGAAGTTTAATATAGACAAATGCAAAGTGCTCCACTTAGGAAGGAACAATCAGTTTCACACATACAGAATGGGAAGAGACTGTCTAGAAAGAAGTACGGCAGAAAGGGATCTAGGGGTTATAGTGGACCCCAAGCTAAATATGAGTCTACAGTGTGATGCTGTTGCAAAAAAAGCAAACATGATTTTGGGATGTATTAACAGGTGTGTTGTGAACAAGACACGAGAAGTCATTCTTCCACTCTACTCTGCACTGGTTAGGCCTCAGCTGGAGTATTGTGTCCAGTTCTGGGCACTGCATTTCAAGAAAGATGTGGAAAAAGTGGAGAGGGTCCAGAGAAGAGCAACAAGAATAATTAAAGGTCTAGAGAACATGACCTATGAAGGAAAGCTGAAAGAATTGGGTTTGTTTAGTTTAGAAAAGAGAATACTGAGAGGGAACATGATAGCAGTTTTCAGGTATCTAAAAGGGTGTCATAAGGAGGAGGGAGAAAACTTGTTCATCTTAGCCTCTAAGGATAGAACAAGAAGCAATGGGCTTAAACTGCAGCAAGGGAGGTTTAAGTTGGACATTAGGAAAAAGTTCCTAACTGTCAGGGTGGTAAAACATTGGAATAAATTGTCTACGGAGGTTGTGGAATCTCCAACTCTGGAGATATTTAAGAGTAGGTTAGATAAATGTCTATCAGGGATGGTCTAGACAGTATTTGGTCCTGCCCTGAGGGCAGGGGACTGGACTCGATGACCTCTTGAGGTCCCTTCCAGTCCTAGAATCTATGAATTTATGAATAATTACTGAATAATGGGAGATGTCTGAAGTTTTTCTCCTGGAGACCTGTTGGTGGCTGAGAGGGAAGGAATATACATTTAGGTGTTTCCTTTCTTTTAAAAAGAGATTCCCTCTTTCAAGAGGCTTTATTATAAAATATATATGACAAGAATTTAAACATGAAAACTATTCTCTGGGAAATTAAATTTCAAACTTTGATTTTGAAGATCATCATGCTAGTTTAACAAATGTTATCCCCATATTCAAAATGCCGAACAAACACTACAGTTTCTAAAATTTTCCACTAATGGAAGCCGTAGGCAGGAATTGCTAAACAGTTAGGTGAGATTAATGTTTGCAATGTAACTGCTCTGTTTAACAGAATTCAAAATGAGAAGATTGGGTTGAATTACAATATCTAACCATATAAATGTATATCCAAAAAATGGTTGCTTTTTGTAAGCTAACCTTAGTTATGAAAAAATCAACTCTCCTTTACTCACCCAGCTCTGACAACAGTATATTCATTGCAAAGTCTCATTTCCAAAGCAATGGCTGAGGATAATACACCACCAAGCAAGAGTTTCGATTAATCATTTAGAGCTGCTACTATCCTCACATACAAATCCTCTCATTTTGTTATTAGCAACCATTTATGAACTGTCAATCAACTACTATGAGGCCAGACTTAAATTCCATTTAAAATGAATTAACAATCCATGCAGCTCATAGCCAGTTGTTAATGATTACATACATAGAATGGATTAAACTTCTCTACTCATAGGCTGAAAGCATCCCTTCTGCTATATAAACTGTTCTAGTTTACAAGTAGATACACATATAGTGCTACTTTCCATGCCACTTGATGGACCGCCAACATTTCAGTATTTAATCTTGCAAGGAGCACTTGGGGCCCGATCCAGCATATCACTTAAACAATTGCCTTAACTTTAAGGATATGAGTAGCCCTACTGAGTCACATCCTTAAAGTTAAGCACATGTTTAAGTGTTTTTCTAGGTTGAGGCCAGGAGTCAATGGATGAAATTCTGGCTCCTCTTATGTCAGGGGGGCTAGAATTTCACCAATAAGCACCTGCTTAATTGCTTTGCTGGATTAGTGTCAGAGTGCTCAACATCTTGCATGTTGGAGCCCTGAATGAATTTTATATGTCAATTTTGTTTGCAGTGGTTATAAATGGTTTTAGTGTATTCCTTTATGGCCATTTTAACCCTTCCTAGTGCAGTGATTACATTATACATAATGAGTGAGTGGAAGAGCCCTTATCAAAATGTTTTATGAACCTTTAAACTAAATTAAGATTAAATATTGACTTCCTGAGATAGTTACATATTTTATATTTTATTTCACATAATTTATGCTCACTTTGAAAAAAATTTTTGCAACGGCTACTCACTCTCTCTTGGTGTCTTTTCTGCAGTATCTGCAGGAAGTAGATAACCCTTATCTTTCATGTCTTCAACTAAAAAACAGCAGGAAAAATTAATAAAGTTCAAAGAGAAACTGCTAACACTTTGTTAAAGGATGCAGTGCTACATTTTCAAGGGTAGCTTAGAAATAATAATAATAATAATAATACCTAGCTCTTATATAGAGCTCGTCATCAGCAGAGTTCAAGGTGCTTTACAAGTGAGAATCAGTATCATTACAAATGGGGACACTGAAGCACAGGGAGATGAAGTGATTGTTCAAGGTCACCCACCTGGTTAGTGGCAGAGCTGGGAATAGAACTCAGGTCTCCTGAATCCCAGCCCAATGCTCTATACACTGAGAATATTAATTAGATATTTACAAAATATTCTACAGATAGGATATAGTAAATGTATGAATAAATACTGTAATTTGCAATGTGTCAGCAGAACAGAACAATTAAATATTTTACCATTATGCATTATAAATAGTTTAAATAGTCTTACATTCATATCTGCATATAATTCATTATCATGAATTATGGATCAGTTACAAATGCATTTATTTTAAGAGTTGAACATGTTATAAATGGCTTACTGAACATGTCTACAGCTTTTAAAAAAAGATGCTAGTAAGAAACCACTTATTTAAAAAAAACAAATAAATAAATGGACCTTTTGGATCTACTGATCTCTTAAGCCTTTTCTATGCTAATGCTTTTCACCCGGTGTTTACATTGGTAGCACAGTTTGAAAACAAAGCATAATGCAGAATAATGTTTCAAGTTAAGGAGGGGGAGCACATGTTCAACTAACATGGCATAGCACATCTGACTAATTCATGGAGAAACAGTGTAGATGCTCTAAATCAATCATAAACTTGCTTGATCATTTACAGTACTGCTGTAGTATTTTTTTCCCTAGAGAATAAAGTATTGATTCCTCTTATTACACTAACTCAAAAGCACCATCTTTCTGAGTTTCTGTTATAAGCTCTTCTCTCCTCTGACCAGCAAGTGCTTTTCTGGGGGTCTAATTGACTTAGAAAGACTATGTCGCAACATGTGGCGTGGAGGGCCAAATCCTAGACGTAGAAAAAAAGCACTGATTTGTGGTAACTCTTTTTTGTAGTTTTTTGTAGTTTTCTTTGGTAAGAGATATTGTTTTCCTTTTCCAGGAAGTAGGTTTGGTGTTTCAAGACAGAATTTGTTCAGAGTATAAGCTAGAAAACCAATCTAATAGCAAAGAAACTGTGTGAGATAAGACAATGTAATAAATATTCTCTTGGTTCCTTTTTTCAGAAACTTTTTTTTCAGCTCGTCTCCCTTGTAACCCTTTGTTCCCTTCATGTTAAGATGTTTCCAATTAATATTAAGTTGCTAAAGATAAGGGTGCAATCAAACACAACTTAGTTTTCAAGTTTGAGCCTCTAGGTTGATTACAAAAAAAATATTTAGCAGAGGACTGCTACATGACACTTTGAATGATAAAACCAAACTTTATTTAAAAGGGAAATGGTTAGTTAAGCAAACAGGCATGCAATTACCATTTACACACAAAGATGAAATAGGGTATCAGTGGGTGACAAATCCACTGACAACTGAATGAAGTACAGTTTTATAGTCCTGGAACCTAACAGTACCTTTTTGATATTATACCTCTACCCCGATATAACCCTGTCCTCGGGAGCCAAAAAAATCTTACCGCGTTATAGGTGAAACCGCATTATATCGAACTTGCTTTGATCCACCGGAGTGCGCAGCCCCGCCCCCCTGGATCACTGCTTTACCGCGTTATATTCAAATTCGTGTTATATCGGGTCACGTTATATCGGGGTAGAGGTGTAATTGGAGCTCTCCCGCTATTTGGCAAGATTACTCATTTTACAATCAGTTACAATACTAATTAACATTAAGCTGCCATTTACCATAATTATATTTCTACCACCTCCGTATTGGCTCTTTACGTTACACATTATTTAAATTCACATCTGCACCAAAGCCCATGCTATCAATATAGATATCTTTTAAACAAAACATTCACAATACTTAAAAACACTCATTACAAATCTTGTTCAAACCAGTTATAACCAAAACGTAATGGTAACACAACCCTGGGTCATATCCTTGCTAACTCTTACTTTCCCAAAACAGTCAGTCTCCAACTTATCTCTAACTTTCTCACACTAGTAACTTAAATGTCCCTCTACAGTTAATAAACCCAGTTTCTGTTTATTTCTTAACCTAAGCCACCCTATAGCTTATATCCTGCTCCAACTGTTACCATCTTAGATTTATTTTCCTAAGATCAGATTGTGAATCACATTGGTGAATCATTTAGGCGGGGCAAGGTGTGTGTGTGGGGGGGGGGGGGCTGAGAGCAGCAAGTGGGGGTAGGGCAGGGGGCTAGCCTCCCCAAAGGGGAAGCTTCACCCGTCACCCATGACAGACCAGTTACCAGTCAGAGGATTTCCTCCTGGATTTCCTCTTGCATCTGTTTATGCTACTAGTTAGCTAATGTCACACTGCCCCCAAGAGAATTGGCTCATTTGACTAGAGCACAAGCAGTTTCAGCAGATTTCCTAGCTCAAGTACCTATTTGAGACATTTGCAAAGCAGCAACATGGTCATCAGTGCACTCTTTCACTGCTAATTTTGCCATTTCCCATTAGCCCAGGAATGAAGCCAGTTTCAGAAGGGTTGTTTTATGGTCCCTGTTCAGGTAGGCTCCCTGTCTGCCTCCATGTTAATCTGCTTGTGAGTCACCTACAGCAGAATGGACATGTGCAATCACTCAAAGAAGAAAAAATGGCTACCTACCTTTCTGTAACTGTTGTCTTATGAACTGTGTTGTATATGTCCATTTCACAGCTTACCTTCCTTCCCCTCTCTGTCAAAGTCTACCGATAAGAAGGAATTGAGGAGATTCAGAGAGCAGCTCTGTCCTTTTATCCTGGCACTCAGTGGCATATGGCAGTAGAGAGTGCTCGAGCTGCCCCAACAGGTACCACTGACAGAAAAAGTTCTCTGACAACTGTGCGCAAGGCATTTACTCCTCCACAGTGGAATGAACATGTGCAACACATCTCGAAAAACAACAGTTACAGAAAGGTAGATAACTGTTTTGTCTCCCAAAGTCTCTTTCTTCAAGGACCCACAAAAGGAATGGTGTTTCAAATAGCCCACCCCCTCATTATTTTGGCCACCAATTAGACCTAGTTTCTGACACACCAATTTTGGTTCACTGATTTCTGGTTCCACACTTTTCTTGTTTACCAGACGTGATCTTAAGGTAGTCCTTGAGTTATATCAGTAGGCTTTTTGTTTGGACTAATTCAGTTTTTGTTTCCCTTTCATAAATTTCCCCATCAGTGCTTTGTTGCTAATGGTTATTGTGACATCTTATGACTCTTATGTAGTTCTTACAGTGAAGCTCTCTTAGAGTGAAGCTCACCATTAGGTAAATTTGTAGTTTCAATTATCACAACAGAATTTCTCAGAGCAATTTCTGAAAAAAGGTCACACTGTGAGAACCAAGAAAGGTTCAGCAGCTTTGGTGTTGTCTTTTGTCCTCAGAGACATCTCCTTCTGTGTCCAATATCAATGTCCTATCAATTTTTTTAAATTTTCACTTTAACCAGTTAATGCTGATGAACACAGTATAAAGACCTAGAGACACAAATTTCACCGTATAGACATATAGGTAGAACATCTATATTCTCTGCAGGTCTGGAGTTGCTGTTGTAAGTTTTGGTCCTTCCAGTTGCAAAAACCTTCAGATGCCCTGCAGCTAAAATTGCTGGATGTTTGACTTGTCAGAGAACAAAGCAAGAACAGTTTAAAGGTCTTTACAATAGAACTGAAAACTCTAAGACACATTTCACCTGTTGTGAATCTATAATAATGAATGTATGTTCTACTGATTTTTTGCAAAAAAAAAAAATTGAGTGTAGTCTGAAAAGAGTATGCATATATGTTGTAATGATCATCTCTCTGTCTATAAAAAGGGCTTAATTTAGCTAAAGACTGTTGGCACTTCCAATAATTGTATATGAAAGGTAATATCAAACCTCATAGTAATGATCAATATACTGTTCCCCATGGAGTTGTTCTGAATAAGTTTCCTTTTTTTTTTAATTTCCAGAATAGCACTCATAGATTTTGAGAACTGTTGAAATAGTGAAATAAAGAATTTACTTTTGGCAAATAACCTTGATTGTTATGATTTGCAATTATTTTAAAAAGAAAAATAAATTGCCATGTTGTGATCCTTGCACAGCAAGGAATCCACAAGGTTAGCACTTATATTAGCACAACTATGTGCAAAGAGATGGCTGAAAGTCAGGGTGAGGCCTTAGTGTTGGTGCATCCTGTACTCTACTTAATGGTGCTGTGCAGTTTCTCAGTGGTTGTGCTCTACAAGACCTCTGAGGAGAACAATGCCACCAAGAGCTGCTCCCTCCAGAATGGTACAGCTCCTCACTATTTTTGGTGCAGGGCTGTGGCTAAATGCAGCGATGTAACAGCGATGTTCACAATGCTTCATATTAAAGGTGATCTGCTAAGAAGTACCAAATTCCAGAAACTTTACTGAGATGGGCTGAGTGCCCCCCCAAAACAGGTTGAAATGACATAAAATATTGATGACATTTTTAATACAAATGAAGTGTTGGGGGGAAAATTCCAGTGTTAAAAAAGTGACTTAATCCACAATAACTGATGTGCTGCATGCTCCCAGGCCTCGTTATTGAGGGCATTCAGTATACATTATTAAAGCTTTGGGTACTTTGTATGTCACCTTTAATGGAAATACTAAACTCTTTTTTTCATCCTAAATAGCCTTTAATACATTTAAACGAATTTAAATTTACCTCTTGGAATTTTAACTTTATTAGCTGCATACTCCCCCCCCCCCCTTTTTTTTTTTGGCTTCTCCCTTTGTTTAGAGAGAAATTAAAAGTGCTACTGGAATGCAAGGCACAGCACTTGTTCTCTGGTTTAATCTCATCAAATATTTTTAAATGTTTCTTTTTACCTCCTTCCCTCACGTAACTGTCATCTCCTTTCCCCCCCATTGTCCTGCTTCCTCTCTTTTACCCCCCATTGTCTCTTACTTTTTCCTCCCCAGTTTTCCTCCCTATTTATAGATTTGTCGAGATTAGGGCAGAAGCTGCTAGATATCACCAGTCAGTTGTCATCTCTTTACTGGGCAGATATCAGAGCTGACTCATACAGTTTGTCACATTTATAGAATAATTGACAATCACAGAACAGCTACATCTTATACTGTAGTATCTGAGCAACTCGCGGCAGATTTTGATAAAAATTGAAACCTCCAATTTTATCTGAAGTCACAGCACTAATTAGTGAGTGCAGATGTTGATCGGGATTCCAGTTGCTGTAGCATCCATTCTGGTACACCTCATGATGTTATGGATATTCAGTTTAATACGTAGACTCACATATACCTTGCTCTCATTTCCTGATGATGTGGATGGGTGTATCTAAAATCAAGTTTGTATGCTAAGTTTTTTGAAAAGGGAATACAATTTCCTTCCTTCAAATGAAACTTAGATCCAACTCTCTTTGAGCCTCAGTCTTAAACCACCCTGTTTATTACTTGAACAGGATATATGCTGAGTAAAGATATAACAATCTACAGGCTGATTTGGTAATTCAAATGTTTCTCTTAAAATCCAGTTTGGTATGTATTTTCCTTCCCATTTCAACTTCAAACTTGAAAACAGTAGAGAATATTAGAGCAGTTGCCTGTGCCCTGGACCTCTCCCAATTTGTCTTCATTGCTTTATTTGACTTCAGTGACCTTTTATATGTGACATGATTAATTTACACTATCTGTGTGCCAGCTGCTCCCTTCTCCTGCCTAGTGCTGAAGGCAGGAAATAAATGGGAGTTTGGGCACAAAAGGCTAGAAACACATGAAGGAGGGGAGCAGGAATTATATACAACGTGCTCCTGAGAAGCATCTAGTAAGAATGAATAGTGTGAGAATGAGGATCCATAGGTTTTAGGTTGGAGGCATATTGCGGAGGAGAAGCAGAGCACAACCACTCTACAGGTTATGTTCCCCTGGAATTCAGCAGACAGGCAGCAGAAATCAGTGTGGCAGGTTAAAGCTGCTTATTTAGTATTTACTCTCCCTCCAAGACTACTAATCCTAGCACTCCATTCACTATTGTCTGGCAACTTGTCTGGTCATTTACACCAGTGCAAAGTGGGTGTAAAAAAACCCTACCATTCTGATCTGGCAGCATTTAATGCCCGCTTTGCATGATAGGATTGGCCACACAAGTTGCAAGGCAGCAGTGAATCAGTCCATCATGTGTAGCTGCAGAAGAAGCAGCAAATTGCAACACAGCTCCTGAGTGAGTCATATGCAGGAGCGGCGCCAGGGTTTTTGCCACCCTAGGTGGCAGCGCTCCTCCTTTGAGCATTTGGTGGCAGGGGTCCTTCCGCTCCGCGTCTTCGGGGCACTTCAGCAGCGGGTCCCGGAGCGAGTGAAGGACCCGCCGCTGAATTTCTGCTGAAGACCCGGAGCGGAAGGACCCCCCGCCATCTAATTTCCGCCGAGGGCAGCAAAATGCCACCCCCCAAATCCTGCCGCCCTAGGTGACCGCCTAGGGTCGCCTAGTGGAAGCGCCAGCCCTGGTCATATGTACTTGTAGGAAGAGGTCAGATTTGGATGGCTGTCCTCTTCCTACATATGGTAAAAGTCCCTCTCTCTTGAGGGGCAAAGTGAACCTTGCAAAGGTGGTGGTGCGAGAGTTGAGCACTTTTCTCCTCCCCTGGGTTTTTCTGAGTAAAGGGAACATTTAACTGTGCTGTAGCTATATCTCAGAGAAGTGCCTTCTACTTTCAAGTGTGTCTCTGCTCTATATCTAGAGAACCTTTCTCAGGATCAATAACATTAACAACTACAGACATGTCTAATCCTTCCTGTCTGTTAGAAAAACAAGTAGCTGTTCAACTGCTACACCCACTCACATGTACCCACACTTTTCTCCTGCCCATTCATTTATTTTGTATTTGACTTTAAATTTTCACAATAATACTGATCAGACTGAACCATTTTGAAATATCTGTTAGCAAACATTGCCTTTGTTAGCATTATATTGTCTTTGTATAATTAGACATTAGTTGGAGCCTGGATCCCTACATACAACCTTGAATGCGTTTTCAGTATCTGTTTTACAATATTGATTTGGTTCGATGTGATCTTAGTGGCATTATGATCCATGCACTGACAGTGGACCAGAGTCTGACCTCAGTTATACCTGTAGTCATAAACCCTAATTGACGTCAGTGACATTACTTTGGATTTACATTGGTGCACTTGAAATCAGAATCTGATCCCATAGCCGGACATGTCCAGCCCCTTCCTTATCTCAGTTGTCTGCTTTTATCATTCAGTTTTTGTTAGACAGTACATGTCTCTCATTTTCTTACATTTTGCAGTGAGTTACAGGGTTGCAGTAAGTACGGATGTAAGATAGTTTTCCATCCTAAGCCTGATTTTAACAGCACCAACCAAACAAATGATTTTGCACATTTTTCCCATTGAGTGTTTGTGTTTAGACACACTCATCAGTTTAGAGTCTATAAGAGGGGAGAATTTCAAACAAGGATAAATAGACATGTGGTGCCCAATTTCCATTCACTTTCAATAGGGTCTGAGTGCTTACCTGCTCTTTGTGCTTTTGTAAAATCTCCCAACAAATGTTTAGGGCCAAACTGTGCCCTTATGGCCCAGGCTTGTTTTGAGGCCAGAGCAGTGCTGCACCAGTTCTCCATGGCGAGGAGGGATTGTGCCCTATGAAAGTTGGGGTTCTGTGACAAGTAAGGGCAGCGCAATTACCATCCCTTAGGAAGGCATGGTATGTTCTTCCCTCCCTGGGATGGGCTACAAATTGTGAATAACTGCTGCATGAGGAAAGCAAGTTTCCTGGTGTCCTCCCTCCATTTGACCCTTAATGATTAGGTTGTTGTGTTATAAGAAATTTTAATAACTCTGCATAGAGTCTGCATAGACCTCAGTGATCTCTGAGGCAGGCATTGTGATCTATAGGAGCTCTGAGGTGAGTATTGGAGACTTGCAGACAGTATAATCTGTAAGATTCTCTCATATTGGAACTAACCCATGGGAGAGGTATCAGTGAGTTTCAGTGCATTTACCATAGGAGGCCATGCTGCAGACTTTTAAAGTCCTGCATGAGTCAGAGGGCCAGATTAACCTTTTCCCTGCATCAGTGTACATCAGGTGCACCTCTGAACTCAGTGGAGCTGCACTGGTGTAAACCCCATAAAGCCAAATCCTGAGGAGGGTGTAACCACTTTGTGCTGCACCAGAAACAGATTCCAGCTATCAGTGATTCTAGTGTCGCTGTTCAGGGGAGGATGGCCCCAGTGCAAAGATACTATTTTGGCGGCACAGAGCCAACGTATAAGTTCCTACATATACCTCTACTAGTGGAATTGGAGGAATAGTTAGAGAAAAGGGAGTATGTCTGTGCTGTTTCCTAGCTGCTGTTGTGACAAGAAAATCAGATATTTAAAGATTAAAATCTATCAAATTCCGTACAGTATGTTCTAGGGCATCTTGTCCTGTTGAGTTTTCAGTGTCCCAAACAATGTTACTTCCATCATTTTCCTGATACTGATTCTATAGTACATCAATAGACAACTCTCCTTCAACATGATACATTATCTTTTATTATCCATCTTTCTGTCTCTTTACCTTATAGCTTATCTCATTTTATACTGTCAGCATCACTGCAGAATCAGAGCATCTTCCATGAAAAATAAATAGCAACTTGTACATGATCCATCAGCCACTTTTCAATACAATGATGCTGTCCCTGTCAAAGCCAAAAATGGATTTAGGATTGGAATGCAACCTTAACTAAAGAAGGGAGTTATTGGGTGTAGTGCAGAAATTACTATTCAGATACCCAGGTGTTTGAAAAATGTTTAGAGCCGAACACTACAAGCACACATACTAAGAAAAAAATGGTATATAAGACTGACAAAAAATATATATGATTGAGAACAGTTTACTCATATTTTAAAGAGAAAACAACCTTCATTTTCACTGGACTCCTTTATTAAGTGTTAAAAAAGTTCAGTGCAATAGAAACCCTGGGCCAAATTCTGGTCTTACTTTCAGAGATGGTTTTGGCTGAGTTGTGAGAGTGACATCAATTGTAGCAGTTGAATAACTGTGAGCAATAATTAGCTTTATCCATTTATCTTCTCCTCTGCTCTTTTCTCCAGGGCAGGCCAGTTCCGGATGAAAAAGGTCACCTTTAAAACAGTTTTTTACATTCATTATCCAGAAATCTTTCCAACAATCAAACATTTTAAGATTCCGTTTTCAATGTTAGTTAATTTCTAACTACTTTTATTGAGTAAAAATGAAATTTACCACTGTGTAGAAGGTCTGCACAAAGTGTATGCTGCACTGAATTCTGTCAGGACTGAAGTGGGACATGAATGGTGCCGTAGCCCTTATGCTGACCTGCTACACGGGAGTGAATTTCACTTTGTGTGAAATAATTTTTAACAACCTTACTTTGCATTTTATTTTTAAAAATTGCATTATAGTGATATCAGATAATTTGAACAATATCTCAAATTGTTATTGATTTTTTTGTTAGGTGAATTTCCTAACAGGAAATGTCTCTGGCCGGGGTGAGCCATTGGCGAGCAGACACTGTTATCTTGAATTAATGGTGAATCTGATTTAAAAAAAAAAAAAAACTTGGTTATGAAAGTTAACAAATCATTGGGTTCATTAAGTACACTAAGTACTAAGCACTAAGTACATTTAATAACTATTCAGGTGAATAACCTGTGAGGATTTTATAAACCATAAAAGAGAATCTCAATCAGTGGAAGGAAATAGGACACTGGAAAAATCTTTTTAGATTTTACATGGCCATTAGGTTTTGATGTAATGTTTGTGCATGTTCAGTATAACTCAAAAGTTGCAAACTCTGAAGTTATAGTGGGAAATTAAAGATTAAAATACTCTCCTTGTTAACAATAACTATGGTATTTTAGATTATTCATCTTGCCTACTTTGTTAAACTTTTCTAACAAGATTTTTCATCAAGCAAAGTACTTTCCCCAAAAGTCCACCTTAATCTTATGTGAGAAGTTATAACATTAACAGAGCTGTGCATATACTGAAAACGTTTTATGAATGTGTTTCACTGAATTTAACAGTGAATTCACTTCAGCCATGGTCTTGCCCCTTTTGTATTTACCTTCCACAATTATTTGAGCAATCAAATTTTACTCTCATGAATGTTGTTGTTTATTATTTCTATTATGGTAGCGTCTAGAGGAGCTGATTGGGGATCAGGACCTATTGTGATAAGCATTGTAAATGCATCAAAAGACAGTCTCAGCCACAGAGAGCTTACACTCTATGCAGGTAACTAGGAAGCAACAGGTGGAGAAAACAAACAGAGAGAGGACAGGAGGGACAATGACAAAGGTAGGCAGTGGAACAATTTGGATTAGCTTAATACAGGGGTTCTCAACTTGGGGGTCAGAAGTGATGGAAGCCCTTTCTATGGAAAAGGATTGAACTATTGATTCAATAAGTAGAATTGTCAAAAGTTAATTTTCAGCCCTAACAGTCTAGTATTTGCATCAGAAGCGTTATATTTTATATTGGATGGACCACTGTTTGGCACAGCAGGATTCCCCAAATGCTTAAAAATAGCAGTGAGACACAGGCAATTAAATCATCCAGATGAGGATCAGAGTGTACACTTTGCAGTTGAGGACCAAATATCCAGCCATAAATCTTAATTGCTTGATTTTCTTTTAGGAATTATACCTCATACAGCACCTTTGTAGCCTAGAAAAGGTTTAAAATTTTCTACATCTGTTTATCAGGCTCTAGGACCCTGTGTGGATGTCCAGAGCTATTCTGCTTGCTGAACTTGTCAGCCCAAACCATAGTGGGTCTTATGAGAAGCATAAAAAGTATGATATACTTCTGGACTCATCACTAGTCCTAGACACACACAATGCAGCAGTGATGAAAATTGCTTTCTTCCATGTTTGTCTAGAAAGGAAAATAAAATCTTTCTCCTTGTGAGGGCCTAACCACCATGATTCACCTCTAATAGATTTTTGCAGTGCACTTTCCCTGAATATGAAATTACAGATCATAGAGGAGCTCCAGCTGGTGCGGTATGCAGCAATCAGATTCTTTATAGGTACTGTAGTAAAGACAGAAGAGAGTATAAAAACTGAAGAAAGTGCTCCATTGGCTTCTCATTTAATCCCAGATGCAATTCATAGGCTCATAGAAGTGTAGGACTGGAAGGGACCTCAGTAGGTCATCTAGTTCAGTCCCCTGCATTCAAGATAGGGCTACATAATAACTAGACCATCCCAGACAGATCTAACCTGTTCTTAAAAACTCCCAATGATGGAGATTCCACAATCTACCTACACAGTTTGTTCCAGTACTTAACTACCTTAACAGGACGTGTTTCCTAATGTCTAACCTAAACTTCCCTTCCTGCAATTTAAGCCCATTGCTTCTTGTCCGAGCCTCAGAGAGTAAGAAAAACAATTTTCACCCTCTTCCTTGTAACAACCTTTTATGCACTTGAAAACTGTTATCGTGTCTCTCCTCCCCTCCATCCCAAGTCTTCTCTTCTCCAGACTAAACAAACCCATTGTTTTCCTCATAGGTCACGTTTTCTAGACCTTTAATCATTTATGATATTCTCCTCTGGATTTTCTCCAACTTGTCCACATCTTTCCTGAATTGTGATGCCCAGAACTGGACGAAGTACTCCAGTTGAGGTCTAATCAGTGTGGAGTAGAAAGGAAGAATTACCGTATATACTCGATCATAAGCCGGTTTGTTTATAAGCCAACCCCCCCCAAGATGGATAAGTAAAAATGGAAATTTTTTGTAACCCTTTCATAAGCCGACCCTATAATTCAGGGGTCAGCAAACTTTGGCTCCCGGGCCATCAGGATAAGCCGCTGGTGAGCCGAGATGGTTTGTTTACCTCAAGCGTCCGCAGGCATGGAGGTAAACCTAAGTAAATAAAGTGTCCCGGCGCGCCAGCTGCTTACCCTGATGGGCCAGGACAGCAACTGGTGGGGAAATGTTTTGGGGGAGGAGAAGCTGGGAATCAGGGGAATAACCCCTGTGACCACTTCCCACATGACCCTACCCCTAGCCTGGGACCTCCATACTCTCCCCATCCCATCCCTTCCCACCTTATCTGGGGAGGGCCAGGGGAGGATGACTCTGGCCTTGCTGGAGCTGCTCCGACAGGCTGGGCAGCGTGGCCACAGCCTGCTCTGGCAGGCCAGACTGGGCAGCGTGGCCACAGCCAGCTCTGGGGGGGCGGGTCTGAGTGGCACGGCTGCAGCCTGCCACCCCAGATCTGCAGCTGCTTCGGAGGCTGGGGGGAGAGCAGTGTGGCCAGAAGTGGAGAGACTCTGGAGAGACTCTTCCCTTCTGGCTCTGCTGGCTGTGCTGCCTCTCCTTGCTTCCTCTGCTGGGCTGTGTCCCACCTCTCCCTCTCTATGCCCGTTCATGAGCCAAACACCTTCTCTGGTGACTTCCTTTTTTACTAAAAAAATGTGGCTTATGAACAAGTATATATGGTACTTCTCATGTCTTGCTTACAACACTCCTGCTAATACATCCCAGAATAATGTTTTTTTTTTTTTTTTTTTTGGAACAGTGTTACACTATTGACTCATATTTAGCTTGTGATCCACTATGACCTCCAGATCCCTTTCTTCAGTACTCATTTCTAAGCAGTCATTTCCCATTTTGTATGCATACAACTGATTGTTCCTTCCTAAGTGGAGTACTTTGCATTTGTCTTCGTTGAATTTCATCCTACCTACTTCAGAACATTTCTCCGGTTTATCCAGATCATTTTGCATTTTAATCTTATCTTTCAAAGCACTTGCAACCTCTCCCAGCTTGGTATCATCCACAGACTTTATAAGTGTACTGTCTATGGCATTCTCTAAATCACTGATGAAAATATTAAACAGAACCAGACCCAGGATTGATGCCTGCAGGACCCCACTCGATATGCCCTTCCAGATTGACTGTGAACCACTGATAATTATTCCCTGGGAATGGTTTTCCAAGCAGTTATGCACCCACCTTATAATAACACCATTTAGGCTGTATTTCCCTAATTTGTGTATGAGAAGGTAATGCAAGACCGTATCAAAAGTCTTACTAAAGTCAAGATATACCATATCTACCACTTCCTTCTTATCCACAAGGCTTATTATCCTGTCAAGAAAGCTATTAGTTTGATTTGACATGATTTGTTCTTGACAAATCCATTCTGACTGTTACTTATCTTAGCTTCTAGGTGTTTTCAAATTGAGTGCTTGATTAATTGAAGCTCTTTTTTTTTTTTTCATTTTAAAAATCCTTAGTACACTGGGATCTGCATATCTTAGGAAACAGCTCTTCTTCCAAGGCTGTTCTTGTCAGCTAATCAGAAGGTCATAGAAGATGAGGATAAGCCCAAACCTCATAGACTCATAGACTTTAAGGTCAGAAGGGACCATTATGATCATCTGGTCTGACCCCCTGCATGATGCAGGCCACAAAGCCGTCCCTACCCTTTCCCTTGACTCTGCTGTTGAAGTCCCCAAATCCTATGGCTTAGAGACTTCAATTGGCAGAGAATCCTCCAGCTAGCGATCCCTGCCCCATGCTGCGGAGGAAGGCAAAAAACCTCCAGGGCCTCTGCCAATCTACCCTGGAGGAAAATTCCTTCCCGACCCCAAATATGGCGATCAGTAAAACCCCGAGCATGTAGGCAAGAGTCTCCAGCCTGACCCTTGTTAGCCATTATACTATTTACCTGCCATGGCACAGTATTCCTTTGACTAAAATCATGTTTTTCCATTAAACCATTCCCTCCATAAACTTATCTAGCTTAATCTTAAAACCAGACAGGTCCTTTGCCCCCACCGTTTCCCTCGGAAGGCTGTTCCAATATTTCACCCCTCTGACGGTCAGAAACCTTTGTCTAATTTCAAGCCTAAACTTCCCCACGGCCAGTTTATATCCATTCGTTCTCGTGTCCACATTAGTACTAAGCTGGAATAATTCCTCTCCCTCCCTGGTATTTATCCCTCTGATATATTTAAAGAGAGCAATCATATCCCCCCTCAGCCTTCGTTTGGTCAGGCTAAACAACCCGAGCTCCTCTAGTCTCCTTTCATACGACAGGTTTTCCATTCCTCGGATCATCCTAGTGGCCCTTCTCTGTACCCGTTCCAGATTGAGTTCATCCTTTTTAAACATGGGAGACCAGAACTGCACACAGTACTCCAAATGAGGTCTCACCAGCTCCTTATACAACGGAAGCAGCACCTCCTTATCCCTACTAGATATACCTCGTCTAATGTATCCCAAGACCGCATTGGCTTTTTTCACCGCCACGTCACATTGTTGACTCATAGTCATCCTGCGGTCTACAAGGACCCCGAGGTCTTTCTCCTCCTCGGTTACTTCTAACTGATGCGTCCCCAGCTTGTAACTAAAATTCTTGTTAGTCATCCCTAAATGCATCACCTTACACTTTTCACTATTAAATTTCATCCTATTTCTGATACTCCAATTCACAAGGTCATTCAAGTCTTCCTGCAGAATATCCCTATCCTCCTCCGAATTGGCAATACCTCCCAGCTTTGTGTCATCCGCAAACTTTATCAGCCCTCTCCTACAATCGGTTCCGAGGTCAGTAATAAATAGATTAAATAAAATGGGTCCCAAAACCGAACCTTGAGGAACTCCACTGGTGACCTCCCTCCAACCTGACAGTTCACCCTTCAATACGACCCGCTGCATTCTCCCCATTAACCAGTTCCTTATCCACCTCTGGATTTTCATATCGATCCCCATCTTTTCCAGTTTAACCAATAATTCCTCATGTGGTACAGTATCAAACGCTTTACTGAAATCAAGGTATATTAGGTCCACTGCATTTCCCTTATCTAATAAGTCCGTTACTTTCTCGAAGAAGGAGATCAGATTGGTTTGGCACGATCTGCCCTTCGTAAAACCATGTTGTAATTTGTCGCAATTGCCATTGACCTCAAGGTCCTCAACTACTTTCTCTTTCAGAATTTTCTCCAGGACCTTGCACACTACAGATGTTAAACTAACAGGCCTGTAGTTACCCGGGTCACTTTTTTTCCCTTTCTTGAAAATAGGAACCACATTAGCTATTCTCCAGTCTAACGGAACCACCCCCGAGTTCACAGATTCATTAAAAATTATCGCTAAGGGGCCTGCTATTTCCCGTGCCAATTCCTTCAATATTCTCGGATGAAGATCATCCGGTCCGCCCGACTTAGCCCCATTAAGGTGTTCAAGTTTGGTTTCTACCTTGGATACTGTAATCCCCCCTCCTGTATCCCCCTCTGTCATGCTGCTAGTATTCCTAATCCCTTCATTGGCCTCATTAAACACCGATGCAAAATATTCGTTAAGATATTGTGCCATGCCTAGATTATCCTTAATCTCCTCTCCAGCTATAGTCTTCAGCGGTCCCACTTCTTCTTTCTTTGCTTTCTTCCTATTTATATGGCTATAAAACCTCTTACTATTGCTTTTAATTCCCTTCGCAAGGTCCAACTCTACACGGCTTTTGGCCTTTCTCACTCTATCTCTACATGCTCTGACTTCACTAAGGTAAATTTCCTTACTGATCCCTCCCCTCTTCCACTCTTTGTACTCTTTCTGTTTTTTCCTAATCGCCCCTTTGAAACGGTCGCTCATCCAGCTCGGTCTAAATCTCTTACTTACTAACCTCTTTCCCTTTTTTGAGATACGGGCCTCCGACAGCTCATGCAGCTTTAACTTAAAGTAATCCCAGGCATATCTGCCTTTAGATCCATTAATACGTTTGCCCAATCCACTTCCCTTACCAGTCCTCTTAATTTGTTAAAATTAGCCTTTTTAAAATTATAAACCCTAGTCTTTGATTTAATTCTGTTACTCCTTCCATTTAGTATAAACCGAATTAGCTCATGATCACTGGAGCCCAAGTTGTCCCCTACAACCACTTCCTCAACGAGGTCCTCACTACTCACCAAAACCAAATCCAAAATGGCCTCCCCCCTCGTCGGTTCAGCTACCACTTGATGAAGGAATTGATCAGCAAGTACATCTAGGAACATCTGAGCCCTATTATTGCTACTAGCGTTTGTTCCCCAATCTATATCCGGGAAGGTAAAGTCCCCCATAATTACACAGTTCCTATTAGTATTTACTTCCCTAAACACATTAAATAGTTCTTTATCCATATCCTGGGTTGATCCCGGCGGTCTATAGCACACCCCAAGCACTATCCCTGGAGAGGCTCTAGTAGTTCTTTTACCCAGTGTGAGTATTGCCCAGACGGACTCTGTCTTATCTATTCCATCAACTATTATTTCTTTACGGCTTATCTCATTATTGACATACAATGCCATCCCCCCACCTTTACCTTTGTTCCGGTCTTTCCTAAACAGTGCATACCCTTCCATACCTGTATTCCAGTCGTGACTGCCGTTCCACCACGTTTCAGTTATTCCTACGATATCTGGTTTCAATTCTCGGACCAAGAGCTCCAATTCCTCCATTTTGTTACCTAGGCTTCTCGCATTGGTGTATAAACATCCTAATGTATGTCGTTTAGCCTGTCTCCCCTTAGTAACGCAATATGTTACGGACCTCTTTCTGTTCGTCCCCCCTCTCCTTCTTATGTCCAATCCCATCTCCCTGGCTATATCTCCTCTTATCTCATCATTCGCCTTTTCAGTGTTGGAATCTGGCGTGGAGATTAACTGTACATCTCCCAACCGTCTCCCCCAACTTCCTAGTTTAAAGCTCTTTTGATAAGATGAGCCAGCCTCCCTCCCAGAAGTCTATTTCCTTCCCTACTCAGGTGAAGTCCATCCTGTGAGAACAGCTGTCTGTCCCCGAAAGCCTCCCAGTGGCCATACATCCCAAAGCCCTTCTTATAGCACCACTCTCTTAGCCAACTATTTATTCTCACAATCCTATCAGCCCTTTGCTGCCCTTCTTTAGGAACAGGCAGAATCCCACTAAAGATAATCTGAACCTCTATCTCCTTGAGCTTCTTACCCAGCCTGGCATAATCTCCCTTGATTCTCTCTAACGAGAACCTAGCTGTGTCGTTCGTTCCTACATGAAGGATTATCAAGGGGTTCTTACCTGCTCCTTTTAGGATCCTTTTCAACCGCAGGTCCACATCGCGTATCTTTGCGCCCGGTAGACAGCACACCCTTCTGTTTTCTGGGTCCACCCTGGTCACAGGCTGTCTAATCTCCTTAGTAAAGAGTCCCCAATCACATACACCTGTCGTGCGCCTGGCAACAGTGCGATCTACTAATCTAGTCTCTGATCCCTCTAGTCCTAACCTGTGTCTGTTCCTATCTTCCCTCATACTCCCCCTTGTGCCTTTCTGAATCCTCTGGGGGCCCAGATTTGGTGCTGTCTCCATCAACTCCTCCCCTCTCTCTATTGGACTAGCTGCTCTTTTCTTCTTCCTCACCCTCCCACCTTCAGTCACCACCTGTTGCCCCCCCCCTCATTATCCAAACACCCAAACCTGTTCCTGAGTTCTATTTCCCCCTCACTAGCCCTCCTTTTCCTTGGCCTGCTTCTCACGGTCAGATGCTTCCACTGCCCTTGTTCTCCCTCTAACATTCCCCCCTCACTGTCCTCTACCTCTGCTTCCACCTGCACCCCTGAGCATTCCCCTTCAGTCCCTCCTTGCCGGTCCTCCATCAGCTGCTCAAACCCCTGTCTAAACTCCACCAGGGTATCTACCTGCATCTGCAACCCCTTAATCTTTTCTTCCAGTAACGCTATAAGGCGGCACTTCATGCAAACATACCTCTGTTCCAGCTCACCTGCTAGGACTATATACATACCACAGCTTCCGCAGGCAGCCATCTGCATTCCATTTGCTGCTGCCTGGCTCATGGCTGCTGCAGTCTCTGCCCACAGCACCTGGGGACACAGAGCACACAACACACCGTGCCCTCCTGCCTCCCCTTCCAAACTCCCACTCAAACTCCCCTGTTAGCCGCTGCTCGCAGCTGTGCCGCTGCCTGGCTGGGCGGCCGCTTTTATGGGCCCCCTACTCAGCCAAGCCCCGCCCCCTACTCAGGGCTCGGCGTCCCTCCCAGCATCCTGCCCCTACAGGCCTCTACAAACACACAAGGACAACAAAGACAGACACAAGTACAGATACCTTCTCCTCCAATGAGAACTCCCACTCAAACTCCCCTGTTAGCCGCTGCTCGCAGCTGTGCCGCTGCCTGGCTGGGCGGCCACTTTTATGGGCCCCCTACCTAACCAAGCCCCGCCCCCTACTCAGGGCTCGGCGTCCCTCCCAGCACCCTGCCCCTACAGGCCTCTACAAACACACAAGGACAACAAAGACAGACACAAGTACAGATACCTGACTGCCTCTTGGACATGAGGCAAGAGCTACCTTTGAGTGAAAACCGTCTTTTAGTGATGTAGCAGAGACAGTCCCAGCATATTTCCCACAGACACAATAATCTAAAAAATATTTGCAAAAATAACAACTACTGAACTGTGAAACATGGAGCGGTGTCTCCATTATGGATAATTTTGCCCTTATGTAACTTTGCACCTTGACTAGAATTGGTCAGAAAAATTCTGATGGAAACTTACTTGTTGGAATTTGCTGATTTGTTAAATGGAACTGTTTCACAGAAATGGTTCCATTTCTATGAACTTCTTGTAGAATTTGCCCAACAGGCTGTTAACTTGACAACAAGAGTCTGCTTAGTTTCATGGCTGCTATTCAGTGGTGGGCAGCCATGGAAATGATAAGACTCATGTTATTTTCATTCAGAAGCTATATCAGGTTTTCCAAAGTCATGGGCTCTGCTGGGAAACACCAGATGGGCAGCTGGGGACATCAAAGACCATATTTTATTTTGGAAAAAACACCTTTTGATATTTCCAAAAAAAACTTGAGGGATTTCAGTGCTATGAAACTTTCAATGTTTTTGTCTTTTCAACCTGATTTGGGACATTTCCTCCCTCCCCAAAAAATTTCAGAATTTTCACAAAACTAAAATTGTCCCCATGAACTCTAAGTTGGAGTCTAGACATCGACAAAATAAATTATTTGCTGAGTAAGTGGGCGAGTAGAACTTTTCAAGGTTGATGTAGGTAGGTAGATAGAAAGATACTATTAAGGCTGTTTGATCCTAATTTTGTCTTTCTCATTCCCATAGCCATAGATGATTATTCAAAGTTTATTTGTATATTTAAAGAATCAGTGCCAACAATCTAAATTCTTGAGCAATTCTACAAATGAATATATTTGGATGGGTGATGGAGAGAAAAACTGTCAGTATGGAAACAGATACAGTTTCAGTTTTAAGCTTCCGGGAATTTGTTATACCTAGTCAAAAGAAGCGGGGCAGAGAGAACATGGAACTTGTAGTCTGCAGGAGATGGCAGGGGGCCTGGCTTACATTTTACCTTGCTTCTGCTGCCCTCAAAGGTGAAAATAAACTTAAGTGCTAAGGGAGTTCCACCAGTCTCATGCTAGGGAAACCAATTCTGTAAGATGAAAATTATAATACATTTAGAGAAACAGAATCCCAAGGTAAGTAATTGTTCCTTTATTGTTGCTAGTACTATAAATACATTCCTTTTGGCAGAGTCATACACATATAGTAAATTTAAATCAAAACCTGGCTTAGCATATTTTAAAGAAAAGTGAAAATGCTGCTTAGCTACCCTAGAGAACAAAAAGCATCTTACAATATTTTTTTTCCTTCTCTCTTTCCAATCTCCTCCCCCACCCACAAAACAAAAAACAAAAACCCCAAACCAGGACTCAAGTTTTAGGAAGTCCTTGAGCCTTTCTGGTCTTGTTGGAAAACATTGCATCATATTTAGGATACTGGGTTAACAAACTTAATTAAATGTACTATGCATTTCCCCTGTACTGAATCTTTTAGACGCTAAAGTGTGGTGCTAGTGTAAAAGTAATGGTGACATAAAAACTCTAGATAACTGATATGGATCAAAATGATGAGTTGTTTTATTTGTGCTGGAACTTTAATGATGAATTTAATATGTATCTCTGAATACATTTATGCTTTTATCTCCCCCTTTTTTTTTCACCTGTAGAAAACAAAACAAGATTCTTCAAATGAATTTTACTTTTGTTTGATAAATGAGAATTGATTTACACATCTAGATGTGTACATTAACATTCCACATGGCCCTCTGCTCCTTGTACCCTGACTGCCCCGCCCCCTGACAGGCCCCGCGGGACTCCCACTCCCAACTCTCCCTGTTCCCCATCCCCTGACCGCCCCATCCAACTGCCCCCTCCTCCCTGGCTGCCCCCCAGGACCCTCTCTCGCTTACCCAACCTCCCCGCTTACCGCCCCCTTACCAGCAGCAGAAGCAGCAGCTGTGACACCCGGCCAGAGCCAGCTGCGCTCCCCACGCTGCCCAGCAGGAGTGGCGGGCCAGAGCGTGGCAGCAGGGGAGGGGCCAGAGACTAGGCTCCCCGGCCGGGAGCTCAGGGGACGGGCAAGACAGTCCTGCGGGCCAGATGTTGCCTGCGGGCCATAGTTTGCCCATGTCTGACTTAGATTGTAAACTCTTCTAGAGTACCATGCACATCTGTGGTTCTGTATGCGTAATACATAGTAATGATGATTTGTGATGGACTAGATTTCAAATATCTGGTCCCCATCAGACAGCCCATGAATTCAAGCCAGCCAAGTTGTGACATAATTCCTGACAAACCAGAAGCAGTTGGTCAGCATTTTAGGCAGTGTTACAGTGGTAGTTATGAAAAGGTAGACTTTTATGAAGATCACCCAATAGTCATGGCTGAAGATATCATTGTGTCATGAACATGTTGAATTTTTTTCATGGGAACCACTGTACATCATTCATTTAAGTTCTGAATTTGAGAGCAAGACTTCTGGAGGGGTTGAACCTGAGATGCATCCACTTCTAATTACTTTAATGAGAGATGAGGGAATTTGGCACATTGCACTTAAGGCAAGTTTTAACAAGTACCCAAATAGATAAACTTTATACAGAACAAACATAAGTAACATGTTTTTCACTGATCTGTATGATGACTGCTTTCTAACTCTTTCCTTGTTTTTTCTGTAGGTTTTTTTGTTTTTCTTGGCGTCACAGTCACAATAAATATTTGCAATACAATATGTACTGAAACCCCAAGTATTTATTTTCAATTAATATTCAGATATGGATAGTTTGTGTATGACTCAGTTTTTTATGTATTAGATAAGTTATTTCCTGTCGTTGAGTTTTTGGTTTGAAAATATGTAGTAGTAACCTTTAAATAGATAAAGTTGTTACATCAAAATTGTGTTCTTTGTTAAGATGAATGGATATATTTCCCTAGGTTATATATATTTTACTGCTATTTTTAGGCAATATGTGTGGGTTTGGCACTCAAATAGCAGTTTCATTTGATAGATCTACTCTTTTATCTTGTCAGTATTCCATTTAGAACTGGTTGGAAAATAGTCATAGAAATAGTTCATGGAACCAGGTTGACTTCAATGACATTTTTGTGGGAGTGAGTATATGAGCTAGACAGAGACTCTGTGACTTTGTAATTAGGGCACTGGCTGAGAACATGGGAAATCCAGGTTCAAGTCCCTGATGTGAATTAGGCAGAGCAATGAAAATAACTTTTGAAACCTCAACATTTGTTGTGAAATAGGATTGTCGTTTCCTAGCCAGCCCTAGTTCTTTTTAATTTCACATTTGGCTGAAACTAGAAGTTTATTCTTCCCTGGTAAAATTCATCTCTCCCTATAAAAAGCCTGAGTATTTGGATGCAATGCAGGCAATAATGCGGGGATAGGAATGGGAATGAATATCGTCCTCAATATGAAGTGTTTCAATATCGTCGGGCTCAACGAGTAGTGTCTAGTTGGCAGCCAGTATCAAGTGGAGTGCCCCAAGGGTCGGTCCTGGTGCCAGTTTTGTTCAATATCTTCATTAATGATCTGGAGGATGGCATGGACTGCACCGTCAGCAAGTTTGTAGGTGACACTAAATTGGGAGGAATGGTAGATACGCTGGAGGGTAGGGTTAGGATACAGAGGGACCTAGACAAATTAGAGGATTGGGCCAAAAAAAATCTGATGAGGTTCAACAAGGACAAGTGCAGAGTCCTGCACTTAGGATGGAAGAATCCCATGCACTGCTACAGACTAAGGACCGAATGGCTAGGCAGCAGTTCTGCAGAAAAGGACCTAGGGGTTACAGTGGACGAGAAGCTGGATATGAGTCGACGGTGTGCCCTTGTTGCCAAGAAGGCTAACAGCATTTTGGGCTGTATAAGTAGGAGCATTGCCAGCAGATCGAGGGACGTGATCATTCCCCTTTATTCGACATTGGTGAGGCCTCATCTGGAGTACTGTGTCCAGTTTTGGGCCCCACACTACAAGAAGGATGTGGAAAAATTGGAAAGAGTCCAGCGGAGGGCAACAAAAATGATTTAGGGGGCTGGAGCACATGACTTATGAGGAGAGGCTGAGGGAACTGGGATTCTTTAGTCTGCAGAAGAGAAGAGTGAGGGGGGATTTGATAGCTGCTTTCAACTACCTGAAAGGGGATTTCAAAGAGAATGGATCTAGAGTGTTCTCAGTGGTAGCAGATGACAGAATAAGGAGTAATAGTCTCAAGTTGCAGTGGGGGGAGGTTTAGGTTGGATATTAGGAAACACTATTTCACTAGGAGGGTGGTGAAGCACTGGAATGGGTTACCTAGGGAGGTGGTGGAATCTCCTTCCTTAGAGATTTTTAAGGTCAGGCTTGACAAAGCTCTGGCTGGGATGATTTAGTTGGGAATTGGTCCTGCTTTGAGCAGGGGGTTGAACGAGATGACCTCCTGAGGTCCCTTCCAACCCTGATATTCTAGGATTCTATGATCTAACCTGCAGCCTGTGTGGCGCTGCAGTATAACTCTTTTATAGCTGCCTTTACAGCCTGTGGTTTGCAACTGTGACTGCCGTTGCTCCACACCATCCATGACAGTAGATGAGGTTTTGGGAGGTCACAGGTTGTAATTTCAGATCCAGTAGTCCCTCTCCATGCTAACCCCAATTGTCCCCTTTGTGCCATCCTATCTAGAGCTGGCACGTTTGCTGGTAGTTAGAGAGAGAGTTAGCATGGGAGGTCTCATGACATGCAGAAGTAGTGCTGTGTCTGCAGTGCGGTGTCATTTCCAAACCATCATTAATAAAACACTTACCTCGGTTGTAACCACATAGGCTTCTCTGTGCTTCTTGTCCCTGCTTGCACAACAGTGCAAAGCACTCGCCTGCAGCATGTGGTCTGTGGAGAACTACCTTTGTGAAGATGCCCCATCTCATGCAGGTCTACAATGGAGTAGAGTGTCGTGTGTTGACCCTCCATGCTTGTGCAAATTTGCTGCTCAAGAGACTCATTCCAACATCTGGCTAATGGGGCATTCTTGCATTTGGGACTGAACCTGCTGAGTGCATTGTGAGGTACTTAGCACTCTGCTCCGATTGTCTGTAAAGGCAGTTGAGGGTACTCAACACTTAGCAATACATACTTAATTTTATACTGTAACATCAGGGGTGTCTGAAGGAACAAAGTGAAACCATATTGTCTAAAAATCGAACCAACTTTAATGCAGGCAGTACACAGCACTGCTGGAGCTGA
Organism: Trachemys scripta elegans; assembly: GCF_013100865.1. NCBI lineage: Eukaryota > Metazoa > Chordata > Testudines > Emydidae > Trachemys > Trachemys scripta. Next base: position 81,325,299 of record NC_048304.1, on the reverse strand, counting down.
TGACAGACAGCACCACCCACCACAAGAACACTTGGCTTCAATTCCCATTCCCCCAGTCTCTCTCTCTCAAACTTCACTGACCTGCAAACCCAGCCAGTGTGTGTGACTGGGAGAACCATTACAATATGTTTGGACACTACTTAGGACATATAGGGATTAGTGTAATATCAATAACTATTATAGTAACAAATGGGGTCTTAATGAATATGATTTTGGGACTAATCCAACAAGCATTACTGAGAGTAGTGCTTACCACCATGAGTAGCATGTAATCAATGAGTCTGCTCACAGTAGTAAGCTGTACAGTCAGTACCCAGTGCTTGCAGGATCAGTTCCTTGGAATGGTGAATGGAGAGTATTTTTCATATGTTTAAAATGGCATGCATATAATCATTTATAAGTTGCTGGTTGGAAATGTTCTGACAAAAACCAAGTTTCATTGGAAAATGCTGCGTCATTGAACCCCAAATGTTTTGCAAAAACACTTCAGGTTTGATGAAATTTTAACTGAATCACAGGCAGGTTCTGACTGAACCTCGTCTGCCATGCAGGCTTCCACTGGAAACCAGGAGCTTGCCTGGTTCTCTGCCAGCTTGTCTAGCAGGTTGCTGGAGAGCCAGGACTTCTGGAGATCCAACTGCAGAACCAAGCGCCCCACCATTCAGTCTGTCCCAGGGCTCCCAATTCTTCCAGGCCTCTTGCTGCTGGAACCGGAAGCATGGCAGCCCAGGACGCCTTGGCCTCAACCCATGTGTGACGGGTTCAATCATAGAGACCCCCTTGGGACTGTCACCTGATGTGCTGAAACTATCTCTGAGCCTGTTTTCTCTGATGGCTTCGGACTCCAGACCCCTGTCTTGCCAGATAACGCTAGTCTGCTGCAACACAGACCCAGAGTCTGAACCACTCCCCCAAAACTGCAGACTTAACTGAAAACAGCTCAGCGAGTACTCCTGTCTCCAGCACCCAGACACCCAGCTCCCAATGGGATCCAAACCCCAAATAAATCCGTTTTACTCTGTATAAAGCTTATACAGGGTAAACTCATAAATTTTCTGCCGTCTAAAACACTTATAGAGAGATATGCACAGCTGTTTGCTCCCCCAGGTATTAATCACTTACTCTGGGTTAATTAATAAACAAAAGTGATTTTATTAAGTATAACAAGTAGGATTTAAGCGGTTTCAAGTAATAACAGACAGAACAAAGTAAGTTACCAAGCAAAATAAAACAAAACATGCAAGTCTAAGCCTAATACATTTAAGAAATTGAATACAGGTAATATCTCACCCTTAGAGATGTTCCAATAAACTTCTTTCACAGACTAGACTCCTTATTAGTCTGGGCCCAATGCTTTCCCCTGGTAAAGTCCTTGTCAGTTCCAGCTTAGGTGGTAACTAGGGGATTTCTCATGACTGGCAACCCCCTTTGTTCTGTTCCACCCCCTTTTATAGCTTTGGCACAAGACGGGAATCTTTTGTCTCTCTGGATCCCCCTCCCCCTTAATGGAAAAGCACCAGGTTTAAGATGTATTCCAGTTCAGGTGACATGATCACATGTCATTGTAAGACCTTATTCTTCATTACCTAGTAGCTGGAAGACAAGTACATAGGAAGGCTTGCAGGTAAACAAACCCATTCACAGTTCATTGATTCTGAAGCACTCTTAATGGCTTCCACTTAACATGTTTACATCAGTAACACAAGTTTATATCGTATTCTCCTAACTCCAGACATAGAAATAATACATGCAAACAAATAGGATGAACACACTCGGTAGATCATAAGCTTTGTAATAATACCTTACAAGAGACCTTTTGCATGAAGCATATTCCAGTTACATCTTATTTACACTTATAAACATATTTCCATAAAACATATGGAGTGCAATGTCACACCATGGCTCTCCGATTCTAGGCTTCCAGCACTGCAGCAGGAAGCCTAGAAGCCCTGAGAGCCCCAACATGAGCTGAAGCTCTCAGGGTTTTCAGACTCCTTGCCACTGAGCCAGACATCCTGGCCATCTGGCTCACTGGGCTGCCCTGTTCCTGAGGTAGTTGGTTTCCCAGGCCACAGGAGTGATGCTGATATGAATTATGTCAATTTCACTGAGCAGCTGCCAGGGATCTTGGGATATTTATTCTGGAAATCCTGTGAATTTTTTTTAGAATCCCCAGTTTGTGGGAAATTTCAAAATGCTGACATTTCACATGAACCAGAAATTCCAAATTTCATCCAGATCTAGTTTCTAGTAATGCCCACAATGTGCAATATTCAGTACATACATACAGGAAGGCACAGTCCCTCCCTTAGAGAACTTCTGAGATAAGTAAACTCATGTATCTAGTGGTTGTGAATGTTAGTATTTATAGTTGATGTGCTTTGCAAAAGGCTGACAAACCAAATGGGATTTTTGTTTACTTTAACCATAGTGTATTTATCTGATGCTGTTAAGATCTCATTACCGTTCCTTTTCCTGAACAATTCTCATGGGTCAGTTGAAATGAAAAGGTGGTGTCAAGCACTTTATAAATCCATTTGAACTGAAAGGTCTTACACTTTGCAACATTATAAATTTCAGTCTTTGCCTTTTTTAGCACTGCCTATATTAATTACCAGTTTCCCCAATGTCAAAATGATACAACTATACTTTTTCCAATTATATTAAACTTACCAGGAGATTATTGAGAGGGTATTATTTTAGCATAGATACAAACATTAATTTTAAAGTTTCTTACTTTTAAAATGCAAAAACACATTGAAGCAAACTAACAATGTTATTCTTTTTTCCAAATGATAGATTTAGTATTGTGATGTTGTTCATGATAAATGTAAACTTACTAAAATGTTTTGATTATTATTTGTTTGTATGATGATAGCACTTAGAAGTCCTAACTGAGGTCAGGGCCCTACTGTATTTAGGCACTGTATAAACACACAGTAAGACAGTCCTTGCCCTGACCAGGTTTCAATATAAATAGACAAGACAGAGAAAGAATGAGAGTAGAGGAGAAAAAGGATTCTAAAAATTAATACTGGCCTCTTCAGGCTTGTATTAAACTCCCAAGGTTACAGCTTTTCTCTGACCTTGGATTGGTAGATGCTGCCACCACCCAAGTGCAAAAAAACCCTTTGTGAACTCAGGAAGGTGCACTTGGGAATTACTTCCTGTGGAGTACCCTCAAGCCCTTTCACCTCCCCCCACCCCCTGAAGAGCTCAGAAAGAAAAAGGAAATCAGATGTTGCCACCAGCTAATTAAATAATATGTGCACAAACCTCTTAAGACACAAAAATCCAATTCTGTTATTGAAAAAGGTAAATTTTATTTAAAAAAAGAAGAAAATACATCTGAGAACTTAAGCTATTGCTAGATTTTTAAAAAGTGCAACTACAAGGATTAAGCACCAAGAATAACTTTCTTGAGGTCCAGCTTAAAGGTTACCAGCAAAACAAAAGCATCTGGGGTTAGCACAGAGGAATCCACAAGCCATAAAGCAACAAAAGGAGTAAACCTAATCACGTCTTCCTAGATATTTCCTGACCTACTTACATATCTGGGGTTTTTAAAGGGGAGGGTTTTTTAATTTTAAAACATTCTAGCCTTCCCATTGGCTTTTTTTGGCCAGGTGCCCACTCGCTTCCTTTTACCTATGCATAGCATTGAGACTTTTAGAGATTAGAGAACAGCTACTAAAAGGGATTTTATAGCTACTGGGTGTCCATAAAAGGGAGCTGTCCCCCTCCCCCTTCATTTATCACATTGTGAATAAACAGAATTGACCATACCTGACAATCTGGCCCCAAATGCTTAAAATGGTCTCTTTCAGAATATCCATACTCCTGTCATACTCATTTACATTAAAATTGGCATAATCTGAGGGTAAATATTCGTAATACCCTAATATTTCTTCTGGAAAAATATCAGCCATTATCCTGCCAAGAGTAACAATAAACTATTTGCCTCCATTTTTATAACAAAAAGCAGAGAGCTGCTCTAAAGGAAGCTGTTGTGAGGTGGTGGTGGTGGTTGCGATGATGATGATTGGTGTTATGAAAATTTTCTGGCAGAACAGTTTCCTATTGGAAAATGTTCATTTGATGAATTTCACAGGAATGTATTGGTGTTGTCAAAATTTCTGTGAGTAATTACTGAAATGAGTCATTTCAACTTTATAATTTTGACTTTTTTATATATGATAAGATATAAATGTTGAAATGATAAAGTGGACATGAAAATTTTCAACCTCCTCAATATGAAGTGTTTCAATACAGCCATTTAGCTGTTTCTGAAATAAAATATTCCCAAAATTTCATTTTTTGGTAAATTTTGAAATTTCAACTCTTTGTTCTGATTTGAGTTGAAAGGAAATTTTGAAATGTTGGCATTACCCACACAATGGAAATTCCATTTCCCAACCTACTCCTACCCAATAATTACTAACTGCTGACCTGGGTGTCTTCCACCTTGCATCTTAGAGGAAATATTCAGTACCTTGCAAGATCAAGCCCTAAATCAAGGAAGCTGGGTTACAGACAAAAGAAATAAGGAAGATTGTCCATGATTCTTAAAACAACTGGTGTCCAATACTTTATGGTTTGGCAAAAAAGCCCACTCCTAATACATATAGTAAATTATGTATTGCAGTCATGCTGTGTTTGCTTTAATAGAAATGCAGAAAAATTTGTAAAATTTTGCACAAGGAGATTCAGACTCCATTCCTTCCCTGAGTGCACTGCCATACTTGGCAGATTCCGTTTCCTTAAGGAAGCTGTAGAGACGACACCATTCTCCTTTGAGTGTCTTTTGCATTCCTCCTCATGGGACACTCCAGCTGGTGCAGACTGAATGGTAGAATTCTAGCTAGTGGTAGCTGCTGGAGCACTCATGCTCCTTCCCCACTCCTCTCTTGAATAAATGTTAGGCATTGCAAGAATATAGAAGGGATATAGTGCTTCAGCTGCAACCAGTTGAATCATTTAGAAGGTTGCTACAGGTTTCTTTCAGATCCATGTTAAGAAGTTATAGCATTTGTTAGCAGTGTGTGTCAGTGTTATCCAAGTTAGTTACAGTAGTTACTTAAGATGTTAGAACGAAAAGCTAAAAAGCATGGATTTAAGAGTTGCATCTCATCACGTGTCAGAAGCATGTGTCAGATGCTTGACGTGTTTAAAACAGGGACAGTCTTCCTCAAAATGCTCTAGTTGCTCAACTTTTACAACATGAGGAAAGAAGAAAAGATAGAACAGACTTCAGGCAATTGTACTGCAGAAAGCGCTGACAATGAAACTACCTGGAAAGGAAAGTCCTGTTTTGGCACCAAACAATTCAGCCAGGAAGAAGGATAAATCCTCCTTGGTGCCCTGTAACACAGGATCTGAAAAAAGTAAGGATTAAAAAAAAGAACAGGAGTACTTGTGGCACCTTAGAGACTAACAAATTTATTAGAGCATAAGCTTTCGTGGACTACAGCCCACTTCTTAAGATCACAGTGGTGGCGGCCTGTTTCCACAGCCAACTTGATTAAAAGGATTCAGCTATGGTGCTAAGCAGTTCTGGTCTGTGTCATCCTCTTTGAAAAGAGCCAATCTGTAAGATGAAGTCTCATCTAGACAGATGCTCTTTAAGGAACCTAGTTTGGATACAGGTCCTTGAGGTAAGAGCAGGGGACATACCTCTTTGGATCCTGTTGTGTTGGATCCAGATGATTCACTTTCAACCAATCAAGTAAGAGCTAAGGAACTGACGAAGGGAACTGATTAAGATTCAGTAACTGGCACCAGCACAGTAGTGCAACATATAGCAGTTAAGGGACTGGTTCATTGATCGTATTCATCTCTGTTTCCATCAGTAAGTGAGACAGGTATTTCTTCTGAGTGGATACAAGATGTTTTGGTACGGCTAATCCAGCTAACTGCTTCCCCAAGAGTCAGCAGATGGCTGGAAGAAGTCTGGATTTTTGCTCTATTTCCACCACCCATGATCCCTTCTGGATCAAAAAAGTGGGCAAATTATACCAATTGCCTCAGGAAGCGCTCGCTATGTTTCATACCCATCCATCTTCTAATTGGCTGGTTGCTGAGGCATCACTTCAAAGACTGAAAAATGCCCAAATCCATTCTATTGCATCTGATAAAGAGAGGAAGAGATTAGATGTATTTGGAAGAAAAATATTTTCTTCAGCTATATTAGTCATGCACATATCTAATTATAAAGTTGTCGTAGTTTGATACCAGTGTCATCTATGGGGAAAAATGTCTTTGTTTCTTAATGACCTACCAGATGAACATAAAAGACTAGTGAATGCTATTTTGACAGAGGGACAGAATGTTGCTAAGCAGCAGTTGAGAGCGTCATTTGACTCTTCAGATGCTTCATTTAGGGCACTAGCTTCAGTTCTCACGCTAATGATATGTGTGGTTCAGTTCAGTAGGACTTCTCACAAGACACAGATGAGGACTGAATATCTTCCTTTTAAAGGAGAGGGTCTGCTTAATGTACAGACTAATGAGGTGTAGAGAAAATGAAAAAAATGTAAGATCTACAGCTAGTATATCTTTAATATAGCAAAGAGGACATATTCAGCTCTTCTGTTTAGATACCAAAGGCAATACCCACCTTTTTCATTGATTTGTTATAATTATCACAGAAAGACTTATTATTACTATTCTCAACATCATACCCCCCAACTTCAACAACAACAACAACAGAAGAAGGTCATTTAAACCTCATAATAATAAAGGGAAAGCTTCCACTTCTTCGTCTTCTGTGATTCCTGCAAGATTTGACCTGAGGACATGGAGCTACAAACCAGTCCAGTTGGACATTGTTTAGCCACACGTGGGGACCATTTCTCCTGTGTTTTTTTATCAGCAATTGGAGCTCATAACATCAAACAGGTGGATCCTGGAAGTTATGGCATGCATTAAACAATTCAGTTCAGGACCCTTCCTCACTATCAATCTACCTCTTTCAACCCTGGTCACAGGTGGTCAGGGATCCAGTTGACTTTGAATTGTTAAGGAAAGAGGTTCAATTTCTAGTGCAGTCAGAAGCAACAGATAGTACTGAGAAATCAAAGAGGGAGGAGTTTTTACATCATTTTCTAATTTCAAAAAATGATGATAACCTTTGCCATGTTTTGGATTTAGGGAAATTAAATAAGTATATAAAGGAATTCCATTTCTGCATGTTATTTCTAACTTCTATAATCCCTTCAGGATTGGTTTGCAGCTCTTGGTTTAAAATGCACATATTTCCATATTTCAATAAGACCATGTCATCTGAAATATTTAAATTTCATGGTAGGAGAGGACCATTTTTAGTAGCAGGTTGTGAAGGAAAAATAGTCTAAGACCTAAACTTTGGTCAAGTGAACTGTATGTAGGGTTAGGTGAACTGTATGTGTGGCCTAGAGGAAGGAGAAAAGGCTGGGGGGGGGGAGTAAAAGGAGAAGGGTAGACAAAAATCATAAAAGCAGAACTAACTGTAGACATTATAAAAAGTCAAATTAACCTTTGTAACAGATTATAATTAATAGATGTCAGGTGACAGAGCAAGAAACCGCAAAGGGGCAGACTGTGAAAAACAGGAAAGCTTGTTAAGCTATATTCCCTTTTTTGGGGAATGTATTCCAAATATGGCAATAATGTTAATAAAAAAGTATGCATTACTTAATTGTGGTTTTATGCTATATAAGCTATTTGAAAATCTGTAGTGGGGGGGATTGCTAGTTCACTGGTACCCCCCGTGCATGCATAAAAATAAAAAGGATAAAAAGGCCTCAGGCAATTCTGATCCAAACACAACGCGTGGTCGTTTTTCCACAACAATCTTGGTGCCGTGACTCGGATCCACAGACTGTCCACCAGGCCAGGAGACCACGGACCATTCCCCTCCGAACCCAGCTGGCATTTGATAGGTGAGAGACTTTTCAAATCTCTATTTGGGTTATCGGTGGAGGACTGCCCGTAGGCCCTGGGTCGGGTGAGTAGCAAGCTGGATATAGACCTTTGCTGCCAGACTCGCCTGACAACCTTTTTGGTTTCCCCAGGAGGAGCCACGGGTAAGTGGCAGGGAGTCGGGGTTCCCACAAGGATAGGCCTCGGTTGTAGGCCTTACCTCAGCATTTGTGTGCAAGTGTGAATGACTGAAATGAGTGAGGGTCATAGGAAGACACCCAGAGCTTTCTGCGAGGCCTTGAGGTTTACGACCAGAAATGTCTCTAAAGCTAGCCCTATGACCTGATAGTGAGTGGCCTGATAGTGTTCAGGGGAGCTGAGGATCGTGGGAAAAAGGGATTGTGGGTTCAGGAAGATGCTATCGGAAACTTAGGGATTGTGAGATTGGATCTCACAGTCGGTAACCTCGGGATAGCTGACCAAAACCCTACAATCAGGTAGACTCTGGGAAAATGGGGGGCGGTGAGTCCAAAAAACCTGCCATCCCTCCAAAAGGCACACCAGTGTTTTATATGTATAAGAATTATAGTCCTTTTATTTGTAAGTTTTTAGACAAATGGAATTGGTATACCGGGGATGATCCAAATTTATAGTTTCCCATAGAGGGAATTTTGATCTTGATAAAATTGTGCACCTTAGAGGCACTATTGGTTAACAAAGTGGGGCAAGGTCATTATAATGTATATTTTTATTGGTGTAAGGAAATAGTAAAACGGCGCCTAAATCTCAAGTAGGGAGTCCCAAGGACTCCCCAAAAAAGCTTAAAACGCAGCTAAAAAAAAAAAGATAAAAAGGAAATTGACTCTTTTCCGTAACCCCACTGGCCAGCAGATATCACTCTATTTATCTAGATCCCTTCAGGAGCCAAAGCCCCTTTGGAGTATCCCCTCCACACCTCCTGACGATCTTATAGACCTGTTATTGTCAATTTTTCTCTTTAGTCCTTGTTTATCGGTTAACCTTTTAGGAAAAGACTTGCTGTGTAAAGTAAATTGTATAATCTGCTATACCCCAGATGGTGTGTATCTGGACGTGCCGGGTCCCACTCACAATGAAGTCCTGGCAGTTTATAGGAGAAGACTGACCCCAGCCCTTCCTTGTTGCAACAGGAACTGCTGGTTCAGGTCTCTCCCTCCCTGTGGGCTTTGTGAGCCGATCATGCCAACCAGGTTGGGTGCATTGGGTCTGCCCAAGCCGTTAAGATTGGCCTAAACCCAACAAAAACCCTTCCCAAGGTGCAGCAGTACCCTCTATCAAAACAGGCCAAGGAAGAATCTAATATGTTGTTATCTCCTTAATTTAACAAAAAGTCATTATTTCTATAGTCAGTAAGTGTAACTCCCCCGTTTTATCATGCTGTTCATGCTGTTGTTTTTTTTCCCTCTCCCGTTGTCCCTAGCCCTGTTATTATTCTTTTCATAATGCACCAGTGCTGAGGGGTTATTATCGCCTCAAGAAAAGATTGTATTAAGTCCAGACATAAAGAATTAAAGTTGTTATTAAGTAAGATGCATCTAGATGTAATGTGTGTATATAAATAGGTGTATATAAATAAATAAAAGGGGGGTTAGTCATAAGGCCCACCCTCCTTGCTAAATTGGTAGTGAAACAATGCCTGTGCCCATGGAAAGAAATAATGCAAAGAAAAAAGAATCGGGCCCAAACAAGCAGGCAACCGCAGTTTGAGGAAGTTAAAAGAAAGAAAGTGAGAAGTTAACTCTGTAGTTACTGGAGGGAATCAAGCAGTGAAACTTGGTAGGAATGTCTATAAGTAATCCAGGCAAAAGGTTATTTAAGTGGAATTATTCAACTATGAATAATTTAGTCGAATTTGTTAAAGAACACTCCTGATGTGTACAATCTGTATTTTATAAGTTTGAGCTGAATTAGTATTGTTTAAAGTTGCAAAACTAAGAATACTTTTGCCAGACACAGAAAACTAGTGTTGTTTAAGGTATTTAGCATTTAATCCTTAAGGTGACTTAATGCTTTACAAGATTTAAAATGTTTTAAATAAAGACCAAAGGTTGTGGCTGCAGCAGGATAGTCAAAGCCAGGAGAATAAAAGATTTAAATTTGTTTTTGGGTAACAAAATAGCAGATAAAAGATCTGGTAAAGAGAGAGAAGGACAGTGCCCCTGGCTCTGTGTGGTCGAGCTGTCACTTTGCTGTGGGTGCATGGAAATTTTGTAAGCACAAAAGAAACAGTTACACCTTGTGTAAAAATTAATGAAGAGGATGTGCATTTTCCCCAAAACATGTGCAGTGTATATTGGAGCAGAGGTAAAAGAAATGCAAACCTACCAAAATAGGTTGTGTTGTCTTTTTCAAATCACTATGTGTTTGAAAACAGGAATTAAGTTAATTGTGTCCCTTTTTTAAGTAAGAGTCTTTAAGCTGTGAATAGCTTTTGATCCAGAAGCAAGCCAAAAAGCATCTGTACTAATGCAAATTATCTTAACTGATAATGTAGAAGCCACTAAAACCTGGATTGCCTATGAAACAATTACAAGGAAATATGGGAAATTCCTTTGTTTTGCCTGAAATCAGCAAGAGTATTTGTATATAAAGGAAATATTTTAAGCAATGACTGACTACCCAGAAGGGGTAGACTTCTGTTCTTTTGTCTTTTAGATCATCAGAAAAAACAGATGCCAGCTGAACAGCATTTAACGTACCATGCATTTACTGGCATAATAGGAATTATTTTTGTGTTCTGTGTCCTGTCTTGTGGTGGTTGTCTTGTGGTCAAAATTGTTGTGTTTAATATTTTCATAGGACAGTCTAGTTCAAAATTAAATAAAAGGGTTAAATCAAAAAAAGCAAATACTTGTTTTATTCAACTTGGAATATAAAGTGTTTGGATAAATCAGGAAAATGTGATATACTAAAGACTAATACATTTGCTTAAATAAGAAAAAGAAACTTTATTGGCCAGATCTTTTAATTGAAAAAAAAATTGTTAAAAATTTGCATACCAACAGTCTTTGAAAGCAAGGACATGAAAGGTTAACCCACTCCCTATATTGCACATGGGATCCTTCTAGATACCTCAAATTTTTAGCCAGAGGGCTGGAAAGGGAGGAAGCTATTGGACACCAAAGGTTGTACCGAGTGGACTCTTCAAAAGTGGGTGTGCTGTCCTGGTTTGTTGCTCCATAGCTCTGTAATAAAGTTATTTTACTGGAAGGGTATATATGGCATACATTAAATAATAAGACTAATGTACTGTATAATGGCAATGTGTATGTGTTCATTGTTTAAAAAGGGTGTATGAATGAAGTGTGGAAGTTTTCTTTGTAGGTTTAAAAAAAAAAGCCAAGAAGGGGAGAAGGAAAAAAAACAGAACAAGTTAACTGAAAAAAAATAGCTAGCAAGCTCAGTCCAAAGATAAGACGCTGGCCCCATTCAAGGACACTGCTACAGCTAAGACTTGGCTGACAACTAAGAAAAGCGGGGGCTTGAATGTGCTCAAGCAGCTGTAAAAATATCTGCAAAACACTGCCAGGCATTAATAAAATGTGTTAGGTTTTTTCTCACAGGTAAAGAAGTGCTATCCAAAAACCCTAGCAGCCCTGCCATTCATTAAAACCAAAAGACTGAGTCTACGTAAAGTCCATCAACGAAAAACTGCTTTGGCTCCATGCTGGAAAGGCCCTTTCCAAGTCCTGTTAACCACCAACACTGCCGTAAAGTGCCAAGGACTGCCTGCCTGGACCCATGCTTCTCACTGTAAAAAGACCCCTCCACCTCGGGAGGGCTCTCTGAATGATAAGCCTATTTCTCCTTCTAGCTCTGCTGTGCCTTCTGAACAGTAGGGAAAAAGGACAAGGTAAAGTGCTAGTAACCTCTCCCTTGTATGATGCTGAACCACGACTGTTTCAGGAAAAGAGAAGAAGGAACACTCGCTCCATTGAAACCACCAAAGTCCAGGGATTCCTGACTACAAAAGACATTAAGAACTAACCCTAGTGAAGAAACAAAAAATTATACACTGGCAGAAAGAAACTTGTGGGACCCATGCTTGGGAATGTGGTATTGATTGGATTTGGGGGTTTATTCTACAGGCTGTGCCCTGTGTTTTGGCTAAGTCCTTCAGCATGTATTGCCATCCCTAATTGGATTTTAAATGACAAGTACCAAAAGCACCTTGTTGTCACTGCCCCTGCCATCTCCTCCATTATACCATTACTCCTGTAACACATCCAAATACAGACAATGCGATATATTTGATAAAACCAATGGCCCAGGCCTTCACACTTTAGTAATTTATTTAAATATTGTTTAGAAAAATAAATTATTTTTAAGGTTCAGGATATCCCATATAAGCAAACAATTAAATGGAAATAAAAGTATATAATATCACTACCAGTGAACCCCCAGAATCTGTAATTGCAATTGATGGGTTCTATAGCGAAGTAGATATGATGGCTGTTCTTGGAATTTGCACTGTGTTAAATGAAAAAGGCTCTTATTGTTATTTGGTCACCCAATTAGTAAACAATTAAACGAATACCCAAAGAGTTTGTTTTGCCACTGGAAATTTTACCTGCATAAAAATTATTCCAGTGATTAATAATGTGACCTGTACCTTATTGTAATACACCCCTTCTTATGCCATTAATATCAACGCCTCCCAAAAGTACATAAAGGTGTTTAACCAACAGATGTGGTACAGTACTACACCAAAGAGATGTATTAGGATATTAATGGACTGTAATTAACACTACATTAGGGACTGTTAAATTTTCATTGCCCTTATCCAGTTTCCAAATCACCTCTATATATCCAAATTGTTCAAAGGGGGGGTTGCCATTAGATTAGCACAACAGAGGGCTTGTGTTATTTCCTCTAGAAAGAAGAGAGACTTAACCGGATCCCTATGGGATGGGGCCAATAGTGCAGCAGCAGTTTGGAATATTTTTAAGAACCAAGAACATGATGAGAAATTGGGGCAACTAGAAAAGGCCACTAGCCTTATTTCTGGGGCACAACTAACCCAGGTACAGGCTAGAGTTGGTAAGTTACATGTTATCTCTGCCCTTAGTTCCATAACCCAGAAGTTGCTAACGGAGATGGTCTTAAATATCACTGGTGCTGGGAAGGCATTGCAGGGGGATATGGCTGTTCAAAAGTCCCGGATTTTCTAAATAACCAACTAACGGCCATTCGGAGTGATCTTGAGCACCAGGCCTGGCCCACTGCCCTTACAGACACTTCAGAAGTACTATCTAATCTATGGCCATGGAGGCATACTTGGAGGTTCTCCGGGTGAAGGTGTGGCTATTCACAGTGCTCCTTCCAAACATACGGACCGGTTAGAGGGATGTGGGCTCCCACATACTGAATCCTACCTGATCCATGGGGAGGATGCATCTGGGATTGGGTTATTCACTGAGACATTTGGGAAATCAAGCCATCTGGTTTACCTAGCCGATTTATAGTCGGTGCCTCTAAAATAACACCCAATATTTGGATTGGATTAGGAAACCAATGGACACTCTGGCAGGAGAGATGATTTTCCAGGCCCATGACAACTGCGTGATTGTCAAAGCTCATATCATGCACGACACCCCTTTTAACCTCTCCTCAATCTCCAGTAGCCAAATTATTTAACAATCCCACTGCTAACACCAAAGAAATTGATGGGCTTATAAATGTTAAAGTTTAGGCCAAAGGCGGCGCTAAAAAAGCGCCAAAGGGGGGAATTGTGAAGGAAAAATAGTCTAAGGCCTAAACTTTGGTCAAGTGAACTGTATGTAGGGTTAGGTGAACTGTATGTGTGGCCTGGAGGAAGGAGAAAGGGGGGGGAGAGTAAAAGGAGAAGGGTAGACAAAAATCATAAAAGCAGAACTAACTGTAGACATTATGAAAAGTCAAATTAACCTTTGTAACAGATTATAATTAATAGATGTCAGGTGACAGAGCAAGAAACCGCAAAGGAGCAGACTGTGAAAAACAGAAAAGCTTGTTAAGCTATATTCCCTTTTTTGGGGAATGTATTCCAAATATGGCAATAATGTTATTAAAAAAGTATGGATTACTTAATTGTGGTTTTATGCTATATAAGCTATTTGAAAATCTGTAGTCGAGGGGATTGCTAGTTCACTGGTAACCCCCGTGCATGCATAAAAATAAAAAGGCCTTAGGCAATTCTGATCCAAACACAACGCGTGGTCGTTTTTCCACAACAAGATTCTCCCTTTTGGATTGTCCACAGCACACAGGGTGTTTACAAAATGCCTGCCTGAGTGGCAGCGTACCTAACAAGGCAAGGGATGTATGTGTACCCATACCTAGATGACTGGTTAATAAAAGCACTGTCCAGGGACGGCATCATATTACATGCAAAACAAATATATTCTTTATTTGCTAGTCTGGGATTACAGATAAATTGGAAAAAGTCATTCCTTAACTCAGAGGATCCTTTCTATAGGGGCTGAATTCAGTTCAGTTGTGGCAAGAGCTTTTCTCCCAAAGGACAGATTTAGAAAAATAAAAATGTCTATATATATCTCCTTCTCCAGTCCCCACAACACCAATTCTCTTTTTTTTCTCCACCTGCTGGCCTCTTTGCATCAAGCAAGTCCACGACATCACATGCTCGGCATCAGTCGAGAGATGTTTAACACTGATTAACGATAAATTACAAACCAGGTTTGGTCAGCATGCATTGCAAAACAGTAAACCCACAGCAGGTATTAATATCACTATGGTGATGTACAAATGCTCAAAATGTAACGAGGGTTACACTTTTCAATTTCCATCTGCTGTCAGTAATACTTATCTCCGATGCATCTACATTGGGATGGGGAGCCCATCTGAACAACAATTTGTTACTCAGAGCTCATTGGTTACGAAAATAAAAGAACCTAAATAACAATCTAGTAGAGCTGAGAGCAATCAGACTTGGTCTAAAGTAGTTTCTACCTTGGGCAAACATAGGGTTGTTCAGGTGGTAACAGACAATACGACAGTGCTAAATTATCTGAATAAGCAAGGGGGACTTATTTCCTTCAATTATGTATGGAGGCAAAGAGCCTTTGGAATGGTGCAAGGCACATGATGTTCACCCAATAGCAATCCATGTAATTGATGAACAAAACACTTGCAGATCATCTGAGCAGGTCGAAATGTCAGATGCATGAGTGGTCTTTGAAGGACGAAGTAGTAATATCTCTTCAGTTTATGGGGGAATCCGATAATACATTTTTTTGCATCCAGCAGCAACAAGAAGTGTCCAGAAATTTTGATTGAGACCAGGCAGAGATGGGCAGGCAGTATTGGATGTCTTTCTAATACAGTGCGGTCAGGGCTTAACATATGCCTCTCTCTTATTCAGAGAGTGGTAAACAAAGTAAGACAGGACAAGGCCAGGGTAATTTTAATAGTGCCAGCATGGACCTGAAAACAATGGTATCTGGACTTAATTCACCTGTCAAGGACTAATGGAGCTTCTGCCACTTGGACCAGACTTGTTGCAACAACATGGGATGGTTTATCATCCACACCTTTAGCCTCTTCATTTAACAGCAAGGGAGTAGGACTCTAGGAAGGTTAGAAAAAAAGTTGTTTGTTAGAGGTACAGAAAGTACTGTTACATTTGAGGAAAGAATCCACATGAAAGTGTTATAGTCATAAATGGAAAATATTTTTAGTATAGATTTCTATGTATGATATAGATCTATATACAGCACCAATTAACTATATATTAGAATATTTGTTGTATCGTAAGAAAGCAGCTCTTTTACTACTTTTTTCACTATATTCGGTGAAGAGTCATCTCCCAACCATATCAGCATACCATGTACCTGTGAAGGGCAAACCTAGTTTTTGCTAATGATATAGTTAAGAGGTTCTTAAAAGGCCTTAATAACATATACCCTCCAATGAGATGCCCTATGCTGTCTTGTGATCAGAATTTAGTGTTATCACAATTGATGAAACCGCCTTTTGAACCTTTGGGGAATTGTTCTTTATTTCATCTGTCTATATAGACAGCATGTTTAATAGCACTCACTTCTGCAAGGCATATAAGTGAATTACATGCATTTATGGCCTGCTCACTAGTCACTGTTTTTCATAAAGGCAAAGGAATTCGTCATACACATGTTAGGTTTTTCCAAAATTGGTCTCTGATTTTTGTACAAACCAATCTATAATTTTACTGGTATTCTTTCCCAAATATCATCCTCAGGATGACGAAGCTAAATTACATATGTTGGATGTTAGAAGAACGTTAGCTTAATATTTAGACAGGATTAAACAATTTAGACAGTCCCCAAAATTGTTTGTTGCTTATGAAAGCAAGAAGAAGGGAAAAGCTTTTTCTGTGCAAATGCTTTCAAGATGGGTTCTATCATGTATTAATGAAGCTTAATAATTGAAAGGGTTATCCCTTCCTCGAGGAATTATAACACGTTCTACTAGATTGAAGGCAGCCTCTATGGCTTTTTCTAGACATATTTCTCTAACACAGATATGTAGAGCAGCAACATGAAGTTCTGTTCATACCTTTACTAAACACTGTTCCTTAGATTTAGAATTTAGATCTGTTTTAAGATTTGGCAAAGCAGTCCTGTAAGGGAGTGCAGACTCACCCCTGCGGTGCCTCCTGCTGGTCGTTCATGGGAATTAGCTCTGTCAGCCTTGGAGTGCCCTTTGCAGGCCGGTGATCCGCCTCACCACTTGGCCCCCGTGTCCCTCCTGGCTCCAGTGCCCCTTTATCTGGGGGATGCCCCCTGGAAGTAACCCCTTTCTCTTTGGGTCTCCCCTTCCCCAGGGAACCCCCACTCAGAAACCCCACCTCGCCTCAGTTTAAGGCTACTGCCAGTCACCATCTAGCCCCACTCCCTGGGACAGACTGCAGTATAAGCCACTCATCATAGGCAAGGTTGGGTCTGGACCTGCTGCCCCTCTCTGGAACACAGTGCCTCTCAGGGGCCTTGGACAAGGCCCTGCAGCCTGGGGAGTTGCCAGCCTGGAGCTCTCGAGCCCCTCTGGCCTTTCCCCAGCCCTGCCTCACTCTAGGCACCCTGAGTTTCCCAGCAGCCAGGCCCTTCTCTCTCTGAAGACAGAGAGAGACTGCTTAGGCTTCTGGCTTGCAGCCTCTTATCGGGACCAGCTGGACCTGATTGGGGCTTGGCCCCAGCTGTTACTGCCTTCCCCAATCAGCCCAGGCTTTCCTTCCAGCCTCAGCTCAGGGCTGGCTTTAACCCTTTCTGGGCCGGAGCGGGTGACCACCCCGCTACAAGTCCTTATTTAATTAAGACTCTATGGTTCCATCATCCTGGGTCAGAGTACAGTTTATTAATCTATATCAAGTATGAGAATATGCAGAGGACACTCAGGAAAAATGAAGGTTACTTACCCTGTAACTGAGGTTCTTCAAAATGGACTGTGCATATTCATACTCCCGGCCCGCCTTTTCCTCACTATCTTGGAGTCTTACTTACCAATGGGCTCACAGTTGCAGGAGGAGAAACTGAGGTGGCTGGAATGCCATGTCCCTTTTATAGTCTCTCCCTGGAATGCTCAACATTCGCCGAGGGGAGTTGTGGTGAAGGTGTGCGAGCACTCCAAAGGCTGCTACTAGCTAGAATTCTACAATTCAGGCTGCACCAGTCAGAGCATCCCATGAGTGGGAATATAAAGAGTCTACCTTGAAGAAGTTCAGGTACAGGTAAGTAACCTTCTCTGTCTCTGGTAGTGTGCAAGCACCAGAAGACCAGCAACTCAACTTTTTCTGGCTAGAAGAAGTCCTCTTCTTCAAGGTCTAGGTGTCCATTAGATTCTCACCAGATGAAGACAGCACTGAGATTAGAGCCACACCTGTGAGGCGCTTCCCAGTACTGCATTCTAGCAATGTAGCATGGTCAAATCTGGTGCCTCATGTGCTACTGTCAAGATTGAACTCCGTTGCCTGGACCTTTAATGACATTAACTTTTTCTGCATCACATGCTCCATTATTGGCACCAAGGATGCCTGAGACGTATGCAGCCATCAGAGATCTTTTGTACCTGTTGGTACTGGACTCATCATTGATGCAAGATGAGGCCCCATCCAGGATTTGTCTTAGGACCTGGGCATGTGGTGACATTGGGGACTGACTGTTTGTACCGTCCAAGTCTGGTACTACTTCCATACAGGCTTATTATCCCTTTAGCAAGAAAGCCTTGGATGCTTCCTCCTGTACCATCTGCCTCTTGCCAGTCCAGGTTCTGGTGTGTGACTTCTCCACTCAGTACTGGACCACCTTGACAGTCAAATGTTGAGTCATCTTCTAAGATGGGATCCTACTGGTAGGAATCCTATTATAGGCAGTCCTGAGCATCTCCTTATTACTTGTCATGCAAATTGAGAAACCACTTCCACCACTTCTTTAGGAGCAGATCTAGAGAGAGATTGCTGTGGGGCTTGGTTCTGGTACTGCACTAAGTTCAGCAGTGGCCTTTTTGGAACCCATGGTGGGTTCCTCTATACCCAGGGCTTCTGTCCCTGGGCACTGCACTATTATATCTCTGCTAATGTGCTATTTTCTGTCCAGTACTGTTCTCAGTACTGACACCGGGACCCAGCAACCAATAGAGGTTGTGCATCCTGGTTCTGGTCCTCCTGCTATGGAGGTTCAACAGGAACTAAAGCAGATAGCACTCTACTGCCTCTGCTCAACACTTCCTCATCATCGCTAAATGAAGCTACTGTGTTGGAATTGTCTTTCCCACATTTGGGTGACTACAAAAAGTACCAGGATCCAGTGAAAAGGGTTGCAACCTCCCTGAGTCTCCAAATTGAATTTGTCCAGGATAATTCACACAGATTGGTGAATATTGTTCATTCTACTGGACCTGCTAGAGTGGCTCTGTTCATTAATGAGGCTATCTAAGAGCCCAACATAATTCTTTGGCAGACTTTTTCTCCTATCTATTGTGTAATGTGAAATGGCTGATCATTGTTTCTACGTCTTCCTCTAGAGCAAGCAGCGGGGCAAATTTTCCGCCAATCATTGCTTGGAATGACTCTGCAATGTTTCAGTCTCTGAGTCTTTCTAAGTCAAACTTGGTTCTGGTGAATTTTGGCCTGACAATTTTCCTTAGTCACAGTCAAAAATTTAGCATCACAAGGTTGTGATCACTTCCAATATCAGCACCAGGGAAGTGCCTTGTTTTAGCTCTGTTAATCCCAGAACGAAATCAGTTTTGCACCATTATGTAGTCAATCTGGCTGTGATGTAGACCACATTAGGAGCGTGCCATGTTGATCGTCTGGATGCTTTATGTGCTCCTAGTGTGTTTGCAAGAACCAGATTGTTATAGCTGGCAAACTCCAAAAGTCTCAATCCTCTCTCAATGGTTACCGCATTACAGAAAGGGCCACAATAATCTCGCCAATCTGCCTGTGCATCAGTACCCACTTTAGCATTCCAATCTCCTTGTATAATCAGGATATCTTTCTTGTGTACCTTATCAATGATGTCTTGGAGCTGATTGTAAATATCTTCAATTTCCTCATTTTCATAGTCTGTTGTAGGAGCGTAGACTTGTACCACTGTGATATTAAATGGTACTGCCTTTAGATGGATGGAAATAATCCTGCTGGACGTTGGGCAGCATCCTAATACTGAATTATTGATATCTTTATGCTCAAGAAATCCTACGCTGTTGACATTTTTGTCCTCTCCACTGTAATAGAATACATGGTCTTCTTCCGTTAGTCTCCAAAGTTCTTCCATCTGACCTCAGAGATTCCTAGGAGGTGCCAGGTGTATTGTTCCATTTCGTACATGAGTTCTTTCAACCTCCCTGTTTGCCTCAATGTCCTTACATTCCGTGTGACTATGGTGATGTTATCTCTTCCATGGATCCTCTTTGTTGGGGGTGCACTAGTAGTATACTTGTCATGTCTGCCCTGGTTTGAGACGGATGGAGCGGTCATTATTAACCCGGGCTGTATTCAATCTGGTAGGGACATTGTTGACTTGTTCATCATATGGTGTGTCTTGGGCAAATTTCTAACCTGACTGAACCTCTCCAGGCAGCTGTTTTTTAGTCGACTCTTACAACATGCAGGAGGAGCAGTGGACCCAGAGGGTAAGAAACATCAATACAGGCATAAAAAAGATAGATGTGAGAGTAACCATACAAAACTATTATTCCTTCCCTAAATTCCAATGATTGGTTGGATGCCCTCATCTTAAATGATGCCTGTTTCCATGTGGCCATTCACCAGAGTCATAGGAGGTTCTTAAGGTTTGTCACAGCAGATGTCCATTCTCAGTTTATGGTCCTACCTTTTGGATGATTGGTTGGCTCAACATCAATCCAGACAGCAAGCCATTGAGAAGATGCAGACCCTTTTTTCATTCAATGGGCCTCTTGATCAACAAGGACAAGTCAATTCTTCTCATGTACAGAAGATTGAATTTATAGGAGCAGTTCTTGACTCAACTTTGGTGAGGGCATATTTATCTCAGGTCAACTTTCAGGTGGTATTTGACCTGTGCAAAGATTTCAAGACGTATCCTCTTTCAACAGTGAGGAATTGACTGAAACTTCTAGGTCACATGGCAGCTTGTATGTATGTGACTCAGTATGCCAGACTTCACCTCAGAGTCATGCAGAGGTGGTTGAACTCTGGCTATCAACCCTGTTGTCATGCTGACTCATCTACTTGCAAGTATTTTGTTTTCCTTGGACTGGCGGAGGGATCCTACCAACTTATGCAATGTAGTTCCATTTCCTCCTACTCTTTCCTCTGTGACCCTAGTCAGATATGCTTCATGTCTTAGGTGGAGAGCTCATTTAAGGGATTTTCAGAGTCTCTGGTCAGATCAGGAGCCCTCCCTCCCATCAGTGTCAGAGAGCTCCAAGCTAGCCACGTGTGCTGTCATGTGTTTCTTCCCGAGACTCCAGGTTGTTCTGTGCAACTGATGAGAAAACTGCTGCAATGTTCTGTCTAAACAAGCAAGGAAATGCCTGGTTGACCTTTTTTTGCCAAGAAGAAACAAATGTCTGGTCTGTTTGCATGAGGAACATGATTATGCTTATAGGATATCACATTCTGGGGTCTCAGAAATGTGTAGCAGGCCATCTCAGCAGATCATTCAGCAGAGATTGTGATGGTCATTCAGAAGCATAGAAACTTCTATTTTTCAGATCTGGGGAATGCCAGAAGTGAACCTGTTCATCACCTGACAGAACAGAAAGTGTCACCATTAAGTGTCACGTTAATAGCATACGGAATAACTAATATCATCCTGCAAAAAAGAGAGAGAGCTAGATCTTTTCCTTCAGAAAAATATAAAGGGGGACCCAAAGGACAGGGTGAGGATCTTGCAAGGGTGGGGAGATATTCTGTTCAAGGGGTCCAGGGTCCCTATCAGACACCTTTCTACTATCCTGTAAGGAGAAACTTCTTTATGCTCTTCCCCTCCCCCCACCACCCTGCAATTGCTTTGGTGCCAACAGCGTTGAGCAAGCTTAAACAAGATCAAGCTGTTCTAATTGTGATAGCACCATACTGGTCTCATCAGTATTGGTTCTCAGACATGTTGAATCTTTCCATTCAAGATCCCATAACTCTTCCTCAGGTCTTGTACATAATTTCACAGAACCGTGGCCAGACTCTGCATCCCAATACTTTCAGCCCATCCTAACAGCTTGGATTCTCTGTGGTTAATGCCTCAGTAGTCTAGTTGTTCTAGTGGAGTGCAAAATATTCTTTTGAAATAGCAGCAAGCCCTCCGCCAGGTATACTTGCCCAATGAAATGGAAGAAGTTCTCTATGTGGTCACACCAGACAAATACCTCCCCTTCACAGTTTCCCATTCAGTTTATTCTGGAATACCTGCTTCACCTAAAGAAGAAAGGTCTTTCTGGCTTTTCCCTGAGGACTTACCTGGCAATTATCTCTGCATTCTACTATCCTATAGATGGAAGGTCTGTTTTCTCCAACCCTGTGACTATTAGGTTTTTGAAGGTGTCAAAGTTCTTATGGTGTATTTTGCATTCTGATTTTGTTTTTATTCAAGCCCAAGTTTTTGATCGTATCCACCAGGTTTGGTTGCCCAATTTGAGACAACTTTGGTCTCATTTTCGGAGGTGCCGAGCATCCACAGCTCAAAATAAAGTCAAAAGAAGCTGCAGAAGCTGACCTAAGTGGAGTCAGTCTAGATTTACACTGGTGTAGCAAAAATCAGAATTTGGCCACTGGTGTTCAGGTAATCTTTATTAAGTAAGTGCCTGATTCAACTCTTTAGCATCCTTGACAAATAAAATTACAGTTAACATTTCAAAGTTATATAACACCCTCAGGAGTTTACCCATGTTAACAAGATGGATACAGCTGAACAGGGACAAAGGTAAACCTCCATTGGGTAAGGCAGCATTAATCATATCAATAAGGAACATGACGTTAATAGCATACAGAATAACTAATATCATCCTGCAAAAAGAGAGAGAGCTAGATCTTTTCCTTCAGAAAAATATAAAAGGACAGGGTGAGGATCTTGCAAGGGTGGGGAGATATTCAGTACTTCTCAAGACTTACAATAATTTTTCAGGCATAAATACACCCTGGAAGAGTCAACTGCAGAAATGATGGTGTTGGCCTATGCTGAGCAAGGACATGAAACAAAGAATGAATTTACAGTAGTCTTGTCACCTTGTAAATATGTAAAAAAATGTAATTAGTAGAAAAGAGCTGGTGGGTTAGTAAGCAATGTGTGATAGTTTTCAGCTGTGGCCTAGCATGTTTTGGAGTCCTTGAACAGCTCATGATCTAGATGGGGATTGGTTACAAAAATCAGTAGACCAGTCATAAAGTGTGTGATACGACATATTAACCAATAATATAAAGTTTAAAAATGTGTGTAAGCTGAATGATTATTATGTAGGTTGGATGTGTGATATGTTCTGTGTCCACGCCCTATGCTTGAGCCTGATCAGCTCACGTGTAGTTTGACTGTATGCCAATAAAGAAACCTCAGAGTCTGGAGTTGAATTGATTTCTTGGATTCCAGAGAACGGGATAAAGTGTTCCCCCAGAACTGGATGAGGTGCACTCAATAAGCCAGCTGGAAAGGTCTCAGAGGGAATACTAACAGATGGCACAAACCAAGGTTTGAGAGAGAGAGAGAGAGAGAGAGAGAGAGGGTAAATACCATCTGTATTCAATATGTTTTGAAGAAATTTTTTCTAACCTCAGGCCTATGAAAATAACAAATTATAATGCAAATTGCAATGATATAACTTTCAGGCTTACGGATCCTAAAGTATTTTACCAGCTATATACAGAAATAACTACGTGAGCTTTGGCAATGGCTTAAAAATGGCTCAGTACTTCATATATATAAAATCTTGGATGAAGTTGAGTGTTACTGTAGAAAATGAGTTGAAAAACAAGCAACATTGTGATATTACTTTATTGCCCACTGGAGGTCAGTTTTTTCAATCCAAAGGAATATAGTTTTCCACTATAAACCAAATATTCTTGTCTACATATGTTTTATTAAGCCCTGTAAAAATGCACATAGTATTCATAAATACACCTAATGCATTGATGAATAGAAGTTTTGTGTATATCAATGCAGCCTTTTCCTTAAAAAATGGAGAATTATTATTTATTAGTAACTTTCCTGGTTCCCCTGACCTTTTAATATATGAATAAAATGTATCACCACATACTGTCTTAACAAAAATCCATATGTGTATAAAAGTTGTTTAAGAATAGAAGCAAAAAGAACATGATGAACATATTGTAGAAGATATCAAAGGGGTAGCCGTGTTAGTCTGAATCTGTAAAAAACAACAGAGAGTCCTGTGGCACCTTTAAGACTAACAGATGTATTGGAGCATAAGCTTTCATGGGTGAATGCCCACTTCGTCGGATGCAATGTAGAAGACACATGCATCAGCGATAAACTGTAACAAAAAAGCAGAAGCAAAGACTATGCAGGGACTAACTCTGTTGTTTTTCAAATCACTGCATATAGTGTACCAATTTGGAGCCCAGGGAATGCAAACCCACATTTACAATAGACAAAACCATATACTCTACACAGCATGGTTTGTGCATTATGATTTATAGCCAAAGCGGTGGCGATCACTGTAGTTAAGATTGAAAAGCAAATTATAAGCCCCTTTTGTCCCTTTTTCAGCTGTTCATAACTCTTTCGGACAAAATTGCTTTTGGACTACAGCTTCTCATGATTAATCTTTTCCCTCATGATTTGTTTTGACTTGTTTGTATAGAATATATTCAGACTTTTTTGAGTTCTGTATTTGTTTTTGGGTGCAGAGTATGGCTGAAAATCAGGTCACATATGTTGGTGCCTAACTTTAGACAATCAAGTCTGAAAATCTTGGCCCAAGTTATCTAATAGGCCAATGCCTAATTCACAGTACCCCTCAGTCAACTTGCTTCACCTCTCTCTGTTTGCCCGTCAATAACACAAGGATAATATTGACTAATCTCATAGGGATACCCAGCACATAGCCCACTGCCTTTACTTATACAGATTTGAAAAATGTGCCTATCTTCCAGGGGTATGCAAAATACAGTAATTGCAAATATTAAAAAAATAAATTAGTCTCTTAATTCTTCCATCAAAACTGTCCAGGCCATTCATGAGAATCTTTCAGTTTATTGTCACTTTAATTTGTTGACTTGGGAAGATGTGTAATACATATAGTTCAATTCACAATCAACAAACATACAAATCAGTTGTCAGACCATTAATTCTACATGAGTGTGAGCATCAGCTGTGTCAGCTTTGTGCAAATAAATTTTGACAGGCAGCAGGAAGAATAGTAAGGCAGATGCATCCATCTGGATGCCACACTGTGTAGGCTCCACAGATTCCATATCGCATGTAATCTGTTGCACAAGCTTTGGGAGGCGATAAGCTTGTTACCTCTTATCTATCACTCACTATTAGGTTTGTGCTGTTTGTAGTCTAGCGTTGTCATGAGAGAACTGAATGCAGAAATCCAGTTACTAGGTTTGGGAGCATTGTCGTCTTGATCAGGTGTAGACACAGGAGAAGCTAGATTCAAATCCTGGGTCTAGCACAGATGTGATGTGTGGCCTGTAAATCTACAGTGAAGGCAATGGGAATTCCTAAACCAACCTTCAGAGGGAATGGCTGAATAGCAGTGAAACTGCAGCAGCACAGGTCGGCAGCATGAGTTAGGTGCTTTGTATGTACTGAAGGTCCCAGCTGTGCTTGTACTTGAACATGAGTTAGGTGCTTTGTATGTACTCAAGGTCCCAGCTTTGCTTATACTTGAGCAGCTAGCCCAAGCTCGATCAATGCTAGGTAGTGTATGGCTACATGTGCCGCAACCTCACTCCCCAGTTGCAATGTAGACATACTCTTAAAGGCTTTTGTATTACAGAAGCATATGGAGGTCCCAACTGAAATCAGAGCCCTAATATATCAGGTACTGTACATACATGTAATAAGAGATAATCTCTGCTACAAATAATTTATAATCAACATCTAAAAAGCAGACAAACGGTGGGAGAAAGGGTGTATTAATATCTCCATTTTATGATCAGGAACTGATCCACTAGAACTATTAAATGATTTGTCTAAGGTTACATAAAGTCCATGTCAGCACCAGCAATCCAGATCTCCTGAGTCCCAGTCCTGTGCATTAATCACAAGTCATCCATCGTACCTGTGGCATTGCAAGAAACTAAGTAATACTTTGCTGTTGTATTTATCCTCCACTATTTGAGCAGCCCAAGCTGTCCTCATGCACAGCTGATGCAGGAAACTCCCCAGAAAGTCTGCCACTTACTGGCTATCCTGCAGCCATCTGACCCCCGGGAGCCAGAGTCCACAGTTTGAGAACCCCTGGCCTAGATAATTGACTATAGTTCCCTTCCAGCCCAAATGTGGTGCTGCAGTGCCAGTCATATTAAACAAAGGTATTTCACTGTACAGACGTATTTGGGCTTTGAAGTCAGTCTCTGTTGGCCATCAGAGAAAACGGAGCCTGATGAATTGTAAGCTCTTCAAGTCAGGGACCATCTTTTACTATTTGTACAGCACATAGAACAGCAGTGCCCTGACCCTGAGAGGAGCTGTCCTCCTCCCTCCCAAGCCACAGTCATCAAGTTAGTGGGTTGTTAAATTAACAAAATATGATTTTAGTGACAGTATATCCAGCATATTGTGTTTTCAGGATGTGTATACAGGACAAACTTCATGATGTTAGGTTTTTAAAATTTTGGTAGGTTTGTTTATCATACACATTTTAAGAAATGACTGACAGGAAGTCAAAATAATAGAATTTGAGAATATTTCTTGTCAAAACCATGCTTAAATGTCTGTGGTACACACTAGTAAGTAGCTTGTACTGAAGTTATAGTACACTGAGCAACAGTGATAGGTTAAGTGCATTGTAACAAATTGAAAAGAAGGAGGTGTGCCAAATACCAAACATTTTGGCAGGGTTTCAAATACAGCTGCAGATGATGACACAACTGGTTTCTGTCTATCGATGTGCAGTGTAATTTTTTGATTGATTTTCTTGTGAAAAAAATCCAGTGAAGTTTCTGAAAGGTGGGAGCCTAATATCTGTGTGCAGGAAAATGCTACTTTCCTATAGCAATCATACTGGGTTATAGTAGGAGTTTATGCCAACAATATCTAACAAATAGAATGTGAGTTGATGTGAGTGTTGGTCTCAAAGTAAAATTTAAAATACATGTTTTTTTTTAACTTTTATCAGATATGTTTATCTACTTCTTACCAAAACGTACATGCTTTGTAAATTCACTTTATAGCCTCAAATGGCTTCTGCCTCTGAGTAGGGAAACATAATCTTACTAATATTAAACTTATTCTTTGAGACCAGCATTGTTGATTTTTGTGGCTCTGGTCAAAATTAATATATCATCTGGTCTGCTGTAGGTATTCTCTGTTTATTGAATAACTGCAAGGAGTGAAAAACTTGCTACTTAGAAGTAATAATATCTCTAGCATATATTTTAAAACATTTTCATCTCTGGAGCAATAATGCAGAATATTGCTGTTTTGCCAGACACCTTTACATCTGGTAGAGCACATCACATTTTCTTACCTCCCTCCTCCCACCTAGAAATACAGTTTCTTGTTTTTGTTTTCATTACAAGGGTAAAAATATTATTGAATCTACTTCAGGCAAATGTTAATAAATTTGATAAGTTGTCTAGAGCTTTTATTATAAAAAAGTTATGATGATCTCTGTTCTAGTTAGTCAGCATAGTTATTCTGACAGGTTTCAGAGTAGCAGCCGTGTTAGTCTGTATCCGCAAAAAGAAGAACAGGAGTACTTGTGGCACCTTAGAGACTAACAAATTTATTAGAGCATAAGCTTTCGTGGACTACAGCCCACTTCTTCGGATGCATATAGAATGGAACATATATTGAGGAGATATATATACACACATACAGAGAGCATAAACAGGTGGGAGTTGTCTTACCAACTCTGAGAGGCCAATTAATTAAGAGAAAAAAAACTTTTGAAGTGATAATCAAGCTAGCCCAGTACAGACAGTTAAGAAGTGTGAGAATACTTACAAGGGGAGATAGATTCAATGTTTGTAATGGCTCAGCCATTCCCAGTCTTTATTCAAACCGGAGTTGATTGTGTCTAGTTTGCATATCAATTCTAGCTCAGCAGTCTCTCGTTGAAGTCTGTTTTTGAAGTTTTTCTGTTGTAATATAGCCACCCGCAGGTCTGTCACTGAATGACCAGACAGGTTAAAGTGTTCTCCCACTGGTTTTTGAGTATTTTGATTCCTGATGTCAGATTTGTGTCCATTAATTCTTTTGCGTAGAGACTGTCCGGTTTGGCCAATGTACATGGCAGAGGGGCATTGCTGGCACATGATGGCATATATCACATTGGTAGATGTGCAGGTGAACGAGC